>NC_029792.2:75221079-75268029 GCF_000816755.2 Arachis ipaensis
TGAGTCTTGGCCGTGACCCTAAGCATTTTGTTTTCCAGTATTACCACTAGATACATAAATGCCACAGACACATAACTGGGTGAAACTTTTCAGATTGTGACTCAGCTTTGCTAAAGTCCCCAGTTAGAGGTGTCTAGAGCTCTTAAGCACACTCTTTTTGCTTTGGACCATGACTTTAACCGCTCAGTCTCAAGCTTCTCGCTTGACACCTTCACGCCACAAGCACATGGTTAGGGATAGCTTGGTGTAGCCGCTTAAGCCAGGATTTTATTCCTGTGGGCCCTCCTATCCACTGATGCTCAAAGCCTTGGATCCTTTTTATTTTAACCTTGCCTTTTGGTTTAAAGGGCTATTGGCTTTTTCTTCTTGCTTTTTTTCTTTTTCTTTCTTTTTTTTTTTCAAGCTTTCTATTCATTGCTTTTTCTTGCTTCAAGAATCATTTTTTTTTATTTTTCAGATTATCAATAACATTTCTCCTTTTCCATTATTCTTTCAAGAGCCAACAATTTTAACATTCATAAACAACAAATTCAAAAATATGCACTGTTCAAGCATTCATTCAGAAAACAAAAAGTATTGCCACCACATCAAAATAATTAAACTATTTTAAAATTTGAAATTCATGTACTTCTTTTTCTTTTTTAGAAAACATTTTTCATTTAAAAAAGGTGATGGATTCATAGGACATTCATAACTCTAAGGCATAGACTCTAATCTTTATTTATTATTTAATAGAAATAATCTAAAATAGGCATAAAAAGCAAACAATTAATAATAAAAGAAAGGAAATTAAAGACATAAAGACAAATGACTCTAATTCTAATACTCATGTACTTTTAAAATAGATAAAAGGTTATCATAGAGTTAGGACTCAACAACCTTTATTTTGGGAGGTAGATGCCTCTTTAGTCTGTGGGGTGCTTGGTCCTTCAAGAGATAGCTTCTGGCGCTTTAGTTCCTTCAGTTCACGCCCTTGCTCTTCTTGTTCCCTAAGCAGTTTGTAGAGCATGTTGTTTTGATTTTGCTGTTCTTCCTTCAGTTGATCCATAGCTTCTTGTAACTTGGTGATAGATGCTACTAGGCGCCCCCAGTATTCAAATTGAGGAATTTCCGGGAGAAACTCCTGTCCTCTCCTCTTGATGGGGTCGTCCTGCACTTGTCCTTCCATTGACTTTTTGGTGATTGGTTGCTCAACTGAGATATACTCATCTACTCCTATTTTTACCCCAGCATCCTTACATAACAGAGAGATTAAGCTTGGATAGGCCAATTTGGCATCTTTGGAGTTCTTGTTTACAATTTTGTAAAGCTCACAAGAAATCAACTGATGAACTTCAACTTCTTTTTCCAGCATAATGCAATGAATCATCACTGCTCTTCTAATGGTGACTTCAGAGCGGTTGCTAGTGGGCAGTATAGAGCGCCCAATGAAGTCCAGCCAGTCTCTGGCGACTGGTTTGAGATCTCTTCTCTTGAGTTGGTTTGGGACACCCTTTGTGTTGGTTGTCCATTTGGCTCTAGGGAGGCATATGTCCTCTAGAATTTTGTCCAAGCTCTGATTTGGTCTCATCATTCTCCTATTAAAGGAGTCTGGGTCATCTTGCAGTTGAGGCAGGTTGAAGATCTCTCTTATTTTGTCAGGGTGAAGGTGAACAATCTTCCCTCTGACCAGAGTTTGATAGTCATAAAATGCGGTTCCAGCTATTCTCTGCCTGTCTGTCTGCCACAGATTAGAGTAGAATTCCTGAACCATGTTTCTTCCCACCTTTGTCTCAGGATTAGCTAGGATTTCCCAGCTCCTGTTTCGAATTTGCTCTTGGATCTCCGGATATTTGTCTTCTTTCAAATCAAATTTAACTTCCGGGATCACTGACCTTAGACCCATTATTTTGTAGTAATGGTCTGAATGTTCTTTGGTTAAGAACTTCCCTTGATTCCAAAGTGGTTTTGGAATATTCTCTTTCTTGCCTCTTGAGGTGGTTTGTTTTCCCTTAGGAACCATGATCTTGGTGGGTATTGGCTTAGTGATCACGAATAAACACACCAAACTTAGAGGGTTGCTTATCCTCAAGGAAAAGAAAGGAAAGAAGAGGGATATAGGGAGACCCATGTTCGAATTTTGGAGGAGAGGAGGGAGGCCGAACGAGGATTTAAAGGGAAGGGGGGTGGGTTTTCGAAAATTTTTTTGAAAAAGATATGATAGAACATGTGATTTGTAAAAGATAAGTATGATAGGAAAAAGATGTAATTTAAAATTGAAAAGATATGAAAGATATTTGAAAAAAAATAGATTTGTTTTTTTTTTAAGGTTATTGTGAAGATTTGAAAAAGATATTCATGAGTTAAAAAGATTTGAAAAAGATAGATTTGTTTTGAAAAAGATTTGAAAAGAGGTTGAAGAAGAATTGAGAAAGATTTAATTTTAGGATTAAGATATGTTCAATATTTTTGGAAAAGAGTTTGAAAAATGAAAGTATGAAAACATGTTTATGCAAGAAAGTATGGATGGAACTATGAAAATTTGAAAAAAATCAAGTTGGAACAAAAACTTCCTCCCCTCCACAATCCTGGCGTTAAACGCCCAACTGCTGCATGTTTTGGGCGTTTAACGCCCATTTGTAGCCTCTTTTGGGCGTTTAACGCCCAGCTGTTGCTTATGGCTGGCGTTAAACACCAGAAATCTTTCGTCACTGGGCATTTTTTTGAACGCCCAGGATGCTGCAAGTATGGCGTTTAACGCCCAATAGAGTTGTACCTCTTACTGGCGTTTTCTTGCCAGTGAGCTCCTTTTCCCTGTTTTGTACTCTGAATCCTTCTGTAACCTTGTGAACTTATGCAATGGATTCTTTACCTTGAAGATTATTTATATTAAACTTGTATAATTAAAAATAAATAGAAGAAAAGAAAAAAAAAGTTTTGCTAATGGCTGGGTTACCTCCCAGCAAGCGCTTCTTTATTGTCTTTAGCTGGACCTTGCTGAGCTTTTAATCTAGCCTCAGCCTTGAGCACTCTTGCTCAACATTGCCTTCAAGATAATGCTTGATTCTCTGTCCATTAACAATGAACTTCTTATTAGAATCAATGTCTTGAAGCTCCACATAGCCATATGGTGACACACTTGTAATCACATATGGTCCCCTCTACTGGGATTTCAATTTCCTGGGGAATAGCCTGAACCTAGAGTAAAATAGCAGAACCTTCTGTCCTGGTTCAAAGACTCTAGATGATAGCTTTCTGTCATGCCACCTTTTTGCTTTCTCTTTGTAAAGCTTGGCATTTTCGAAAGCAGTGAGTCTGAATTCCTCTAGCTCATTCAGTTGGAGCAATCTTTTTTCTCCAGCTAATTTGGCATCAAAGTTTAGGAATCTGGTTGCCCAGTAGGCCTTATGCTCCAGTTCCACGGGTAGATGACAGGCCTTACCATACACAAGCTGGTATGGAGAGGTCCCTATAGGAGTCTTGAATGCTGTTCTGTAAGCCCACAGAGCATCATCCAAGCTTCTCGCCCAGTCCTTTCTACGGGTACTTACAGTCCATTCCAGGATTCTTTTTAGTTCTCTATTAGAGACTTCAGCTTGCCCGTTTGTCTGTGGATGATATGGAGTTTCCACCTTGTGGCTAATTCCATACCGGACCATAGCAGAGTAAAGCTGTTTGTTGCAGAAGTGAGTTCCCCATCACTGATTAGTGCTCTAGGGACACCAAACCTGCTGAAGATATGTTTCTGGAGGAACTTCAGCACTGTCTTAGTATCATTAGTGGGTGTGGCAACGGCCTCTACCCATTTGGATACATAGTCGACTGCCACCAGAATATAAGTGTTTGAGTATGATGGTGGGAAAGGCCCCATGAAGTCAATACCCCATACATCAAACAACTCAATCTTCAAGATTCCTTGTTGAGGCATGGCATAACCATGAGGCAGATTACCAGCTCTCTAGCAACTGTCACAGTTACGTACAAACTCTCGGGAATCTCTATAGAGGGTAGGCCAGTAGAAGCCACATTGGAGGACCTTGGTAGCTGTTCGCTCACCTCCGAAATGGCCTCCATATTGTGATCCATGACAATGCCATAAGATCTTCTGTGCTTCTCCTCCAGGCACACACCTACGGATTATTCCGTCTGCACATCTCTTAAAGAGATAGGGTTCATCCCACAAGTAGTACTTTGCATCACTAATTAATTTTTTCTTTTGCTACTTGCTGTACTCCTTGGGTATAAATCTTGCAGCTTTTATAGTTTGCAATGTCTGCAAACCAAGGTGTTTCCTGAATGGCGAATAATTGCTCATCTGGAAAGGTTTCAGAGATCTCAATAGAGGGGGGAAACGCCCCTTCTACTGGTTCTATCCGGGACAGATGATCAGTCACTTGGTTCTCTGTCCCTTTTCTGTCTCTTATTTCTATATCAAACTCTTGCAGAAGCAACACCCATCTTATGAGCCTGGGTTTTGAATCCTGCTTTGTGAGTAGATATTTAAGAGCAGCATGGTCAGTGTACACAATCACTTTTGATCCTACTAAGTATGAACTAAACTTGTCAATGGCATAAACCACTGCAAGTAATTATTTTTCTGTGGTTGTGTAATTCTTTTGGGCATCATTTAAAACACGGCTAGCATAATAAATGACATGCAAAAGCTTGTCATGCTTCTGCCCCAATACTGCACCAATGGCATGGTCACTGGCATCACACATTAGTTCGAATGGTAATGTCCAGTCTGGTGCAGAAATAACTGGTGTTGTGACCAGCTTAGCTTTCAGAGTTTCAAACGCCTGCAGACACTCTGTGTCAAACACAAATGGCGTGTCAGCAGCTAGCAGGTTACTCAGAGGTTTTGCAATTTTCGAAAAATCCTTTATAAACCTCCTATAGAATCCTGCATGCCCCAGAAAGCTTCTAATTGCCTTAACATTGCCAGGTGGTGGTAGTTTTTCAATCACTTCCACTTTAGCTTGATCCACTTCTATTCCCTTGTTTGAAATTTTATGCCCAAGGACAATTCCTTCAGTCACCATAAAGTGACATTTTTCCCATTTTAAAACCAGGTTGGTCTCTTGGCATCTTTTCAAAACAAGTGCTAAATGGTCAAGGCAGGAGCTGAATGAGTCTCCAAATACTGAAAAGTCATCCATGAAGACTTCCAAGAATTTCTCTACCATATCAGAGAAGATAGAGAGCATGCACCTCTGAAAGGTTGCAGGTGCATTGCACAGACCAAAAGGCATCCTTCTGTAGGCAAACACTCCTGAAGGACATGTGAATGCTATTTTCTCTTGGACCTGAGGATCTACTGCAATTTGGTTGTAACCTGAATAGCCATCCAAAAAACAGTAGTATTCATGACCTGCTAGTCTTTCTAGCATATGGTCTATGAATGGTAAAGGAAAATGATCCTTCCTGGTGGCTGTATTGAGCCTTCTGTAATCAATACACATACGCCACTGGTGCACGAAATTGTGATCCCTGGTAACGGCTCCAAAAACATGGTGCTCTAATCTTAATTCATGATTTGTCATAACTTAGATACAACTAACCAGCAAGTGCACTGGGTCGTCCAAGTAATAAAACCTTACGTGAGTAAGGGTCGATCCCACGGAGATTGTCGGCTTGAAGCAAGCTATGGTCACCTCGTAAATCTCAGTCAGGCGGATATCAAATGGTTATGGAGTTTTCGAATAATAATAATAATAAATAAACAGAAAATAAAGATAGAAATACTTATGTAATTCATTGGTGAGAATTTCAGATAAGTGTATAGAGATGCTTTCGTTCCTCTGAACCTCTGCTTTCCTGTTGTCTTCATCCAATCCTTCCTACTCCTTTCCATGGAAAGCTTTATATAGGGCATCACCATTGTCAATGGCTACATCCCATCCTCTCTGTGAAAAAGGTCCAAATGCTCTGTCACGGCACGGCTAATCATCTGGAGGTTCTCGATCATACTGGAATAGGGTTCACCCTCCTTTTGCGTCTGTCACTATGCCCAGCACTCGCGAGTTTGAAGTTCGTCACAGCCATCCCTTCCCAGATCCTACTCGAAATACCACAGACAAGGTTTAGACTTTCCAGATCGTAGGAATGGCCATCCATGGGTTCTAACTTATACCACGAAGATTCTAATATCTCAGACTCGGTCCTCTGTATTAGATATCTAAGAGAAACTCATTATAGCTTATTTGCATGTAGAACGGAAGTGTTTGTCAGGCACGCGTTCATAAGTGAGAATGATGATGAGTGTCACATAATCATCACATTCATCATGTTCTTGGGTGCAAATGTATATCTTAGAAGCGGAATAAGTTGAATTGAATATAAAACAGTAGTACTTTGCATTAAATCATGAGGAACAGCAGAGCTCCATACCTTAATCTATGGAGTGCAGAAACTCTACCGTTGAAAAAAACATAAGTGAAAGGTTTAGGCATGGCCGAATGGCCAGCCCCCATGATCTAAGAACTAGACGTCCCCAGATGTCAAATACAATAGTAAAAAGTCCTATTTATACTAAACTAGTTACTAGGGTTTACAGAAGTAAGTAATTGATGCATAAATCCACTTTCGGGGCCCACATGGTGTGTGCTTGGGCTGAGCTTGAAGTTTACACGTGCAGAGGCTTCTTTTGGAGTTGAACGCCAAGTTGTAACGTGTTTTTGGCGTTCAACTCTGGTTCGTGACGTGTTTCTGGCGTTTAACTCCAGACTGCAGCGTAGAACTGGCGTTCAACGCCCTTTTGCGTCGTCTAAACTCGGCCAAAGTATGGACTATTATATATTGCTCGAAATCCCTGGATGTCTACT
This sequence comes from Arachis ipaensis, assembly GCF_000816755.2. Lineage (NCBI taxonomy): Eukaryota > Viridiplantae > Streptophyta > Magnoliopsida > Fabales > Fabaceae > Arachis > Arachis ipaensis. The sequence continues at coordinate 75,227,883 of NC_029792.2, forward strand.
TTCCAACACAATTGGAAGCGCGCCATTTTGATTTCTGTAGCTCCAGAAAATCCACTTTGAGTGCAGGGAGGTCAGAATCCAACAGCATCAGCAGTCCTTTTTCAACCTCTGAATCTGATTTTTGCTCAAGTCCCTCAATTTCAGCCAGAAAATACCTAAAATCACAGAAAAATACACAAACTCATAGTAAAGTCCAAAAATGTGAATTTAACATAAAAACTAATAAAAACATCCATCTATAGGAACTCAGAGTTCAGATAGTGTTAGTGATTCTCCTAGTTCAGTATGTTGATTCTTGAACACAGCTAGTTTATGAGTCTTGGCCGTGGCCCTAAGCACTTTGTTTTCTAGTATTACCACCGGATACATAAATGCCACAGACACATAATTGGGTGAACCTTTTCAGATTGTGACTCAGCTTTGCTAAAGTCCCCAATTAGAGGTGTCCAAGGTTCTTAAGCACACTCTTCTTTTGCTTTGGACCTTGACTTTAACCGCTCAGTCTCAAGTTTTCACTTGACACCTTCACGCCACAAGCACATGGTTAGGGACAGCTTGGTTTAGCCGCTTAGGCCAGGATTTTATTCCTTTAGGCCCTCCTATCCACTAATGCTCAAAGCCTTGGGATCCTTTTTATTTACCCTTGCCTTTTGGTTTTAAGGGTTATTGGCTTTTTGCTCTTGTCTTTTGGTTTTAAGAGCTTTTGGCTTTTTCTGCTTGCTTTTTCTTTTTCTATTTTTTTTTCTTTTTTTTTCTGCAAGCTTTTGTATTCACTACTTTTTCTTGCTTCAAGAATCATTTTTATGATTTTTTATATTATCAAATAACATGTCTCCTTGTCATCATTCTTTCAAGAGCCAACATATTTAACATTCATAAACAACAACTTCAAAAGACATATGCACTGTTCAAGCATTCATTCAGAAAACAAAAAGTATTGTCTCCACATCAATATAATTAAACTAAGTTCAAGGATAAATTCGAAACTCATGTACTTCTTGTTCTTTTGAATTAAAAATATTTTTCCTTTAAGAGAGGTGATGGATTCATAGGATATTCATAACTTTAAGACAAAGCTACTAAATACTAATGATCATGTAATAAGACACTAACATAGATAAGCATTTAACATAAAGAAAATGAAAAACAGAAAATTTGAGAACAAGGAATGAGTCCACCTTAGTGATGGTGGCGTTTCCTTCTTGAGGAACCAATGATGTCTTTGAGCTCTTCTATGTCTTTTCCTTGTCTCTGTTGCTCCTCCCTCATAGCTTTTTGATCTTCTCTAATTTCGTGAAGGATGATGGAGTGCTCTTGATGTTCCACCCTTAATTGTCCCATGTTGGAACTTAATTCTCCTAGGGAGGTGTTGATTTGCTCCCAAAAATTCTGTGGAGGAAAGTGCATCCCTGGAGGCATCTCAGGGATTTCTTGGTGATGAGCTTCTTCATGCGTCTCTTGAGATCCATGAATAGGCTCTCTTGTTTGCTCCATCCTTTTCTTAGTGATGGGCTTGTCCTAATCAATGAGGATATCTCCCTCTATGTCAATCCCAGCCGAATTGCATAGGGTTGCTAGTAGGAATGATTGAGCGTTGAATAAACTCCAACCATCCTCTAGCTACAGGCTTAAGGTCCAATCTTCTTAGTTGAACCGGTTTGCCTTTTGAGTCAATCTTCCATTGAGCTCCTTCCACACATATGTCCATGAGGACTTGGTCCAACCTTTGATCAAAGTTGACCCTCCTTGTGTAGGGGCGTGCGTTCTCTTCCATCATTGGCAAGTTAAACGCCAACCTCACATTTTCCGGACTAAAATCTAAGTAATTCCCCCGAACCATAGTGAGATAATTCTTTGGGTTCGGATTCTTACTTTGATCATGGTTCCTAGTGATCTATGCATTAACATAGAACTCTTGAACCATTAGAATTCCGACTTGTTGGATGGGGTTTGTTAGAACTTCCCAACCTCTTCTATGGATCTCATGTTGGATCTCCAGATACTCATTTTTCTTGAGTTTGAAAGGGACCTCGGGGATCACCTTCTTCTTGGCCACAACATCATAGAAGTAGTCTTGATGGGCTTTGAAGATGAATCTTTCCATCTCCCATGACTCGGAGGTGGAAGCTTTTGTCTTCCCTTTCCCTTTTCTAGAGGTTTCTCCGGTCTTAGGTGCCATCAATGGTAATGGAAAAATAAAAAGCTTTATGCTTTTACGACACCAAACTTAGAATATTGCTCACCTTGAGCAAGAGAAGAAAGAAAAGAAGAAGAAGAAGAAAAAATAGAAGAGAGGGAGAGAGGGTTGTGTCTCGGCCAAGAAGAGGATGAGAGGGTTTTGTTATGTGAAAAATGAAGAAGAATGGAGTGGTTTATATAGTGAAGGGAGAGGGGTTAGGTTCGGCCATTTAGGGTGGGTTTGGGTGGGAAAGTGATTTTGAATTTTGAAGGTAGGTAGGGTTTATGAGGTAGGTTTATGGGGAAGAGTGGATGGATGTGAGTGGTGAAGGGTTTTGGGGAAAGGTGTTTATTGGGAAGAGAAGATGAACATTGAGAAGAGGGAAGAGTATGAGTGGAGGTAGGTAGGAATCCTGTGGGGTCCACAGATACTGAGATGATTTTGGGGGATCCACAGATCCTGAGGTGTCAAGGATTTACATCCCTGCACCAATTAGGCATGTAAAATGCCTTTGCATGCAATTCTGGCGTTTAAACGCCGAATTGATGCTTGTTCTGGGCGTTCAGCGCCCAGATGCAGCATGAACTGGCGTTCAACGCCAGCTTTCCTCAGTGTGCATTCCTGGCGTCTGAACGCCAGGATGCTACTTGTTTTGGGCGTTCAACGCCAGATCCATGCTCTGTTCTGGTGTTGAACGCCAGCCAGATGCTCCTTACTGGCGTTTAAACGCCAGTAAGCCCTTCCTCCAGGGTGTGATTTTTCTTCTGCTGTTTTTGATTCTGTTTTTGATTTTTCTATTTATTTTGTGACTCCACATGATCATGAACCTAATAAATAATGAAAGAACAATAAAATAAAAAAAAATTAGATAAATAAAAATTGGGTTGCCTCCCAACAAGCGCTTCTTTAATGTCAATAGCTTGACAGTGGGCTCTCTTTTCTTCTGTATTGCTTGGGAGAGCATTAGGAGGGATTTCAGTGATCTTCTTACTCAGCTGGCTGATGAATGGATTTTTGATGGTATAGAATTTCACAAATGAATTCTCGTTGTAAGTATAGTTTCTAAACCAATCACTAATCCTTTCATACAAAAAGTTGTTTGTCACTAGTACAAACCCCTAAAATTTATAAACCGAAGTATTGGACCTCGCTTGGTCAAAATAAATCAATCCCCAAGAAACATATATGCACAAGGGCTAAGGACTAGCAAGTCTAATCCACAATTGAATTGAGTTATTAAGTATTTTTACAAACTTGCATGAAGAATGATGATCATAGGTGAAAACATGTAATTGAGCATCAAACCCTCACCGGTAGTGTTTACACTCTATTCGCTCAAGTGTTTAGGGTTGATTCACTCAATTCTCCTCTATTTCATGCTTTCCAAGATTTGTTTTTCTTCTAACAATCAACATTTATTTCATGCATGCATACAAGTATCATGAGGTCTTTTCATTGGTTGTAATGGGGCTAGGGTCAAGGTAGGATGCATATTTGGTCAAGTGAGCTTGAAATTTGAATCTTTGATAAGCTTAAACTTCCCACCTAACCTATGACATCCTATACAATTAAGTTCTAACCTAACTACCCATTTTCTCACTTTTTCACATACTCATGCATTTTCTTTTCATTTCACAGCACTTATGCATTGATCTTATTGAGCTTCACTTTGGGGCATTTTGTCCCCTTTTTATTATTTTTATTCTTTTTTTCTTTCTTTTTCTATATTTTTTTTTCTTTTTTTCCATATTGTTTTTCTTTTTCACTTTTATTTGTTTTTCTTATTTTTTTTCTTTTTATATACAAGAACCTCAATGCATAAGGTTTTACATTTGATCAATACATGAGTATGTACCCAATTCCCAATATTTTCAATAACAATACAAAACTACCCTTTTATTCACCCAATGTCCAATTCTCATCACTTGGTATTTTTCAAAAGGTAAGCATGAAGAACTCAAAACCAAGTAACAAAATATAACCTCAATCATAGAATCCAACAAAGATTATCTAAAAAAAGTCATGCTAAAATAGCATTTAGGCAATAAGGGATATAGCAATGTATAGTAAACAAAGTCAATACTCCAACACTTATGATGAAAAGAGAGAAAATAAAATGAAAACTAAACTAAAACTAACTAATCAACTAACTAACTAACTAATTAACTAACTAAAATAAATGGTTATCCATGGTGTTTGGAAGTGTTGGATGAGGGGTAGGAGAAAGGAGAAGGAAAGAAATAGAAAGAGGAGAAGAAAAGAAATGTGGTGAAGAAAGGAAATCCGCGCGTACGCGCGCATGCCGCGCGTACGCGCGCATGCCGCGCGCGCGCGGATGGCTTATTTCGAGAGTGGCGCGTACGCGTCATGTGCGCGTGTGCGCAAGTAGGTTTGTGCCAGAGGCACAACGTTGGCGCGGCGCAGGCACAACTCTCTGGAAAATGTATGGAGGTTGGAACTTCTCAATCCGCGCGTACGCACGCATGGCGCGCGCGCGTGAATGGTCGAAAATGCTGGAAGTGCGCGTACGCGCCATGTACGCGTACGCGTGGATGGTGCTCTGTTTTTCAAAAATTTTTCTATGTTTTTGCACCAATCCAAGCATTCCAAACCTCCAAACAGCTACCAAAACACCATAAAACCTTATTTAACATATTTAAACTACCAAACATACTTAACTAACTAAACAAAATATGAGATTAAACTAATTCTACCAATATATACAAAAGAGAAAATGAAAGGATTTTACCATGGTGGGTTGTCTCCCACCTAGCACTTTTGTTTATTGTCCTTAAGTTGGACTTATGGGGAGCTCCTCTCAAGGTGGCTTGTGCTTGAAGCTATCCTTGAACATCCACCAATGCTTGAATCTCCAATAAGCTCCATTCTTCAAATTCAAAGGATTCTTCACCAAGAAGATTGGATGCATGATCTTCATCACCAAGGGAACTCAATTCTTGCTTCATTCTCTCCAAGTCTTCATATAGAATATGCCTTGGAGGTTGTGCACATTCCTCCTCAACATCAAATTTACTCTTCTTGGAGGGATTTTCTTTGATTTTAGCTTCCTATGGAAGTTCCGCATCTCCTAAGTCTTCAACCACTTCTTCCTCTCCTTCAATGGTCATAGGTTCCTCCAATTGTTCTAACACAAAGTAGCCTTCCTCCCTTTCCACCGGAGTTTCCAATCTCTCCTTCATGCTATGCTCTTCTTGAGCCATGGGAGTTCCTTGAGTGTCCAAAAGTTGGGATGCTAACCGGTTTACCACCGCATCCAAGGCGGTCATGATTGCGCGTGCGCGCCACCATACGTGTAGCAACTATGGCAAATCTTATATCGTTTCGAAGCCCCGGATGTTAGCTTTCCAACTCAACTAGAACCGCATCATTTGGACCTCTGTAGCTCAAGTTATGGTTGATTAAGTGTGAAGAGGTCGGCTTGACAGCTTTCCGGTTCTTCCATTTCTTCATGAGTTCTCCAACTTTTCATGCTTTCTTTCTTCATTCCCTTGATCCAATCATTTGCCTCCTAAACCTTAAATCACTTAACAAACATATCAAGGCATCTAATAGAATCAAGGTGAATTAAATTTAGCTATTTTGAGTCCTAAAAAGCATGTTTTCACTCTTAAGCACAATTAAAGGAGAATATACAAAACCATGCTATTTCTTGAATAAATGTGGGTAAAAGGTGATAAAATCCCCTAAATTCAATACAAGATAAACCGTCAAATTGGGGTTTGTCACTGGCCCACTTGTGCCTCCAAATTTCTAATGGAGGACCTTGTTTCATTCATGAAACTCAGAGTGGCCTTAGATAGATCAGAAACTAAGTTTGCTAAATTAGAGGTATTTTGTTCAGAGTTCTCTGTCTGTTGCTGAGTGGATGATGGAAAAGGCTTGCTATTGCTAAACCTGTTTCTTCCACCATTATTAAAGCCTTGTTGAGGCTTTTGTTGATCCTTCCATGAGAGATTTGGGTGATTTCTCCATGAGGGATTATAAGTGTTTCCATATGGTTCACCCATGTAATTCACCTCTGCTATTGCAGGATTCTCAGGATCATAAGCTTCTTCTTCAGAAGATGCCTCTTGAGTACTGTTGGATGCAGCTTGCATTCCATTCAGACTATGAGAAATCATATTGACTTGCTGAGTCAATATTTTATTCTGAGCCAATATGGCATTCAGAGTATCAATTTCAAGAACTTCCTTCTTCTGAGGCGTCCCATTACTCACAGGATTCCTTTCAGAAGTGTACATGAACTGGTTATTAGCAACCATGTCAATGAGTTATTGAGCTTCTGCAGGTGTTTTCTTTAGGTGAATGGATCCACCTGCAGAAGTATCCAAGGACATCTTAGCTAATTCAGACAGACCATCATAGAATATATCCACGATGGTCCATTCTAAAAGCATGTCAGAAGGACACTTTTTGGTCAGTTCCTTGTATCTCTCCCAAGCTTCATAGAGGGATTCACCTTCTTTCTGTCTGAAGGTTTGAACATCCACTCTAAGCTTACTCAGCTTTTGAGGAGGAAAGAACTTGGCTAAGAAAGCCTTGACCAGCTTATCCCAAGAGTTCAGGCTATCCTTAGGTTGAGAGTCCAACCATATTCTAGCTCTGTCTCTTATAGCAAAAGGGAAAAGCATGAGCCTGTCGACTTCAGGATCTACTCCATTAGTCTTAATAGTATCACAGATCTACAAGAATTCAGTTAAGAACTGAAAAGGATTTTCAGATGGAAGTCCATGAAACTTGCAGTTTTGTTGCATCAAAGAAACTAATTGAGGTTTCAGCTCAAAATTGTTTGCTCCAATGGCAGGGATTGAGATGCTTCTTCCATGTAAGTTGGAATTTGGTGCAGTAAAGTCACCAAGCATAGCTTCTCTTAGTTTCCTTTTTAGAGTCCTTTCAGGTTCAGGATCTGCTTCAACAAGAATGTTCTTATCCTTGCTCCTGCTCATATGACAAAGAAGGGAATAACAAAGAAAATATGGAATCATCTATGTCACAGTATAGAGATTCCTTTGTGTGAGTAGAAGAAGAAAAGAATGTAATGTAAGGAAAGAGAAGGGAGGAGAATCCAAACACAAGGGTGAGGAGAGCAGAGATATGTGATGAAGAGAAGTGTTAATAAGTAATTAAATAAATAGAAGGAGATGAGAGGAAGAGGATTTTCGAAAATTAAAAATTAAAATTTAAAGTTAAATTTCGAAAATAGTTTTTTGAAAATAATTTTTGAAAAAGAGTTAATGATTTTCGAAAATTAAGATAAAATTAAAATTAAAATTAAAGATTGAAATGATTTTCGAAAATAGTTTTTGAAAAAGGTTAGTAGTTTTTCAAAAATTCAAATAAAAAATAAAATAATTAGTCTAATTAAGAAGAAATTTTGAAAAAGAGGGAAGATATTTTCGAAAATTAGAGAGAGAGAGTTAGTTAGGTAGGTTTTGAAAAAGATAAGAAACAAACAAAAAGTCAATTAGTTAGTTGAAAAAGATTTGAAAATCAATTTTGAAAATATAAGAAGATAAGAAGTTAGAAAAGATATTTTAGAATCAAATTTTTTTTGAAAAAGATATGATTTAAAAAGATATGATAGAAAGATATGATTGAAATTAGTTTTGAAAAAGATTTGATTTTAAAAATCAAAATTAATGAATTGACTCACAAGTAATCACAAAATATGATTCTAGAACTTAAAGTTTGAATCTTTCTTAACAAGCAAGTAACAAACTTGAAATTTTTGAATCAAAACATTAATTTTTGATGATATTTTCGAAAATTATGAAATAAAATTAAGAAAAAGATTTTTGAAAAATATTTTTAAAATTTTTGAAAATAAATAAGAGAAATGAAAAAGATTTGATTTTTGATAAAGATTTTGAAAAAGATAAGATTTTTAAATTGAAAATTTGATTTGACTCATAAAAACAACTAGATTTTAAAAATTTTTGAGAAAGTCAATCCAAATTTTCTAAATTTATGAGTGAAAAAGGGAAAGATATTTTTTGAATTTTGAATTTTTTATGAAGAAGGAAAAAACATGAAAATGATGCAATGCATGAAAATTTTGGATCTAAACATGTGATGCATGCAAGAACGCCATGAATGTCAAGATGAACATCAAGAACTTTTTTTTTTTTTTTGAAAAATTTTCAAGAAAAGAAAACATGCAAGACACCAAACTTAGAAATTTTTCATGTATAGACACTATGAATGCAAGAATGCATATGAAAAACAAGAAAAGACACAACAAGAAAATATGAAGATCAAATAAGAAGACTGGCCAAGAACAACTTGAAGATCATGAAGAACACTATGAATGCATGAATTTTCGAAAAAAATGCATAAAGAATTTTTAGAACAAATTCAATTGACACCAAACTTAAAAATTGACTCAAGACTCAAACAGGAAACACAAAATATTTTTGATTTTATGATTTTATTAATTTTTTTTATTTTTTCGAAAATTAATGTGAAAAAGAAAAATAAAGATTCCAAAATTTTTAATATGAATTTCAGGAATCTTGCACTCTTAGTCTAAAGCTCCAATCTGAGGGTTAGACATGGCTTAATAGCTAGCCAAGCTTTAGAAGATACAAATCAGTCATACAATAACAAATTTGATTTGCAACAACTAGCTTGCTCTTGTAATGATGACTTGGGAGCCTTAGTCCAAATGAATTTAGACGTGGCTCTACAGCCAGCCAGGCTTCTACATGTTACCATGAAACTCTAGAATTCATTCTTAAAAATTTTGAATAATTTTCGAAAACAAAAGGAAAAATTTTTTTGAAAGATTTTTGAAGAAATATTTTTGAAAATAAAACAAAAAGAAAAGTACCAAATCTGAGCAACAAGATGAACCGTCAGTTGTCCAAACTCAAACAATCGCCAGCAACGGCGCCAAAAACTTGGTGTGCAAAATTGTGATCATTCCATTCCCCGGCAACGGCGCCAAAAACTTGGTGCTCTAATCTTAATTCATGATTTGTCACAACTTCGATACAACTAACCAGCAAGTGCACTGAGTCGTCCAAGTAATAAAACCTTACGTGAGTAAGGGTCGATCCCACGGAGATTGTCGGCTTGAAGCAAGCTATGGTCACCTTGTAAATCTCAGTCAGGCGGATATCAAATGGTTATCGAGTTTTCGAATAATAATAATAAATAAACAGAAAATAAAGATAGAAATACTTATGTAATTCATTGGTGAGAATTTCAGATAAGTGTATAGAGATGCTTTCGTTCCTCTGAACCTCTGCTTTCCTGCTGTCTTCATCCAATCCTTCCTACTCCTTTCCATGGCAAGCTTTATATAGGGCATCACCATTGTCAATGGCTACATCCCATCCTCTCTGTGAAAAAGGTCCAAATGCTCTGTCACGGCACGGCTAATCATCTGGAGGTTCTCGATCATACTGGAATAGGGTTCACCCTCCTTTTGCGTCTGTCACTACGCCCAGCACTCGCGAGTTTGAAGTTCGTCACAGCCATCCCTTCCCAGATCCTACTCGGAATACCACAGACAAGGTTTAGACTTTCCGAATCTCAGGAATGGCCATCCATGGGTTCTAACTTATACCACGAAGATTCTAATATCTTGGACTCGGTCCTCTGTATTAGATATCTAGGAGATACTCATTCTAGCTTATTTGCATGTAGAATGGAAGTGTTTGTTAGGCACGCCTTCATAAGTGAGAATGATGATGAGCGTCACATAATCATCACATTCATCATGTTCTTAGGTGCGAATGGATATCTTAGAAGTGGAATAAGTTGAATTGAATATAAAACAGTAGTACTTTGCATTAAATCATGAGGAACAGCAGAGCTCCACACCTTAATATATGGAGTGCAGAAACTCTACCGTTGAAAAATACATAAGTGAAAGGTTCAGGCATGGCCGAATGGCCAGCCCCCATGATCTAAGAACTAGATGTCCCTATATGTCAAATACAATAGTAAAAAGTCCTATTTATACTAAACTAGTTACTAGGGTTTACAGAAGTAAGTAATTGATGCATAAATCCACTTCCGGGGCCCACTTGGTGTGTGCTTAGGGTGAGCTTGAAGTTTACACGTGCAAAGGCTTCTTTTGGAGTTGAACGCCAAGTTGTAACGTGTTTTTGGCGTTCAACTCTGGTTCGTGACGTGTTTCTGGCGTTTAACTCCAGACTGCAGCGTAGAACTGGCGTTCAACGCCCTTTTGCGTCATCTAAACTCGGCCAAAGTATGGACTATTATATATTGATGGAAAGCCCTGGATATCTACTTTCCAACGCAATTAGAAGCGCGCCATTTTGATTTCTGTAGCTCCAGAAAATCCACTTTGAGTGCAGAGAGGTCAAAATCCAACAGCATCAGCAGTCCTTCTTCAACCTCTGAATCTGATTTTTACTCAAGTCCCTCAATTTCAGCCAAAAAATACCTGAAATCATAGAAAAACATACAAACTCATAGTAAAGTCCAGAAATGTGAATTTAACATAAAAACTAATAAAAATATCCCTAAAAGTAACTAGATCCTACTAAAAACATACTAAAAACAATGCCAAAAAGCGTATAAATTATCTGCTCATCAGCCACCCTGTAACTATTCTTGTAGGAACCAATTCATTTTTTCATTATGAACCACTGTCATGCCTCCCTTCTTGGGGACAACTTGGACAGGGCTCACCCAAGGGCTATCAGAAATAGAATAAATAATCCCAGCCTCCAGTAACTTAGTGACCTCTTTCTGCACCACTTCCTTCATGGCTGGATTTAGCCGCCTCTGTGGTTGAACCACTGGCTTAGCATCATCCTCCAATAGGATCTTGTGCATGCATCTGGCTGGGCTAATGCCCTTAAGATCACTTATGGACCACCCAAGAGCTGTCTTGTGTGTCCTTAGCACTTGAAGTAGTGCTTCCTCTTCCTCTGGATTTAAAGCAGCGCTTATGATCACCGGAAAAGTGTCACCTTCTCCCAGAAATACATACTTCAGGGATGGTGGTAGTGGTTTGAGCTCGGGTTTAGGAGGTTTTTCCTCTTCCTGAGGAATTTTCAAGGGCTCTTTTATGTCCTCTAAATCCTCCAGATCAGGCTGGACATCTTTAAAGATGTTTTCTAGCTCTGATTCGAGACTCTCAGCCATGTTGATCTCCTCTACCAAAGAGTCAACAAGATCAACTTTCATGCACTCTTTTGGTGTGTCTGGATGCTGCATGGCTTTGACAGCATTTAACTTAAACTCATCCTCATTGACTCTCAAGGTTACTTCCCCCTTTTGGACATCAATGAGAGTTCGTCCAGTTGCTAGGAAAGGTCTTCCTAGAATGAGAGTAGCACTCTTGTGCTCCTCCATTCCAGCACCACAAAGTCAGTGGGAAAAGCGAATGGCCCAACTCTGACAATCATGTCTTCAATCACGCCTGATGGGTATTTAATGGAGCCATCAGCAAGTTGGAGACATATCCGGGTTGGTTTGACTTCTTCAGTTAAACCAAGTTTTCTAATAGTGGATGCAGGTATTAGGTTGATGCTTGCCCCAAGATCACATAAAGCTGTCTTGGTGCAATTACCCTCTGATATGCATGGTATCATAAAGCTCCCGGGATCTTTAAGCTTTTTTGGGAAGCTTTTTAGAATGACTGCACTGCATTATTCAGTGAGGAGAACTCTTTCAGTTTCTCTCCAATCCTTCTTATGACTCAAGATCTCTTTCATGAACTTGGCATAAGAGGGTATTTGCTCAAGTGCCTCTGCAAACGGAATCTTTATTTCAAGAGTCCTGAGATAGTCTGCAAAGCGGGCAAATTGCTTATCCTGCTCCTCTTGGTGGAGTTTTTTAGGATAAGGCATCTTGGCTTTGTATTCCTCAACCTTAGTTGCTGTAGGTTTATTTCCTACAGGGGTGGTTGGAAAAGCCTTTTTAGAGGGGTTGCCATCAGCACTTGTGTGTGTCTGATCCCTCACTGGCGTTTGAACGCCAGAACTGAGCCTCCATTGGGCGTTTGACGCCAGCTCCTTGCCTGTTTCTGGCGTTTGAACGCTAGAACTGCGCGTGGGTTGGGCATTTAACGCCAGCTTTGCATCCTTTTCTGGCGTTTGAACGCTACAGTTACTCCTCTCTGGGCTCTTACTGTCCTCAGAGGGATTTTGGATAATATTTTGCTCATCCTCTATCAGTTGTTCTTTCCTTGGCTTTTTGCTACTCTGAAGTGAGGTATTTAATGTTTTCCCACTTTTTAATTGAACTGCTTGGCACTCTTCTATTATCTGCTTTGATAACTGCTGTTTTGTCTGATTCAATTGTGTCTCCATATTTTTATTAGAATTTTTAGTGTCTTGTAGCATCTCCTTGAATTCTGCTAGCTGTTTTGTTAGAAAACACAATTGTTGATTGAGTTCAGCAACTTGTTCTGGAGGACCAAGTTCAGTAGACATTGCTTTGGCTTCTTCTTTTATGGAGGACCCACTACTTATGTACAGATGCTGATTTCTAGCAACTATATCAATAAGCTCTTGAGCCTCTTCAGTAGTTTTTCTCATATGTATAGATCCACCAGCTGAGTGGTCTAGAGATATCTGAGCTCTTTCTGTAAGCCCGTAGTAGAAGATGTCTAATTGCACCCACTCTAAAAACATTTCAGAGGGGCATTTCCTTATCATCCCTCTGTACCTCTCCCAGGCATTATAAAGGGATTCATCATCCTCTTGTTGAAAGCCTTGGATGTCCAGCCTTAGTTGTGTCATCCTTTTTGGAGGGAAATATTGATTCAGGAATTTGTCTGATAACTATTTCCATGTTCTTATGCTTGTTGTGGGTTGGTTATTTAACCACCTTTTAGCTTGACCTTTTACAGCAAACGGAAATAGTAACAGCTTGTATATATCCTGATCTACCTCGTTGTCACGTACTGTGTCAGAAATTTGCAAGAATTGTGCCAGAAACTCAGTAGGTTCTTCCTGTGGAAGACCGGAATACTGACAGTTTTGCTGCACCATGACAATGAGCTGAGGATTTAGCTCAAAACTGCCTACTTTGATGGGAGGTATACAGATACTACTCCCATATGCAGCAGTAGTGGGATTCGCATATGACCCCAGAGTCCTTCTGGACTGTTTATTTCCACTTAGATCCATGATGGATAAAATTGGAATTGATATGAATTACAGAGAAAATATATTTTTGTTTTTATTTTATTTAAGTATGACAAACCAAATTATTAAGATAATTAAAATAATAAGATAAAATAAAATAAAATATTTAGGAATTAAAATGTAAAATTCAAAAACCAAGAGAAAGAATAAATTTGAAAATGAAAATAATTGCTTAATTAAGAAGATTTGAAAAACTTTGGATATAATTTTTGAAAAAGATTTTGAATTTTGAAAAGATTTGATTTTTAAAATAAAAATCTGAATTTTTAAAAGTAATTTTCGAAAATTCAATTTTAAAATAAAGAGAAAAGATATTTTTGAATTTAATGAGGAAAGAGAAAAACAATAAAAAGACACCAGACTCAAAATTTTTAGATCTAATGCTCCTTGTTTTTCGAAAATTTTGGACGGGAAACACCAAGGAACACCAAACTTAAAAATTTTAAGATCAAAATACAAAGGAGACTCAAGAACACCTTGAAGACTCACAAGAACAACAAGAATAAAATTCAAAGACTCAAGAACATAAAAAGAACACCAAACTTAAAACTTTTAGAAAACTAAGAATAAATTTTCAAAAATTAAAGAAAAATAACAAGAGAATACCAAACTTAAAAATTTGACACAAGATTTAATCAAAGAAAAATTATTTTTGAAAAAGTTTTAAAAGGAAGATACCCAATTACCAAGAACATAAGCACAACGCTCTAGCCAACTGAGCTATAAATTTAACGTGTTTTTAAAAAAAAGGTATTTAATGTATATAAAATTTTTTGAATACTGATAATTTGAAAACGCACAAGAAAAACAAGAAAAGACACAGAACAGGAAAAACTACAGATCAAACAAGAAAAATAGCAAGAACAACTTGAAGATCAAGAAAGAACAATGAACACAAATTCGAAAATTTAAAGGAAAATAAAAACATGCAATTGACACCAAACTTAAAATATGAATCTAAACTTAAACAGAAGACTCAAAGAAAAATTAAAAATTAATAAAGAAAAATAAAAAATTTTTTGAAAGATTTTTGAAGAGAAAATAAAAGACTCTAAAACAAAATGATAAATTGTGATTCACGAAATTGGTGCACGAAATTGTGATTCACACTTTTCACAACTCCGCATAACTAACCAGCAAGTGCACTGGGTCATCCAAGTAATACCTAACGTGAGTAAGGGTCGATCCCACGGAAATTGTTGGCTTGAAGCAATCTATAGTTATCTTGTAAATCTTAGTCAGGAGATTAATGATAAAAATTACTTTTGTTTATGAAAACTAAATAACATGAAATAAAGGTTACTTGTTGTGCAGTAATGGAGAACAGATTGAGGTTTTGGAGATGCTCTATCTTCTGAATCTCCGCTTTCCTACTGTCTTCTTCTTCACGCACGCAAGACTCCTTCCATGGTAAGTTGTATGTTGGTGGATCACCGTTGTCAATGGCTACCATCCGTCCTCTCAGTGAAAATGGTCCAAATGCACTGTCACCGCACGACTACTCATCTGTCGGTTCTCACTCATGTTGGAATAGGATCCATTGATCCTTTTGCGTCTGTCACTACGCCCAACACTCATGAGTTTGAAGCTCGTCACAGTCATCCCATCCCAGATCCTACTCGGAATACCACAGACAAGGTTTATACTTTTCGGATCTCAGGAATGGCCGCCAATAATTCTAGCCTATACCACGAAGACTCTGATCTCATGGATTCGAATGCTCTGTTGTCAGAAGATGCAATCAAATACGTGAACCAGGAATCAAAGAGATACACACTCAATCTAAGGTAGAATGGAAGTGGTTGTCAAGCACGCGTTCATGGGTTGAGGATGGTGATGAGTGTCACGGATCATCACATTCATCATGGTTAAGTGCGAGTGAATATCTTAGAACAGAGACAAGCGTGTTTGAATAGAAAACAGAAGTAATTACATTGATTCATTGAGACACAACAGAGCTCCTCACCCCCAATCATGGAGTTTAGAGACTCATGCCGTAGAGATACAATGTAAAACGTGAAAATATCATGAGGTACAAAATAAATCTCTAAAAGTTGTTTAAATACTAACTTAGTAACCTAGGTTTACAGAAAAGGAGTAAACTACGATAGATAGTGCAGAAATCCACTTTCATGGCCCACTTGGTGTGTGCTGGGGCTGAGACTTGAGCTTTACACGTGCCTAGGCTGTTTCTGGAGTTGAACGCCAGGTTGTAACTTGGTTTGGGCGTTTAAATCCAACTTGTAACCTGTTTCTGGCGTTTAACGCCAGAATGGAACATGGAACTGGCGTTTACGTCGTTTATCTTTGAGCAAAATATGGATTGTTATATATTGCTGGAAAGCCCTGGATGTCTACTTTCCAAAGCAATTGAGAGCCACCAATTGGGCTTCTGTAGCTCCAGAAAATCCATTTCGAGTGTAGGGAGGTCAGAAGCCAACAGCATCTGCAGTCCTTTTTCAGCCTTTGAATCAGATTTTTGCTCAGGTCCCTCAATTTCAGCCAGAAATTACCTGAAATCACAGAAAAACACACAAACCCATAGTAAAGTCCATAAATATGATTTTTATTTAAAAACTAATAAAAATATAATAAAAAGTGACTAAAACATATTAAAAACTACCTAAAAACAATGCCAAAAAGCGTATAAATTATCCGCTCATCACATAGCATGCCATAAATGAACTGTCAACAAGAAAATGCATAACCTTTTATGAGGAATAGATATTTCTAGCATTTCTTTCTAGCACTTATAGGAGAGGCTTGATGACACCAATACAGCGATAAAAAATACTGCCTACGTTAAATTATCATTTTGTGTGAATACTACTAATCCATGGTTTAATGATTGCAGCATTAACTCTATCACATAAAATGCCAGCAATAGCATATACAAAGTTACATATGGTAAAAACTAGACATTTCAAATGAAATTAATATTGCTGATAAAGTACAACGAAATTAATATATAGAAGATAAAAACTAAAGATATCCATTAGCCAAAAGGGGAGTGTGTTATGTACCTGTTTAAAAAAGCCATAAACTAAGGAAACTATCCAGGAAGCATTCTGGAGATTATTACTGACTCCACGAGTCAAAAACTCATTCCAAACAAACAGTGTTTCGTAAAGTGATTGTTCTGTTGTATTATGATTGGTTAAGTTCCTTTGAAGACTAAACATGACATTGAATGAGTAGATGAAAAAGAAGTCCTTCGTAAGATCCACACTGCACAGAAGCTTCTTGTATCTAAGTCACAAAAGAAGAAAAGTAAAGCCCATTAATAAGATGGATTATTATATGACTAAATAAAAATGAAAACAAATAGTTATAAAATAAAATTGTTAAGCAATTAACTATAACCAACAATATTGAAAAAAGATACAAAAGAAAATGAAAGCCATCTCCTGAGTGAAACCCTGGCAATACCTTGTCTCACTCAAAAAGTTACATTTACATCATAACAGCAATGAAGATTGCCCCTGTACATTTGCAGGAAATGAACTAACAATAAATGTATAACATGAAATGGATGATGGAGGTATACACTAAACATACTACACGACTTAGAAATCTTGAAGAAGTATTATCATTTCTATTTCAAAAGAGACAATTAGGGAGTACCACAAAAAGATGATAGGGTTGACCTGAGGAAGCCCACATTGTGCATACACACTAAAGAGAGACAATCAACATATATGGTACAATAAAAAAATAAAACAAAAACAAAAATTAAGGAACAGAAAAAGGAAACCAAACTGTAGAATTCAACAAAGCTAAAATATGATGTTCTAACAAAATGTTTTCACTACACAACATAATGAACACAAATGAAAACCCACAATTTATAACGTAACTCTCAACTATGTACAAACCACAGGGTATAATTCTCAATGCTACACTCAGATGTCTCTTTATATGTGCTATAGACGTATTACAATTACATGCAAAATTGACTAAAGACCTGTTTTCATCCTTAGAATATGCCATTTTGGATCACACAGTAGGATATAGGATTGGAACCATTTCGCTCTTTGCGATACCATATATAGTGTGCCCACATATTGTGCCAATTTTCCTTCGCTTTGTTATGAGAAGCATGTAGTTTGGCTTAAGAAACTTGACAAATCCTAGATAAAAAAATATAATAAGATGACAGAACCCTTAATTATTACATCCAGTATTTTGGAAAACAAGACCATTATAACAATTTTGTTCATATGAAGAAGATGATAGAAGATTCAATTACCAATGATTCCATAACAAGTTGTAACAAACTTCAGTCCCCCTGTTGACTTGTTTCCTTCGTGTATGTGCCTTAGAAAATTATGCATTAAAAAAGAATAATAATAATAATAATAATAAGAACATTGCAACATTGCCCTATACATGTATAATGTGCATAGAGTCATAGACAAATTAAGAAGGATGATATTCTTAAAAGGTAAAAGTACATCACAACTATTAATGTATTAAAGAAATGGAAAGATATAGCTTTGCTATAAATATCACTCCATATTAACGCAAAAATTTATATTACAAGTGGTTTTTCTAATGTGAGTGAATAGCGTTAAAAGTAACAGTAAAAAAGTTGAAACAAACTTTAAATTACAACAATAATTGTTGCAGTTCACCAACTTTTCTAAGAATTTAAACATATAAGTACAAAAATTATACCAGATGATTTTGTAAAGAAGCTACAATTGCTTGTCTTGCAAGAAACAAACCAACAACTTATCATTATGTTAGCTGATGAGAGAAAGAATGCTTGATATCTATCTAGAACACTATGAATTCTGCCCCTAAGCATAGAATACGTGAGGAAAAAACAAACATAAAAAGTAAGAGAGATAGATGAAGGTGACAAATGCTGAAGATTAAGGTAAAGTCAAATTTAAGGATGTGACTATCAATTTTTGCCTTTTAGGTTTCACTTTCTAAAGAAGGAATGATGTGTGGGTTTAATTCAACTGTTTTGGGCCTTTTTTTGGATTTTGCCCCAACTTCATCAAAATTTCCAAATAATATTCGCATGACTACTCATTTTTTTCCTGAAAAGGACAAGTAGTGGTAATCCTTCTAATAACAAAGGTCAGCAATATCAAATTCCAAAATTAGCAAAAATTACTATTTTTATTAGCAAGAAAACATTACTATAAATGACCAGATTCATGCAATTGATGAAAGAACAGAAAGAAAGAACCCTAGTTTCCCTTTTAAGAAGAGCATAGTAAAAAGTCAAGTATTGGCATAATCACAATCACTAGATATCACAGGAAGCTTTCATTGCGAAGCCAATCGAATTTAGTGCTAATAAAATCAAAGTGACAATTATGTTAATATATTTAATCATCCATCACACAAAATTGAAAAGGACATATTCAGCGAAAATGAACAGGAAGCTAGCGAACAAGGTCAAATAGAATACACGAATTCACAAGCCATAAGCTATTTGCTACAGAATCATTTGACAATCATATAGCATCAATGACATACATCATGAAAATCATGAATGAAAAAACAAATCACAATTATGGAAACCAATCAGAAGCATAAAAATCCATATCAATGTCATGTGAAAATTCTCAGATTTCACATACACAACAAAGCTTGTAAATGCTCACCTCCTCCTACTTTTTATAAAATTCAAGAAAGAAAAGAGGAAGAAGAAGAAATTAAGCACAAAATAGAAATTGAACAACTTAGCAGAGAAGAATTAGAAGAAGAAGAATCAAATTCCAGATCTCAATCACAACCACCACAGCACCAAGAAGGATCAATAGAAATTATAGATTAACGAAAATTACATCATATGGATATAGAAATTACAACTTCAAGAATTCAATGATCTTCTTCAATACCTCAACATCAGTTCTCAGCATCATCAATCATAATTCCAGATTTTACAACAATGGTAATACAACCAGTAGATGATGAAGGCGAGATCAAAATACAGATATTCTTACCTAATGCAGCATCCGATGAAGCGAAGTTGAGTAACTTAATATCTGATCTCATGAGGAGGTAAAAAGATATAACAGATGCAAAAATAGCATGAACAATAGAGAATTTTCTACAATACAAAATGTTGTTCAAGCAAAAGTATCAATTATGGAACAAATCTACAAACTAAAATCATAACGCAAAGGAATTTTACCTATTATTCCATTTTATTTTTTTTAATGCTCAACTTAACATATCTCATGAACAACAGAGAACTCATAATATCTATCTATCTATAAATTAAACAAAATAGGTTGAATAAATAAGCAGAAAAACAATTCTGCTAATACTCCAAATACAAAACTACTGAGAAGAAGCATTACCAGAGAAGAAGCCATTAACTAAATTAAATTTCTGTTCTAGACAACATTCATCAAGCTCATATTAACAATGTTCAGCAATCCAGATTAACAATCTAAATATTTCTCAGCTATTCAGAATCAAAACCTAATCTAATCCTATTTTAACAACCTAAAAATCCACTAATCAGAAAACAAATCTAACTAAAATAATTACTAAAATCAAACTAACTAAACAAAATTAATTGAACTCAGCAGAAATTAAAAGAATTTTGAAACCAAAACCTGGAAGCAGAGACAACCAAAACCTGGAAAGAAGGATGCCCAGGTCTCTACGATTCGAACAGGGGGAAAGAGAGAGGTGGAACCGCGGCTGACGGTGTAACCGATTTTGGTCGCCACAGAGCTAGGGCTTGCGCGAAGGTAGCCGCGGCATTGACTAGAAGAGATGATGGCTGTAGCATTGGAAGAGATGATGGCTATAGCCAGAACTGAGGGGGATAAAAGAAGAGAGAGAGAGGCGCGGTAGTGGTGGAGCTTGAGCTTGCTTTGTTCTACTGGTTTAGTGTTTAAAAAAGAGGAGAAGAAGGAGAAGGTAGCTGCGGCGGTTAGGGTGGCCGGCGGTGCCGCTGTGGGTGAGGAAAGGAGAAGAAGAGGTAGCTGGTTTATTAGTGTTGACGGAGAAGAAGGGTGAGGAATGCTGGTTTATCTCGTTTGATTTGTGTGCTATGAATGTAGCTCGGGCAATGGTAGGTTTAGTTTATTATTTCCAACAGAAAATTTTAAATTACAGACGGATTTTCTGTCTGTAATAATTTAATAAAACGCAGCATTTTTGTCTATTTAATTACAGACGGATTTTTTGTCTGTAACCATTTCCCACGGAAAAAATTAATTTTTTCGACAGAATTATCGACGGATTCTCTTTTCCGTCTGTAATTTATGCTAATTCATTTTTTTTGTTTTCTGACAAAAAATCCCTTTGAAATTTCGTCTGTATTTCCGTGGGACAAAATTCGTCAAAAATATCCGTCTGTAATAACTAGTTTTCTAGTAGTGTTCTCAAATATTGAAATAGGTAGTATTTTGGTGAACAAATCTGCTAAATTATTAGTGAAACGAATTTGTTGAATATTTATATCACTATTTTGTTTAAGATCATGAGAGTAGAAAAGCTTTAGTGAAATATGCTTTGTTCTATCTCTTTTGATGTATATCCCTCTTTTAGTTGACGTATGCAAAGAGAGTTATCTTTGTATATGACTATTGGTATTTCTTTTATGGGTAAGCCGCATATATCTTGAATATATTGGGTGATTGACCTAAGCTAAACACATTCTCGAGTTGCTTCATAAATTGTCAATATTTCTGCATAATTTGAGAATGTTGCAGCTATAGTTTTCTTTCTTGAGCGCTAAGATAGAGTTGTTCCTCCACTTGTGAATAGATAATCTGTTTGTGACCTGCATTTATGAGAATTAGAAAGAAAACCTGCATCTGCATATCCAACTAATTAAAATGTTAATTCATTAGAGTAAAATAAATCCTTATCAATAGATCCTTAGAGATATCTTAACATATGTTTAATACTATTTTAATGTCTTCTAGTTGGATAGAAGCTAAATCTCAATAACAAATTCACTAAAAATGCTATATATGGTCTTATATCATTAGAGAAATACATTAGTATACCAATAGCACTAAGACAAGGTACTTAAGGATCAAGGAGCTCCTCATGACTTTCACAAGATCGAAATGGATTTTTATCCACATCTAGTGATCTCACTACCATTGGTGTACTCAATAAATGTCCCTTGTCCATGTAAAATCTTTTTAAAAACTTCTCAGTATAAGTTGACTCATGGATGAATATACCATCTTTCAAATGTTCAATTTGTAAACCAAGATAAAATTTTGTCTTACGAAGATCTTTCATTTCAAATTCTCTTTTTAATAATCCACAGTTTTTGAAATCTCTTCGAGTGATCCAATTATGTTTATATCATCAATATATACTGCAATAATAACAATTTTAGATTCAAACCTTTTTATGAATACACATGGAAATACACGATTATTTTTGTATCCATTTTTCAATAAGTATTCACTGAGATATTTATATAACATAAGTTCAGATTATTTTAATCTATACAAGAATTTTTGAAGTCTTACTAAACAAATCTCTGAAGAATTATTGTATGCCTCAGTCACTTTGAATCCCTCAGAGATTTTCATATAAGTTTTTTTATCAATTAAGCTGTATAAATAAGCTGTAACAACATCCATTAGACACATGTCATACTTTTCATGCACAACCAACCTAGTAAGATATCTTAATGTAATTGAATCCACCTCAGAAGAATATGTTTTCATATAGTCAAAACCAGATTTTTGTGAGAACCCTTGTGCTATTAGCCGTGCTTTGTATCTTTCTACTTCATTTTTGTATTTTGCTTGCGCACAAAAATTCACTTGCATCCCACTGGTTTTATACATTCAGATGTTTGACTATAGGACAAAAAATTTTGCGTTTTTCTAAGAAAAGTTAATTTAGCTTGAATTGTATTTTTTTTATTTTAGCCAACCATTTCTCTGTCTATATTCTTTGATAGATTTTAGTTTGTGATCCTCATTTTGATTTACTAGTTCAACAGCAATATTATAAGCAAAAATATTATCGACAATAGTATTTTTTCAGTTTGATCTTTTTTCGGTAGTGACAAAACTTATCAAGATGTTTTTATTTTCAGGTACCTGAACCTCTTTCGAAGTTTTATCAATATTTATGTCTTCAGATCTCTTTTGAGTACTTGCCTCCATATTGTGACCATCATGATTAATTATTTCTCTCTTTTTTCGAGAGTGCTTATTCTTAAAACCGATTGGCCTTTCACACTTTAGGGGTGGATTACTTTCATTTGTACTAACAACTTGTTCTTTTGAGATATTTATTCTTATTGGTGCATTTGCAACTGAAATGTGAGATTTTATTACTTTCTTTAGGTCAGAAAATGCGTCTTGTAATTGATTTGCAATATTTTGCATATAAATTAACTTTTGTACTACTAGCTCACATTATCTAGTGCAAGGATCTAAATGGGATAACGATAATAATGTATTAAAAGTAATTTCTTATTTCCGTTGATTATTTTTTTCTCCCTAATTTTGAAAAAAATGTTTCATAAAAGTGACAATAAAAAAAATCTTTCCTTAAATAAATCACCTGTCATGGATTCAAGATATTTTATAATTGATGGAGATTTATAACCAACATATATCTCAATCTTCTTTGGGATCCCATCTTTGTGCATTGTGGTGGAGCAATTGGGACATAAACGACACATCCAAATATCCTAAGATGAGAAATGCTTGACTCTCAACCTTAATCCAGTTATAATGGAAAGGATTTAACATAACTTGTCGGTCTGATGCATATAAATGCTGCAGCATGCAAAATAGCATGTCCCATGCTAAAATATGCAATTTTGTTTTCATAAGTAATGATATAGCTATTAATTGGAAGCATTTGATCAATGATTCTGCTAGGCCATTTTGAGTGTATACATGATGAGCAAAAAGTTTTTCTAT
Source organism: Arachis ipaensis (assembly GCF_000816755.2). Taxonomy (NCBI): domain Eukaryota; kingdom Viridiplantae; phylum Streptophyta; class Magnoliopsida; order Fabales; family Fabaceae; genus Arachis; species Arachis ipaensis. The sequence goes on from NC_029792.2 coordinate 75,251,105, forward strand.
CGTAATTCCAGTTAATACACATTAATCATTAAATAATTGGGTCCAAAATTCGTCGGCATTATCAAGACGTATTGTCTTTCTAACATAATCTAAAAAATGAGTTTTTAATTTAATTATTTGAACTATCAATCTCACAAATACTATGTTACGAGTTGATAGTAAATAAACATGGGATCATCGTGAAGATGCATCTATTAAAATCATGAAATATTTAAATCGTTCACATGGTGGATAAATGGTCCCACATATATCACCCTAAATACATTCCAGAAAATATGGTGATTCGATTCGAATTTTTTCTTGTGATGGTCTTATAATTAATTTTCCTTCAAAACAAGTAGTACATGAGAGTTCATTAAATTAAATAATTTTATGTTTCTTTAGAAGATGATCAGATGAATTCGCGATGATTCTTCTCATCATGATAGAATCTGAATGTCCTAATGGGTCATGCCAAATTATAAATATATTTGTATTTGTAAACTTCTGGTTTATTATGGCATGTAATTCCACATTGCTAATTGGTATATACAACTCAAAAAGAAAGAGCAGATAGTTTCTCTAACCTACATTTTTCACCTGATATATAATTACAATATAGAGATATTCATTAATTTCTTCTCTTGTGATTTCTACATGGTATCTATTTTTGGTAGATATCTTTAAAACATAGCAAATTTATATGAGACATACTTAATAGTAATGCATTATTTATGAAAAACTTAGTTCCTTTAAGTAATAATATAGTAGCTCTTCTAGAGCCTTCAATCATTTTTGCACTACCAAGAATCATACTTAGATTTATTTTCTTTATAACAAGTGAGACAAAATATTTTTTTGTCTAAGTATTGTATGCATTGAAGCACTGTCAACGAGACATACTTTTTCATTGTTGAATTTGAGTGAAATGTAGAAAATATCTATCTTCGTTAAGAAAATAAAAAATTACTATTAAAGAAAAAAATTCAAAAGTTTCAAGAAAAATGAAAATTACAACCAAAGAAAAAAATTTTGAAACAAACTAAGAAAAAAAAGATAAAATTTTAATTAATGTTATTCTAAAAAAATTTGCTTCATCCAGATGAGGAGCTTCACTTAGGCCACCAAAATCACATGTTTTAGATTTACATGAGTTGCTAAGGTCAATGATGACGTCAAGATGTGCAAAGATATCATCATTAAATTTCATATTAGCTTTCAATTAGCCTAAACCCTTTTCTTTTGTATAGTCAAATTAGCCTCTTTATTTATACTCTTTTCTTTTGATAAAGTCTTGATATAGCTTGATGATGCATGAACATCTTGTACCTATTTTTCCTTTACTTTTCAGTCATTTTTACTTAGAATTTATTAAGTTTTATATTATTTTAGTGTAAAATCCTCTTTGGATGCTACTTTGAGTATTTTAGTATTTTTATTGATTTCAGGTGAAATTCGGAGCAAGCTAGCAGAGTTTTGAGCTAAAAGGAGAAGATTTGAGGTTGACACTATGGGCGCAAAATGCCAGTTGGGCGTTTAGCACCAGCAAGGCTCACTAACCAGGAACGTTGCTGTCCACTTTGGGGGCTAAACACCCAACTGGCGTTTAGTGCCAGGCAGTTTGAAATAAAAGCCCATCAAGAGAGTATCTTCAAGTGGATTTAGCTTTTATTAGTTATCTTATCTTTTATTTTTGTAATCTTTATTTACAAACAATATATTTTAGTTCTAGGATTTATTATTTTTAATTTATTTACAAATCAAATTAGATTAGATATAAAAGGGAAAAGATTCACCCTTTAAGGGAATCTTCTCACTTCCGCACTTTTACACTTTTCAGAACCCTTGTTTTCTCTGTAAGTCATGAGCCACTAAACCTCTTTGGTTAAGGTTAGGAGCTCTGTTTATTTCTGTGGATTGAGATTATTACTTTTCTATTTAAATTGATGTACTAATTCATTATTGGATGCATACGTTTCACCAACATTTGCCTCCAAGTTTGCAGCAAACTTGGGCGCAAACTTGGGCTTCTCCAGGGTATAATTTTGAACTCTTCCCAGGTTGGTTTTGCTGTCTTCTGCCATCCCCTTTCTTCAACCTTCCTCCAGCACTTTTAGTCACCTGTCATCAATCAACAAATGCATCAAAGCTATGCTCAAATCATGAGATTTATTATCATCCTTGACATATAAGCAATTATAGCCCAAAACTTCATGAAAGTGCATCAATTTACTCATGGTTGATTGAATTCAAATACATATGAATTTCTACCCAAATGGCTTACTTGTTACTCAAGAAAGTGTATAAAAACTATTAAAAACAAAGAAAAAGACTAGTAAAACTAGGCTAAGATGCCTTGGCATCACAACACCAAACTTAAATCTTGCTTGTCCCCAAGCAAGCATCAAACATAAGAGAAAATGACATGAAAGAGAGAAGTGTGCATATCCTTATTGAGCATATAGTTGAACTGAGTTCATGGAGTTTGTATGCATACAATGGTGGTTCATTTATTGCTTGCTGTTACATAAGAGATGTTTCCTCTAAGGTTTGCTAGGCTTGCTGCTATAAGGCTTTACTTTGGCTTGTTCCCTTGCTAACTTTTCCTTTTTTGTTTTGCTCAGAGAGCTTATTGTTCTTTGAAGGCTTGGTGGCAAATGTTGCAGCAGCCTTTGGCTTTATTTTTGCTCAACATTTCTTCACCACAAACACATGGCTCACCCTTTTCTTCCTAGGATCATTGATGCCAAGCATCTCTTTGGATAACTAAGTGTTTTGTAGCTAAGTTGCTCTTTATTGTGGACTTTCAGTTGGCCATCCCAAATCAGTTGATCTAAGTGGCCAAGTTTTGAAATACTCCTCAGAACTTACTTGTCCAAGCATATCCTAGTACAAAAACACCACAGGCATGTGTCCTAGGGTCCAAGCTATTGGTGCCTAGCCTTTATTGTTTATTTTCTTTGCCACTCTTGGCTTTTTCTATTTCTTTTTCCTTCTAGTTTATTTCATTCTTAAGGGATCTTAAATGGTACAAGCCTTTATAACAGCCAACTAGTTCACACTTCAAAGAACATATCATTATGCAGCATTTATTTTATGAACCATACATTAACTCAAAAAATACCACCACTGACTTTCATTCTTACTTTTGCAACATTGGATATTTACTTCTTAGTTCAAACATTTCTCTTTTATTGAATTAAAGAAAACAGGAGACAAAGCATGCATTTAGTCAAGTGAAAGTGAACACACAAGCACACACTTAAGCTAGCATACTTATTTCTACTAGAACACTCAAGATGCAAAATGACTGAACTAACAGTTACTGTTACGATGGTTACATTCAAACTTCCAAATTAAAACAGTTTAATGCTAATGGAATTAAGTGACAATACAACCTCTTGGTGGCTCCTTCTTCTTACTCTCAGCTGATGGTATGTAGCCATTCCAAGAGAATGATTGAATTCCTGCAAAGTTCATGGAAGTTGCTTGTCTCTCAAGCCCTTAGGTAACTGGTTAGTGTGCAGGATTTTCTTGTAGGCTTTTGAACTTACTTTGGTGTGTGAACACCGAACTTAGTTCCTTGCCACCTTTCTCATGCATCAAAATAACTATATGTGAAATCCTCCTATCTTTGTTAAAGACAATAAAACTAAAGACTAGAAAATGGACACTGGTTAAGTAACTTCTCTGATTGCTTGGAGCTAGCAACTTTTTATGCAGAAAGTGAGAATGTGCTTTTAATTGAGATTTTGGAGGAACACCAAACTTAGAATTCTTCATTCTCCCTTAAATTGTTTTGGTGTGCAACACCAAACTTAGCTTCTTGCAATACAAATAAATCACTCAACCTTTTTATTAAATTAGCTATGAAGAGAAAATTACCTCAAGTTGAGTTGCCTCCCAACAAGCGCTTCTTTATTGTCAAGCTTGACATCTTGTTCTTTGATCATGGAGGATGAAAAGCATAGTGCCTTAACTTTTCTCCTCTTACTGTGAACTTTCTTCCGGTCTCCTCTTTGATGATTTCTAGGTGTTCAAGTGAGAGGATTCGGTTCACAGTATAGTACTCAGATAATTGTGGAGACACCTTCATTGGTTGGGTGTTCAACACCACTTTATCCCTTGGTGAGAAGCCTTCAGTGGGATTTTCTCGTTTCTCCACCCTTTTAGCCTCTTCTTCTTCTCTTCTTTCTCAGGAGATAATTCATGCCTTAGTGGCTCTTTATCTGGGATGTTGAGTTTCTCATCTGGGGGTTTTGGATCTAGTTCCTCCTTGATTTCTTTGGTCTGTTGCACCATTTCTACTTCTTTAAAGCATAGATTTAGAAGTCTTGGAATTAACTCATTGACTGCCTCCTTCAGGCTTTGATCTCTGGCCTTATCCTTCATAAAATCTTCTTTCTGAATGGGCTCATGCAGGGTTTTAAAAACATGGAATGCTAGGTGCTCATCATGCACTCTCAATAATAATTCCCCTTTTTCAACATCTATCAATGCTCTGCCCGTAGCCAGGAAAGGCCTCCCCAGGATGATGGGCGCGTTAGGGTCTTCCTCCATATCCAGGATGACAAAATCAGCTGGGAGAAGGAATTTCCCCACTTTTACCAGCACATTCTCTACAACTCCAAGTGCTTGCTGAATGGACTTGTCAGCCATTTGAAGAGCTATTCGAGTGGGTTTCATCTCAAAAATTTGAAGCTTCCTCATAAGAGATAGAGGCATCAAGTTTATGCTTGCACCAAGGTCACAGAATGATTTCTCAATAGTTATGTTTCCTATGGTACAAGGTATATAAAACCTTCCAGGATCATCCTTCTTTTCTGGTAGACTTCTTTGGAGAATAGCACTACACTCCATTGTCATTTCAACAATCTGTCCTTCCTTCAAGGGTCTTTTCTTTGTTAGCACTTCTTTCATAAATTTGGCATATAATGGCATCTGTTCAAGTGCTTCTAAGAAAGGAATATTGATGCTGAGTGTCTTGAATATGTCCAGGAACTTTGAGTATTGCTTATCCTCGTTTTCTTTTTTGAACCTCTGAGGATATAGAAGTTTGGAGATATATGGCTTCACCCCTTCCTTCGTCTCTTGTAATTGTGTTTCAATGATGTCCTTATCTCTCTTTGAGATTTTTGCATTCTTGGTCCTTCTCTCCTCTTCACTTCTCTCTTCTGTCTCTTCTTGTGGAACTTGTCTGTTGTATTCTTCCTGATTGATGGCTTCCTTCTCACTTCCCACTATGATTGCTTTGCACTCCTCCCACTTTGTAGCTTTTTCTTTGTCCCTTGGGTGGTCTTGAGTGGCAATAGGGGATGCATTTGATTGCTTCTCACCCATCTCTATGATTCATTTAGCCATTTGTTCCATATTCCTCTCAAGATTTCTGATTGAAGCCTCTTGGTTTTTGATTGAAGCTTCTTGGTTTTTTGTTGTCATCTCTTGGTGCTTCATCATTTTCTCCATTAAGAGCTCCAAATTGGTGATCCTTTGAGAGTCTTGTGAGATTGGTTGGTTGTGGGGTGTTGAGGGTTGATGGTAAGTGTTTTGGTTGGTGGTTTGCTTATTGGATGGATGATGGTTAGGGTTGGGGTACGTGTTTTGTGGTTTTCTGTATGTATTTTGGTTATTATTTGAGGAAAACGATCCAACACAAAACTCACTGGCAAGTGTACCGGGTCACATCAAGTAGTAAAATTCACTTAGAGTGAGGTCGATCCCACAGAAATTGATGGATCAAGCAACTTTAGTGGGTGATTAGTTTAGTCAAGCTAACATTGAGTGAATTGTGTGACGTTGATCAACAGAAAGTAAATTGCAGTGAAATATAAATGGCAGAAAGTAAATGACAATAAACGTAAAGGGCAAGGAATGTAAATTGGCAAAATCTTAAATGACAAGAAATGTAAATTGCATCAAATGTAAATGGGGTGGGTGCTGGAAATTTAAAGAAAGCAGCAAGCAGAACTTGGAACAATTGCATACGAATTAAATTGCATGAAAAGTAAAAGGAATTGGGTGCTGGAAATTCAGAAATTAAGCAAGAGAATATAAGTAACACTCAAACAGAGAAGTAACTTGCAACAGATCTTAAACAGAAAGAAGAATTGCTTGGAGAAGCAAACAGAAAGTAAATTCAACTCAATTTCAAAATCAAAATTTAAGGTTGAAGATCTCAGGAAATCAATGAGACTAGAAAACAAGTCTAGATCTCAATTCCTTCCTTGATCCAATAGCAAACAAGATGCAGGAAAATTAAAGATAAAAGCAATGAAATGAACTTTGATTCAAATCACAATTCACTTGAAAGTTTGCAGAAGAAGAAAACTGAGGAATTCTCAAGGTGAGATTGAAACAGAATTTCTTCAATTCTCAACCCAAGATTCAAAACAGAAATGAAAACTAAGAGAGAGCTCTCAAATTCTAATGCTCCTTAGTGAAGCCAGCCTTCAATGCTCTCTATTAGAGCCCGCCTCCCTTTTCTAAAATAAAATGATGCCTTATATAGGCTTTTTACAAAATGAAAATGAAAAATAAAAGTGAAATTAAAGACAAATTACAATTAAATGAAATTTCTATTTTATCTATCTCTTGTGCCTTTGAGTGATGATAATGGACTTTGCTTGCTTTGGATTTGGGTTGAAGATGGCCTCTGTTGATTGTTCTTGGTCTTGAGAAGAAACCCGTTTGCATAATGGACTTTGGAGCCTTTAAGTTTGAGTCAAAGTTTGAGGCGAACTTTAACCCAAATGTTTGAGTGTTAAAATTATGCAGAACGGTAATTATCTATCACTCACGTTTGAGTTCACGTTTGAGATCAAACGTGAACTCAAGCGTTCTCCCTCCAAGAACATTTTGGTGCCAATGTTTGCGCTCAAGTTTGAGGAAAACTTTGGCGCAAACGTTGGCCTCCCCTGGGTATTAGAAATTGTGCCAACGTTTGCCTCCAAGTTTGAGGCAAACGTAGGCCTCCCCTGGGTATAGAAGTTGTGCCAACGTTTGCCTCCAAGTTTGAGGCAAATGTTGGCGCAAACGTTTGCCTCCCCTGGGTATAGAAATTGTGCCAACGTTTTCTTCCAAGTTTGAGGCAAACGTTGGCGCAAACTTGGGCTTCTCCAGGGTATGGTTTTGCCAATTGGTCATTACTAATCATGCTTTTCATTGGCCTTTAATAATCATGCATGCATTCATTAATTAATGCCAATGCATTACGTTAAAGCAATTTGCTTTAATAATGTACTTCATGCATTCTTCCATTGGCTTTTAATTAATAATACATCCATTTCATTCATTCGGCCATTGTCTTTAATTAATAATGCATGCATGAGCATTAACGTAACTTGATTTGCCAAATGGGCAATAATAATGAAACTTTCATGCATGCATGCTTTAATTATTAATAGTGCATGCATGAGGCATCATTAAATGCCACGGCTCCATGGTCATAGGCCACGCTTTTAAAAGCGTGGCCTAAGGCTCCAAAGTGTGCTCAATCTTTAAAGCGTGCTCAAAATTCCTCTTTTCTTTCTTTTGGCTTATTTTGTGCTCTTTTGCTTCTTTTTCCACTTATTTCCTACAAAATTTATAAAATCAAAAGATCAAGGAAATATAATATTTAAGCACAAGAGAATGCAATATTTAAGCACTAATTATAAATTTCTTGTATGAAAAAGCATAGAAAAACATGACATGATGGCATGTCATCACAACACCAAACTTAAACCTTGCTTGTCCCCAAGCAAGAAAAGAATTATGCAATAAAGATTGACAATCCAAGGTAAGAAGAATAGCAACTCAATGTTCATGGTAGGCTAGTTTTCTTTGCATGCCACAATCACAAAAGAAATATAAATGATTGATGCTTCCATCTAGCTCAATTTATGAAATCTTTTTCTTATATTTCTTCCTTGAAACAGGCTTTTGATTGTCTTATTAGCTTCTCCTTTTGGGTGCTTTGCCCCATGAGTTAATAACAAAGCTACGACCCTAAATGCTTTGTTTTCAAGTATTACCACTTGATACATAAGCACCACAAGCATTTGAATTAGAGGACTTCATTAAGCTCATTTGTTTCTTTTCTTAACTCTCTAATCATTGATGCTCAGAACCTTGAGCTTTGAGGGAGTGCTTTTGCACTTGAGCCTAACCTTGACTCTAAGTGTTTTGTTTTCAAGCATTTGGCTTGATACATAAACACCACAAGTACTTAACAATTGAATTGTCATTGGTACTCAGAGCCTTCAGCTTTCTCATTCTTTCCCTTTTTCTTTTCTTGCCTTAATTTGTATTTGCTTCCTTCAAGGTTTTCATGATTTCAAAAAATTTCACAAAATGTACTAGATGAAGACTTCAATTAAATAAAATCCAATGTAATTGAGCAACAATTAATCATACTAGCTTTCCAAAACTTATATGCACATGCTAAGTTCTTCTTTAATGTCTTGTTTGTTTATGATCATGATACTTTACTGCTTTGAATTCACAAAACTCAAGTTGGTAGTTATAATGTCACAGCAGCATGTTAGAAATCAGTAATCAAACTATGCTTATTCATACACACATGCAAACAGAGAGATAAAGACAGTCATGCAATTTAGAGTACTGGAAACAAATGAGAGGAAAAGGAACTTTACAACCTTGTAGTTCATCTTCTCTATTGTTGTCCTTTTTCCTCTATTCTTCCTCTTTTCCTTGTCAAACTCAGAATGCTTGCTCATCCTCAAGCAACAATTTAGAACAATGGCTATGGGCTAAGATGGATCATGATGGTCTTACACAATAAAACATTAGTGGCACATGTGTTTTAAGTAAGAGAAATTAAGAGTAACCATCAAGACACAGAGAAATAGAAACACCAAACGTAGTGTGACACTTTCACTTGGAATTGATGCAAGTATCTAGTAATGATTGGAACCAAATTTTGTTGCATAGCAACACCAAACTTAGAATGCAATCATATGTCAATTTATTTGAATTAAAACTAAGCAAATGAAACTGTTATTTGTTAAGTACAATCACCAAGCCAAGAATCTGTCATAAATAAGGATCTCTTGGTGATGTACTAACAAAGACAGTTAATAAGCAAACTAGAGGAAAGCATTTAAAAACAGAAAAATAACTAAAGCAAGTATAATGAAAAAGTGTTAAATCAAAAGAGAAAAATAAAACTGCAGAGGCATTGTGATTATGCAAACAAGTGGTGCTGCTGGATGACTTGCATATAAAATTAAGTGGCACACCAAACTTAGAATCTTAGTGTGACACTTTAAAATTGATGCAATCATCCAGGGGGATTGAAAACAAAGTGTTGCATGGCAACACCAAACTTAGAATGTAACCATATGCTAATTTATTGAATTTAAAGAAAGAAAACAAAGCAGAGAAGAGAAATTATACCTACTGTTGGCATGTTGTTCTTCACTTTCTTCCTCTTCTTCCAGTTTGTTAAAAGGAATGACCTCAAAGGAGGAGAAGATTCAGCTATTGCCCCCTGTCTTGGTCTCTCCTTAGCAAGCTTTCTTTTGTTAATGACTTGATTGAGCTTGCTTGCTGGATCAGGGGGAGGATTGTTTGTAGTTGACCTTCTCTTCTTCATGAATATTGTCCTTTGTAGCTTGGTCACAATCCTCTTCTCGGTGCTTTTGTTAATTGCCTTAACTTCTTTGAATTCAAGACTTGGTTGCTGTGTGATTACTAGAGTTTTATCTTCATCAAGAGTCCCTTGCAATGGTGGTTCCGTGAGCTCTTCATCTGTGCACTTCTCCACTTCAATTGAGTGTGACTTCTCTTGAGTATCATCCTCCATTTCTTCTTCATGATTTTCCACTAATTCCTTTGGGAGGAAATCTTTATGTTTCATTGTCACCTCAAGTAGCTTTTGTGAATGTAAAATCCTTGGCTCATGTTCCTTATCCTTCATTGCAATTTCACTTGACACAGGGGCCTTTTGTTCTTATTTTTCCACTTCCTCACCCACAAATTTGTCTTCATCCTCACTGTTTGATGGTTCTAATTTCCTCCTTATTTGCTCTAAGGGCCCATTCATCTTCTTGAGGATGATTTCTTTCCAGGATTGGGATTGTGTGTATCTTTCCACGAGTTTTCTGTGTATCTCAATGGCTTGGCATTGGCTTTCTAAGGGTTCGTTGGACCATTGAAGGTAATTCTCATCTGCTGATTTAAGAGATGAAGGTTGAGAGTAATTTTGGTGACATGGATGTGTTGTGGTGAAGTTGTGTTGAGGGGTATGGAATGAGTTGTGTGATTGATGGGATGACTTGTATGGATTTTGGAGGAAACTTTGTGTTGAGGCATAATTAAGTGATGAAGAACTTTCAATTGAGAAACTGGAAAGTGGAGGTGGATGCTCTTTCATTCCTTGGTGATACTTCCATCCACCATTAGAATAATGACTTAGATCATTTTGTGGTGGTGGGAAGTATCCCATATGATTCTCTTGTTCATCTTGTATCTCTGAAGCAAATCTCTATGAATTGGGGTGCTCAGAATTTGTATTTCCTGGTGATATTCCTAACCACCATTAGAGATTGGTGATGGTGGGTAATATCCCATAAAATTTGTTTGATCATAATATGAGTTGAACTCCATTTGAATTTTGTAAAACACAACACCAAAGAAAATTGAAATTCATGTCTCAGAGAAGAATTTTTTAGTAAGGCAATAACTCAAACACCTTGGTGTCACTTTGAAACAGAAAACAAAAATAAAGAAAATGCTTGATCTAGACTTCTGACCCACTTAATCATTGTTGATCTAAATCAATCCCCGGCAACGGCGCCAAAAACTTGATGGATGGAAAACGATCCAACACAACTCACCGGCAAGTGTACCAGGTCGCATCAAGTAGTAAAACTCACTTAGAGTGAGGTCGATCCCACAGAAATTGATGGATCAAGCAACTTTAGTGGGTGATTAGTTTAGTCAAGCTAACATTGAGTGAATTGTGTGACGTTGATCAACAGAAAGTAAATTGCAGTGAAATATAAATTGCAGAAAGTAAATGACAATAAACGTAAAGGGAAAGGAATGTAAATTGGAAAAATCTTAAATGACAAGAAATATAAATTGCATCAAATGTAAATGGGGTGGGTGCTGGAAATTTAAAGAAAGCAGCAAGCAGAACTTGGAACAATTACATACGAATTAAATTGCATGAAAAGTAAAAGGAATTGGGTGCTGGAAATTCAGAAATTAAGCAAGAGAATATAAGTAGCACTCAAACAGAGAAGTAACTTGCAACAGATCTTAAACAGAAAGCAAAATTGCTTGAAGAAGCAAACAGAAAGTAAATTCAACTCAATTTTAAAATCAAAATTTAAGGTTGAAGTTCTCAGGAAATCAATGAGACTAGAAAACAAGTCTATATCTCAATTCCTTCCTTGATCCAATAGCAAACAAGATGCAGGAAAATTAAAGATAAAAGCAATGAAAAGAACTTTGATTCAAATCACAATTCACTTGAAAGTTTGAAGAAGAAGAAAACAGAGAGAATTCTCAAGGTGAGATTGAAACAGAATTTTTTCAATTCTCAACCTAAGATTCAAAACAGAAATGAAAACTAAGAGAGAGCTCTCAAATCCTAATGCTCCTTAGTGAAGCCAGCCTTCAATGCTCTCTATTAGAGCCCGCCTCCCTTTTCTAAAATAAAATGATGCCTTATATAGGCTTTTTACAAAATGAAAATGATAAATAAAAGTGAAATTAAAGACAAATTACAATTAAATAAAATTCCTATTTTATCTATCTCTTGTGCCTTTGAGTGATGATAATGGGCTTTGCTTGCTTTGGATTTGGGTTGAAGATGGCCTCTGTTGATTGTTCTTGGTCTTGAGAAGAAACACGGTTGCATAATGGACTTTGGAGCCTTTAAGTTTGAGTCAAAGTTTGAGGCAAACTTTAACCCAAACGTTGGAGTGTTAAAATTATGCAGAACGGTAATTATCTGTCACTCACGTTTGAGGTCAAACGTGAACTCAAACGTTTTCCTTCCAAGAACATTTTGGTGCCAGCGTTTGCACTCAAGTTTGAGGCAAACTTTGGCACAAACGTTGGCCTCCCCTGGGTATTAGAAATTGTGCCAACGTTTGCCTCCAAGTTTGAGGCAAACATTGGCGCAAACGTTGGCCTCCCCTGGGTATAGAAGTTGTGCCAACGTTTGCCTCCAAGTTTGAGGCAAACGTTGGCGCAAACGTTGGCCTCCCCTGGGTATAGAAATTGTGCCAACGTTTGCCTCCAAGTATGAGGCAAACGTTAGCGCCAACTTGGGCTTCTCCAGGGTATGGTTTTTCCAATTGGTCATTACTAATCATGCTTTTCATTGGCCTTTAATAATCATGCATGCATTCATTAATTAATGCCAATGCATTACGTTAAAGCAATTTGCTTTAATAATGTACTTCATGCATTCTTCCATTGGCTTTTAATTAATAATACATCCATTTCATTCATTCGGCCATTGTCTTTAATTAATAATGCATGCATTTCATTCATTCATCATTAATAATTAAATGCATGCATGAGCATTAACGTAACTTGATTTGCCAAATGGGTAATAATAATGAAACTTTCATGGATGCATGCTTTAATTAATAATAGTGCATGCATGAGGCATCATTAAATGCCACGGCTCCATGGTCATGGGCCACGCTTTTAAAAGCGTGGCCTAGGACTCCAAAGTGTGCTCAATCTTTAAAGCGTGCTCAAAATTCCTCTTTTCTTCCTTTTGGCTTATTTTGTGCTCTTTTGCTTCTTTTTCCACTTATTTCCTACAAAATTTATAAAATCAAAAGATCAAGGAAATATAACATTTAAGCACAAGAGAATGCAATATTTAAGCACTAATTATAAATTTCTTGTATGAAAAAGTATAGAAAAACATGACATGATGGCATGTCATCAATTACCCTAAGCCTTACCTCTAGCCGTAAAGCAAAGGTTAATCAAAGGTTACGACAATTCTAAGGCTTATACATATGTATATAGAAGAAAATAATATATTCTAGAAGCCTGATGAAGAATTAAGCTCAAAAACAGAATTACAAAAGCGCGAAACATTCACACGAAGCTAACGCACAAGATACAAGGTATAGATACAAGAGAATAGAGCATACATAGATATAAGAGTATAATAATCATAGGGAACTAGCCGCAACTTGCGGAGTTTAAGCCGACTAGTTATAAACAGAAAATACAGAGTTTTTGGAATTAAAAAAACTTATACAACTTATCTCTCAAGTAAGCCTCTAAGGCTATAAAGTCTAAAACAAAAAGGGTGAGAGAAAGTACTACAACAAAATAAAACAGAAATAAGCCAGGAAGAAACCATACTCCGCTCTGCCACCATGTCCGCAATTTCACCGAGGTGAATTACGACCTGCATCTGAAAAATAATAACGAAGTATGAAATGAGAACCGGAGGTTCTCAGTATGGTAACAGTGCCCAATAATGTAAGATGTAAGGCTCTGGGACGCCGAAGGCAATCTTAGAACTTCACATCGCATACGTATATTCAAGCTTAGAATAAATTAAATAAATAAAGAACATAAACCATAAACCGGGTTATCTAAACTTAGGGGAATTCTAACTAATACTAATCACACCACTGTATCCCACAGCCTTCGCCAACCTAACCTCCATGCGATCCCATCGCCACCACCTACCTAACCTCCTCAGTACAAGACAATCACAAATAATGCAAGCAAGTAATACACAGATAATAATCATATATAACAAGTAATTCAAGAAGCAAGTAGGCATATTATACAATTAGGAAAACTCAAGTAATCAAAGCAAACAAGCAGATGCATATGATGAATGCCTGTCCTATTGGCTCGTGATATCACTTGTCGGTCTATAAATGCCAATCCGACACACCCTTCCAGATGTAGCCTTTTCTGCCACGCCCACGGATATAGTGTCGATCACACTCTATTCACCCACGGATATAGTGCTGGGCACGCTCGCATGCTTAACCCAAGGATATAGTGCCTGACACACTCTTGCGGCAGAGAAGGAAAACAACAACAACATCTCTTTCATTATCAATCATTCCAAGGATATAGTACCTGGCACACTATCATACTTAACCCAAGGATATAGTACCTGGCACACTCTTAACATTCATCAAGGTCATCATTCCTCTTTGAGTTACCACCACACTTAACCCAAGGATATAGTGCATGGCACACTCTCAACATGCAACAAGTCCATCAACCTCAAATCATCACCGGTCATCACCATTTCTCATCTCAATCCACTTGCAATTATCATTACTCAACATTCCAAGGATATAGTGCCTGGCACACTTTCCACATCCAACATCCATCAGGCTCATAATAACCATCATTAGTTCTTAATTCCATTCCGAACTCGTTAGTTCATCAGCTTTTCAATTCGTTGTTAGTAATCACTAAGTTCACACTCTTCCTTCTCTCTCAACCAAACTCATCCTCAATACACAAGAAACCTAAACCTCCATTCTCTAACTTTTCAAAGTAATACCCAAATAATTCCACCCAAGACCTTCTATATGGTTAACACTCGAAAACAAGCCAAAAAGTCTTAAATAGGTGTCACAGAAGTTTACAAGCTTGTTGGGAAGGTGAAACAGTTAAAAACAAGATTTTAGTTGAAAAACAGAGCATGTGCGTATGCACATGGGTGTGCATGCGCATGCCCAGGAAAGTTTTCAATGTATGCTTATGCATAGAGGTGTGCGTACGCACAGGTAGTAAAATTTTCAACTCTGTTCATCCGCACAAGGCGTGCGAACGCCCTCAACAGAGTGCACCTTCCAACGTGTGCGTGTGCACAGGGTTGTGCGCGCACACAGCTTGCAGAACTTTTTTGGTTATGTGTGCACATAGGGCATGCTAGCGCTCCCATCAGTAAGCCTTCCCCTGTGCGTGCGCACACAAACCAGAAATCACAAATTCTGTAGCATGCACAGAATTTGGATTTTTGAACCAAACTTTGAATGATCGTAACTTCCTCTACAAAAATCCAAATTTTGCAAACTTTATATCAATTTAAAGATTTTTCCATGAAATTTAATTTAAAGTAATTTCCAACAAATTTTGAAAACTGAGGCTCAAGTTATGATCTGTCAAAGTTCACCAAAAATCCATTTTTACCAAAAACCTCAATTTTAACCAACTCTCAACTCAAAACCAAATTAAACCTGCTCAATCATCATAAAACACTACCACACCCAACATCTTACTATTTCATATCATTCTCCTCAATTTCACACCTAAATTGCTCAACCATTACACCATATATCACTACCAATCCATAATTCCCAATTCAATCATAAATCCACACTCATAATCATCATCAACCAACAACAACCTCAACAACCAAAACAAAACCTCATCAATTCCAGTAATCATTACCAAACAATATCTAACATTAACCAAATCCATCAGAGAACTCATCAACACCAATAACCAATAATCAAAGTCATCATCAATATCCATATTTAAATCTCAACACATACCAACACAACTCATCAATAATCCACCAACCTTAACACAACATCAACCACAAGACTTAAAATCCAAAATCATCATCAACATACATCATCACACATCATAATCATCAATATCCTTTATTCCAAACCACCAAAAACATTTTACATTAACTCATTACCTTAAATTCTCACCATCCTCATTATTCATCAAAATAACTAATGACCATAAATACTCATCAACACCAATAATTCCCAACAATCATCTTCAACCACAATAATCTAATACAACCAACAATTAATGTCAATTCACATATAATTATTCATATGCCAATAACATTCAATCCTATCTTAGGGTCAACTAGCCTAAGTGTCCAGAAACATTACATATTACATAAAGGAAACCGAAACCATACCTTGGTCGATTTCCAATATGCGCAAACACCGAAAGCTTAGCTCCAACAAGCTTCCATCAAGCTCCAAACCACCAAAGCCAAACCAAAAGCCACAACCAACTCCAAAAACAAGCTTCATACATACAACATAACCATGCATCAACAAATAAAGCTCACACTACACTAAAGCACAAGGATATAGAGGTTCCTTAACTTATCCAATAGTGATTGGGGCAAGATCCAATAATTACCCGCTACTAGAGATTACCTAAACAAGTAAACCACAAAATCTACTCAAAAACCAAACCCCAAAAACACAGAAAGTTAGGGCAGGAAACTGGGGCATGAGTTGAGAGATCTTACCAAATTTTCTTAGATATAAATGAAGAGCTCGACAAGAGCTTCGCGTGGCCACAAACGGCTCATCAATCGGAGTTCCGTAGCTCAAGTTATGATCAAAACAAGTTTGGGGTGAATAGTGAAACCCCAACCCTTCTCTTTTCTCTTCTCATCAGCGCCTCCCCTCTCAAATAGGGTAAATCTCTCTCTCTCTTTATGATGGAAAATGAGCTCAAAGCTCATTAGTTAGGGCATATATATGTTGTAATTGGGCCTACTTGGGCCTGGTCCAACCCGCTAAGTGTTTTTGGTCCGTTTGGCCCACTTTGGGCCAAAACCTTCAAGATTAGTGCTCAGTTGTCGATTTTCAAATTATTTTTATCCTTTCAAAACAATAAATCAATTTTCATAATCTTATTTTTCAAAATATACGGTACTAGACAGACTAGACCCGGTACTACTGGCTTAAGCGCCAGTACGCATTTTTACAAAACTTTTCGAAAAAGATACATTTTTCAACTCAGAAAAATCTATTGAATTCAAATTTCACCTTTATATTTTCAAATTAAAACTTCTAAATTTTGAATCTATCTCAGGCACTTAAAATTATTATTTTTATTAAAGCATTTAAGCCAGTTCTTACAAAGATCATCTAACAATCAAATCAAATAAAAAAAATAGCTTCTCTATTCGTATTTCGTAACTCTCTATAACAACTAACACT
>NC_029792.2:75268261-75286987 GCF_000816755.2 Arachis ipaensis
TATTAATATTATTGTATTTGTATAAATTGATAAAAAAAATTCAATAAATATTATAAATTTTAATATTTGTCCTTCTAACTTCTTCTTACATATTTTACAGGATATATATTCAAATTTTATATAAAATAATAATAAAAAAAAAAGAATTGATGCATTTTTTAAGAGGAAGGCTAATATTTAAGAATGAGAACATATAATTTTTACAATATCAACACCTGTGGATAGTTCTTCTACTTTAATAAATCACAAAAAAGTGAAATACAACCTTCAAAAGTTCAAAAGGTTACATCTGATGAGTTTGACCTTAATTTTTCATTTTTCTGGAAAGAGACCCTGAAAAACGGCTTTAAATTTGATAATATCACCCAAACCAGAGAGATGAAATTAGACGAGCTTATCTTAAATGGGGTCCATATCAAAAATATTTTGACAATTATCTTCTATGTGGCCCCTCAAAATTTTGTTTCAAGTTCCGCCACTTGGGCTCAATCTAACTTTTATTTATGATAGGTATTGACGAACGAAGAAGGCTAATCTGTTTGTCACTCTAACTAAAAGTGTAGTATGTAGGTAATGATAGGTTTGTAGTTAGTGTGGTGAACCAAGATATGATAGCAAGGGAGTTTTTTTTTTAAAAGGAGCTCAACACACTGAAGTGGAGCATATAGGAAAAGAGCACAATAAAACACAAGACACTACACACAAATAAAAATAGGTATAATTAGTTGTCATCTTTGGCATCGCCATCAACAACCAAATGGATCAACCCCACACCAGTCCCAGTAACTCAAAAACGACCTAGTCTTAATATCTTCAACACCTGTCTCTGAACTCTGGAATACTCTGCTCTTCCGTTCCAACCAGATATTCCAAATAACCACAAAGAATCCTATCATCCACTTCTTTTGCTCAGACGTACAACCTGGCACTCCAATCCAACTCTGAAAAAACTCTTTAACAGACCCAGGCATGGTCTAAGCTCTATCAGCACACGTCAACCAAGCGCACCACACCTGCCACGTAAACTCACAGCCAAAGAACAAATGATGCACAAATTCTATATCCTTTTTATATAAAACATAGATATTATCATTATGATTAATAATCCTGAGTCTACTCAGCCTCTCTTTCGTATTGACCCTGCCAACTAAGACGAACCATGTAAAAAGTTTAACTCTAGGAGGAACAAAGTGATGCGTAAGCATCTTTTCTATCTTTTCCTAGTGAATTTGCATTTGAATTATTAAGTTTAATCAAGATTTAAATACTTTTTAGCCACTATGAATGTTACTTTGAGTTGTGTGCAATTTTGTTTATTTCAGGTGGCATTCAGATGGATTTGACGAAGTCTTATAGAAGAAGAGGAAGAAAGTAGATGATGCTGTTGATGATTGGACTTTTGTGTGGTTTAGAATTCACAAATAATGAAATCTCGTTGCAAGTATAGTTTCTAAACCAACAATAGTCCTTTCATACAAAAGATTGTTTGTCACAAGTAACAAACCCCTAAAATCTATAAACCGAAATATTGAACCTCGGGTCGTTCTCCCTAGGAATTGCAACAAAGTGTCTTGTTATTGGTTATGGGTTGTATTTTGGGGTTTTTGGGATAAGAGACATGAAATGTAAATGGCAATGAAAATAAACTAACAACTAAAGAGGTCTTGGCAAGGTTTGGTGGTCAAGGATCTCTATCCTTATCACTAACCACAACATGAGAATCGGCAAGGACCAACCCCACTAAGTCATCCTCTAACTAATAAAGAAAGTCAAGTGAGCTATGTCAATCTAAGACTATAAGTCCTAGTTCTCCACCAAATCAATTAGTGAGATCTAGCATTAATGGCTTCCAATCGTCAATCACTTGGACATTAGTAACTCAAGAGTTCCTAAGTTACCTTCCCAAGCCAAGAACATAAAATTCTACTCTAAAATCCAACCAAGCATTTTATCAAACACTTGAAAGGCACAAAAGAAAAGCATAGTAAAGAGTGCAAGGAAAGTAAATCTACACTACTCAATTGCAAGAAATTAAACAACAACAAATCAAATGAACAATAAAGGAACATGAAAACATAAATTGCATTGAAATGAAAATAGAAGAAATAAAAGTGCATGAATATAAAAGTAGAGAATCACAAGAATGAAATATAAAATTAGAGAGAGGAGAAGAAGAGGAAATAGAAATTGTAAAGGAAAAGTAAATCAAAGCATGAAATTAAACTAGATCTAAGAATCCCTAAGCTAGATCTAACCTACTCCTAATTCTAGAGAGAAGAGAGAGCTTCTCTCTCTAGAAACTAACTAAAAGCATGTGAAAACTCCAATAAAACTAAACTAATGACTAGATGTCTTATCTCTCTTCAATCTTTGGGTCAAATAGCATCAGAAATGAGTTGGATTGGGCCCACAAGGATTTAGAATTCGCTGGCCATGTATTGCTTTAAGTGGATCATATGGCAGCAACGACGTGTGCACGTACAGTGCGTGTAAGCGTCACCATACGTGTAGCAATCATATCAAATCTTATATCGTTTCAAAGCCCCGAATGTTATCTTTCCAACACAACTGGAACTGCATCATTTGGACCTCTGTAGCTCAAGTTATGATCGATTAAGTGCGAAGAGGTCGGCTTGATAGCTTTTGCGATTCCTTCATTTCTTCATGAGTTCTCTATTTTTACATGCTTTTCCTTCATTCCCTTAAACTAATCTTTGCCTCCTAAATCGGAAATCACTTAACAAACATATCAAGGCATCTAATGGAATCAAAGGTAAATCAAGATTAAACAATTAAGGACCTAAAAAGCATGTTTTCACTCTTAAGCACAATTAAAGGAGAATTTACAAAATCATGCTATTTCATTGGGTAAATGGGAGAAAGGTTGACAAAACCCTCTAAATTCAACACAAGATAAACCCTAAATATGGGGTTTATCAACCTCCCTACACTTAAACCAAGCATGTCCTCATGCTTAAACCAAGAGAAAGCACAGGATATCAACATTTATTCAATGAAATCTAACTAAATGCAACCTAAACTATATGCAACTATCTACATGAATGCAATTGCTTGGTCAAAATAAATCAATGTCCAAGAAGCATATATGCACAAGGGCTAAAGGTATTAGCAACCATGCCAAACCACATTTTGATGAGAAGAACTTTTGTGTGGTTTTGAATTCACAATAAATTCTCGTTGCAATATAGTTTCTAAACCAACAATAGTTCTTTCATACAAAAATTTTGTTTGTCACTAGTACAAACCCCTAAAATCTATAAACCGAAGTATTGAACCTCGGGTCGTTCTCCCTAGGAATTACAATAAAGTGCCTTGTTATTGGTTATGGAGCTATGTTTGGGGTTTTTGAGATATTAGACATGAAAGGTAAATGGCAATGAAAATAAACTAACAACTAGAAAGCTCTTGGCAAGGTTGTGAGAATTAGAAGTCTTATCCTAGTTATCCTCCTCAATTGTGACCACAATTATCCATTGCTACCACTTAGTTAACCTCTAATCATGGAGGAAAGTCAAATGGATGAATCAACTTGATTCCACAAGTCCTAGCCAACTCCCAAGGGAAAGACTAGCTTTAGTGGTATCCAAATCAATTAGCAACTTCTAGTTATCAATCTACAAAGGAATTAGATAACTCAAGCGTCACTAATTACTCCACCTAGGCCAAGAGAAACAAAATCTACACTAAAATCCAACCAAGTATTTCATTAAACACTTGGAAGGCATTAAAGAAAAGTATAGTAAATGGATAAAAACAATAGAATCTAACAACAATTATTGTAAGAAATCAATAACAACAATCAAAAGGAACACAATTATTATGAATTACCTCTAATTGAATTGAAAGAGAAGAGAAGGAACAAAAGTAGATCTACAATAAAGTTAAGAAACAACGTAAAGAAAATTACAACAAAAGAATAGAGGAAGATGAATGTAACAACAAGAATTTAGAATCAAAAGTAGAAGAAGGCATGAATTGAAACCTAGATCTAAGAACTAATCCTAATCCTAATTCCTAATCCTAGAGAGAAGTGAGAGCTTCTCTCTCTAAAACTAACTTTCACTCCAAAAATTAAACTAAACTAAACTAATGTGTGAAAGTATGTTAATTCCCCTTCAATCCTTGGCTTAAATAGCATCAAAAATAAGTTGGATTGGGCCCACAAGGCTTCTAAAATCGCTGGCCACGTGTTTGACTAAGTGAATTGTGTGCGCCCATGGACGCGTACGCGTACCGTGCACGTGCGCGTCCCTATGCGAAATGCAACCATGGCAAATCTTATATCATTTCGAAGCTCCGGATGTTAGCTTTCCGATGCAACTAGAACCGTATCATTTGGACCTCTGTAGCTCAAGTTATGGTCGTTTAAGTGCAAAGAGGTCGGCTTGACAGCTTTTGCGATTCCTTCATTTCTTCATAAGTTCTCCATTTATACATGCTTTTCCTTCATTCCCTTGATCCAATATTTGCCTCCTAAATCCGAAATCACTTAACAAACATATCAAGGCATCTAATGGAATCAAAGGTAAATCAAGATTAAACAATTAAGGACCTAAAAGCATGTTTTCACACTTAAGCACAATTAAAGGAGAAGTTATAAAACCATGCTATTTCATTGGATAAATGGGAGAAAGGTTGACAAAACCCTCTAAATTAAGCACAAGATAAACCCTACAAATGGAGTTTATCAACCTCCCCACACTTAAACCAAGCATGTCCTCATGCTTAAACCAAGAGAAAGCAAAGGGTATCAACATTTATTCAATGAAATCTAATTAAATGCAACCTAAACTATATGCAATTATCTACATGAATGCTATTTCTTGGTCAAAATAAATCAATTTCCAAGAATATATATATATAAGCACAAGGGCCAAAGGTATTAACAACCATGCCAAACTACAATTGAATTGAGCTATTAAATATTTTTACAAACTTGCAAGAAAAGTGATGATTATAGGTAAAAGCATGTAATTGAGCATCAAACCCTCACCGGATGTGTTTGCACTCTAATCGCTCAAGTGTTTAGGATTGATTCACTCAATTCTCCCCTAATCATGCTTTCCAAGATTTGTTTTTCTTCTAACAATCAACATTTATTTCATGCATGCATACAAGTATCATGAGGTCTTTTCATAGGTTGTAATGGGGCTAGGGTCAAGGTAGGATGCATATATGGTCAAGTGAGCTTAAAATTTGAATCTTTGATAAGCTTAAACTTTCCACCTAACCTATGACATCCTATACAATTCAAAACTAACCTAACTACCCATTTTTCACTTTTTAACATACTCATGCATTTTCTTTTCATTTCACAACACTTATGCATTGACCCTTATTGAGCTTTGCTTTGGGGCATTTTGTCCCCTTTTATTTCTTTATTTTTCTTTGTTTCTTTCTTTTTCTATATTTTTTTTCTTTTCTTTTCCATATTATTTTTTTTCTTTTCTTTTCCTTTTTCTCATTTTTCTTTCTATATACAAGA
This sequence comes from Arachis ipaensis, assembly GCF_000816755.2. NCBI lineage: Eukaryota > Viridiplantae > Streptophyta > Magnoliopsida > Fabales > Fabaceae > Arachis > Arachis ipaensis. The sequence goes on from NC_029792.2 coordinate 75,273,768, forward strand.
TCATCAATGCATAAGGTTTTACATTCATTACATATGAGCATGTACCCAATTCCCAATATTTACAACAAAAATACAAAACTACCCTTTTATTCACCCAATGTCCCAAGGTTCCCATACTTGAATGATACACACAAACTAGCCTAAGCTAATCAAAGATCCAAATAAGGACATTTATTATTTTTCGCTTCAAGGCTTGTAATGTGCTAAAATTATGAACAAGTGGGTTAAGCGTAGGCTCAAATTGGCTAACAATGGATGATAAGAGGTAAGGCTATTTGGGTAAGTGAGCTAAATGAAATGATGGCCTCAATCATATAAATTCATGAATACACAAAATAATAGACATAAAGAATCAAACAAATCAAAGATTACAATCATAGAAAGAGAATAATGCACACAAGAAGGGAAAATAAGTGGTTATAAAATGTAACCACACCATTAGGTTCAAATCTCACAAGCTTGTATTCTTAACTCAAAAACCATGTTCCACAATATGTGTATAATTCAAGCAAGTCCTATGAAAAGTTTTCACTCAAATCAATTGGTGCCCTATAGATAGAAATCTTGAAAAATTTCATTATTTTGACTATGCTTATTGTGCATATATATGCAAAATTAAGAAAATGCAACAAAAATCCTAAAAACCTAGAATGGAATGCAATAACTAACTAATATTGGTGTTGAAAAAGGAATTGGTACCCATGGAGATCGGTCGGACGACCTCCCCACACTTGAAGATTGCACCGTCCTCGGTGCATGCAAAGGAGAGCAATGAGGACGGGTTGCTACAATTGATGAGCTCCTGCAAAAGGTTGTGTGGATGACTTGTTCGTTGCCCATTTAGAAACTTTTCATTTTCTTCCTTCTTGGTGGCCAACCTGAAAGGAAAGAAAAAGAAAGAAAATTAAGCCTACAACAAAGATATTGAAGGAAATAGAACATAGGCGGGGGCTAATGCCAAATAAGGGTAAGGTTCTCACTACATGGTAGCTAAGCATGTGAGGGAGAAAACAATATGAGCTAATGGCATATCAACTAATACTTGATGCAAGAGTAAAATCAAAGCATGAAGAACATATTGAGCATCAAGTTCAAATAAGAAAAAATGGGTCATGAAAAACAATATTAGGTCATATCAATGCACAAAGACACAAGAGTCATACAAGATGAAGCATTGATTTTAAAGTTTCATCACCCAACAAATAACAAACAAGTCAAGAGGCACCAAACCAATGCAAGAAATTCTCAACGATTGAGTGTAAGAATGCAACACCATTATCAAAATAAGAAACTCGAAAAAAAATAATAAAGTAAAAACAGGCTATAAAAACAAAATGGAAATGCAAAGAATAGAAGTATACAAATGCGATAGACAAAAGAAAATGGAAGAGGGGAAAAAAACTCTTTTTTTTTTTACCGGCGCGCTCACAGCATGTACGCTTACGCACCGATGTGCATTCTGGCCGAAGGGCGCGTACGTGCCAGGTGCGCGCACGCGTGGGCGAGGTTGGGCCAAAGGCATAGTGCTGGCCCAAGCTCAGCACAACTCTCGGGTGGGTAGCCTAGAAACCATTTCAATGCATCGGCGCGCACGCGGCTTGTGCACGTACGCGTGCATTGTGCATTTGGGATCATGGACGCGTACGCGCCAGGTGCGCGCACGCGCGGGTTGGTTTGTGCCTTAGGCCCAATTTTCGCACAGTGCAGGCCTAACTCTCGGGTTTTTGGCTGGGGGTGAAATTTTTGCATCCACGCATACGCGTACATGGCGCGTCTGCGTGGATGGTCGAAAATGCTCAGGTGCGCATACACGCACAGTACGCGTACGCGTGGATGGTGCTTGATGAGCGGATAATTTATACGCTTTTTGGCATTGTTTTTACATAGTTTTCAGTATGATTTAGTTAGTTTTTAGTATATTTTTATTAGTTTTTAATTAAAATTCATATTTCTGGGACTTACTATGAGTTTGTGTGTTTTTCTGTGATTTCAGGTATTTTCTGGCTGAAATTGAGGGACTTGAGCAAAAATCAGATTCAGAGGTTGAAGAAGGACTGCAGATGCTGTTGGATTTTGACCTCCCTGCACTCAAAGTGGATTTTCTGGAGCTACAGAACTCCAATTGGCGCACTCTCAATTGCGTTGGAAAGTAGACATCTAGGGATTTCCAGCAATATATAATAGTCCATACTTTGATTAAGGATAGACGATGTAAACCGGCATTGAACGCCAGTTCCATGCTGCATTCTGGAGTCAAACGCCAGAAACAGGTTGCAAAGTGGAGTTAAATGCCAGAAACAGGTTACAAACTGGCGTTCAACTCCAAGAAAGACCTCTACACGTGTAAAGCTCAATTCTCAACCCAAGCACACACCAAGTGGGCCCCGGAAGTGGATTTCTGCATCATTTACTCATTTCTGTAAACCCTAGTAACTAGTTTAATATACATAGGACTTTTTACTATCTTTGTAGAAAAGATCTTTGATCAGTTTTATGCTATCTTAGACTTTCATGGGGGCTGGCCATTCGGCCATGCCTGGACCATTATCACTTATGTATTTTCAAACGGTAGAGTTTCTACACACCATAGATTAAGGTGTGGAGCTCTGCTGTTCCTCATGAATTAATACAAAGTACTACTGTTTTTCTATTCAATTTCAGCTTATTCCTATTCTAAGATATCCATTCGCACCCAAGAACATGATGAATGTGATGATTATGTGACGCTCATTATCATTCTCACTTATGAACGCGTGCCTGACAAACACTTCCGTTCTACATGCAAACAAGCTAGAATGAATATCTCTTAGATATCTAATACAGAGGACCGAGTCCGAGATATTAGAATCTTCGTGGTATAAGTTAGAACCCATGGATGGCCATTCTTGAGATCCAGAAAGACTAAACCTTGTCTGTGGTATTCCGAGTAGGATCTGGGAAGGGATGGCTATGACGAGCTTCAAACTCGCGAGTGCTGGATGTAGTGACAGACGCAAAAGGATAGTAAATCCTATTCCAGTATGATCGAGAACCGACAGATGATTAGCCATGCAATGAGAGCACATTGAACCATTTTCACAGAGAGGATGGGATATAGCCATTGACAACGGTGATGCCCTACATAAAGCTTGCCATGGAAAGGAGTAGGAATGGTTGGATGAAGATAGCAGGAAAGCATAGGTTCAGAGGAACGAAAGCATCTCTATATTCTTATCTGAAATTCTCACCAATGAATTACATAAGTATCTCTATCCTAGTTCATATTTTAATTATCTATTTAATCATTAAAACTCTATAACCATTTGAATCCGCCTGACTGAGTTTTACAAGGTGATCATAGCTTGCTTCAAGCCGACAATCTCCGTGGGATCAACCCTTACTCACGTAAGGTTTATTACTTGGACGACCCAGTGCACTTGCTGGTCAGTTGTGTGAAGTTGTGACAAAGAATTAAGATTATGAATGTGCGTATAAAGTTTTCAGCGCCGTTACCAAGGAATGGAACCGTCACGATTTCTGCGCACCAAGTTTTTGGCACCGTTGCCGGGGATTGTTCGAGTTTGGACAACTGACGGTTCATCTTGTTGCTCAGATTAGGTAATTTTATTTTAATTTTGAGCTTTTTTTTTCTTATTTTCGAAAAATACAAAAAAAATTTCTTCTTTTTCATTTTTCCCAATTAAATTTTGAAAAAAAAATCAAAAAAGTTTAATAAAATAATAAAACCAAAAATATTTGATGTTTCTTGTTTGAGTCTAGAGTCAAGTTTTAAGTTTGGTGTCAATTGCATCATTTTAATTTTCAAAAAATTATTTTCGAAAATTTCATACATTGCATTCTTCATGATCTTCAAGTTGTTCTTGGCCAGTCTTCTTGTTTGATCTTCATATTTTCTTGTTTTGTGTCTTTTCTTGTTTTTCATATGCATTTTCAATTTGTTAGTGTCTAAAGTTTGATAATTTCTAAGCTTGGTGTCTTGTATGTTTTTCTTTTCTTGAAAATTATCAAAAATAAGTCTTGATGTTCATCTTGATCTTCAAAGTGTTCTTGGTGTTCATCTTGACATTCAAAGTGTTCTTGCATGCATTGTGTGTTTTGATTCATAATTTTTATGTTATGTGTCATTTTTGTGTTTTTTTTCTCTTTCATCATTAAAATTCAAAAATCAAAAAATTATCTTTCCTTTTTTTTCTCTCATAAAATTTTCGAAAATTTGAGTTGACTTTTTAAAAAATTTTTAAAATCAAGTTGTTTCTTATGAGTCAAATCCAATTTTCAATTTAAAAATTCTATCTTTTTCAAATCTTTTTCAAAAATCAAATCTTTCTCATTTTTCCTTTCATAATTTTTGAAAATTCCAAAATGATTTTCAAAAATCTTTTTCTTATTTCTATTTCAAATTTTCAAAATTAATGCTAACAATTAATGTGATTGATTCAAAAATTTTTAGTTTGTTACTTGCTTAGTAAGAAAGGTTCAATCTTTGAGCAGGAACAAGGATAAGAACATTCTTCTTGAGGCTGATCTTGAACCTGAAAGGACTCTGAAGAGGAAGCTAAGGGAAGCTAAAGCACAACTCTCTGGAAAAAATCTAACAGAAATTTTTGAAAAAGAAGGAGACATGGCCAAAAATAATAACAATGCAAGGAAGATGCTTGGTGACTTTACTGCACCAAATTCCAATTTACATGGAAGAAGCATCTTAATCCCTGCCATTGGAGTAAACAATTTTGAGCTTAAGCCCCAATTAGTTTCTCTGATGCAACAGAATTGCAAGTTTCATGGACTTCCATCAGAAGATCCTTTTCAGTTCTTAACTGTATTCTTGCAGATCTGTGATACTGTTAAGACCAATGGGGTTGATCCCGAGGTCTACAGGCTTATGCTTTTCCAGAGACAGAGCTAGAGTATGGTTGGACTCTCAACCTAAAGACAGCCTGAACTCTTGGGATAAGCTGGTCACGACTTTCTTAGCCAAGTTCTTTCCTCCTCAAAAGCTTAGCAAGCTTAGAGTGGATGTTCAAACATTCAGACAGAAAGAAAGAGAATCCCTCTATGAAGCTTGGGAGAGATACAAGGATCTGACCAAAAAGTGTCCTTCTGACATGCTTTCAGAATGGACCATCCTGGATATATTCTATGATGGTCTGTCTGAGTTATCAAAGATGTCACTGGACCATTCTGCAGGTGGATCCATCCACCTAAAGAAAACTCCTGCAGAAGCTCAAGAACTCATTGACATGGTTGCAAATAACCAGTTTATGTACACTTCTAAAAGGAATCCTGTGAGTAATGGGATGCCTATGAGGAAGGGAGTTCTCGAAATTGATACTCTGAATGCCATATTGGCTCAGAATAAAATATTGACTCAGCAAGTCAATATGATCTCTTAGAGTCTGAATGGATTGAAGGAATCATCCAACAGTATTAAAGAGGCATCTTCTGAAGAAGAAGCTTATGATCCTGAGAACCCTGTAATAGCAAACCTTTTCCATCATCCACTCAGCAACAGATAGAGAATTCTAAGTAGAATCCATCTAGCTTAGCAAATATAGTCTCTGATCTATCTAAGGCCACTGTGAGTTTCATGAATGAAACAAGGTCCTCTATTAGAAATTTGGAGGCACAAGTAGGCCAGCTGAGTAAAAGGGTCACTGAAACTCCTCCTAGTACTCTTCCAAGCAATACAGAAGAGAATCCAAAAAGAGAGTGCAAGGCCATTGATTTAACCATCATGGCCGAACCTACAAGGGAGGGAAAGGACGTGAATCCCAGTGAGGAAGACCTCCTGGGACGTCCAGTGATCAACAAGGAGTTTCCCTCTGAGGAACCAAAGGAATCTGAGACTCATCTAGAGACCATAGAGGTTCCATTGAACCTCCTTATGCCATTCATGAGCTCTGATGAGTATTCTTCTTCTGAAGAGAATGAAGATGTCACTGAATTGCCAAGTACCTTGGTGCAATCATGAAGCTGAATACCAAATTATTTGGTAATGAGACTTGGGAAGATGAACCTCCCTTGCTCATCAATGAACTAAGTGATCTGGATCAACTGAGATTGCCTAGATTGCCTAGAGGACGTGCTAGTGAAGGTTGAAGACCTTTACATCCTTGCTGATTTTATAATCCTAGACACAGGGAAGGATGAGGATGAATTCATCATCCTTGGAAGACCCTTCCTAGCCACAGCAAGAGCTGTGATTGATGTAGACAGAGGAGAGTTAGTCCTTCAACTGAATGAGGACAACCTTGTGTTTGAAACCCAAGGATCTCCTTCTGTAACCATGGAGAGGAAGCATGAAAAGCTTCTCTCACTGCAGAGTCAACCAAAGCCCCCACAGTCAAACACTAAGTTTGGTGTTGGGAGGCCACAACCAAACTCTAAGTTTGGTGTTGAACCCCCACATTCAAACTCTAAGTTTGGTGTTGGGAGGTTCCAACCTTGCTCTGATTATCTGTGAGGCTCCATGAGAGCTCACTGTCAAGCTATTGACATTAAAGAAGCGCTTGTTGGGAGGCAACCCAATGTTATTTAATCATATCTATTTTATTCTTTTTTTATTTCATGTTTTAATAGGTTGATGATCATGTGAAGTCACAAAAACTACTGAAAAATCAAAAACAGAATGAAAAATAGCATTGAAAATAGCACACCCTGGAGGAGAGCAGTCTAGCGTTTAAACGCCGGAAACAAGCATCTGTCTGCCGTTTAACGCCAGAAACAGGCACCAAGCTGGCGTTTAACGCCAGAAACAAGCATCTGCCTGGCGTTAAACGCCAGGATTGCACAGCAATGGCGTTTTACATGCCTAATTGGAGCAGGGATGTTAAGTCCTTGACCCCACTTGATCTGTGGACCCCACAGGATACCCACAGAATCCCCACCACTTCTTCTCTCCTCTTCACACCTTTTCATAACTCTCTTTCCCAAAATAACCTCCACCAATTCCCCTCCAAAACCATCATACACCCACCTACACCCACCCACTCAAATTCAAACCATCACTCCTTCCTTTTCACACATCATAACCACCTTAAACCCCCAGTAGTCGAACCATTCACACACCTCCATCTCCTCTATCTCTTCTTCTTCTCATCCTTTCTTTCTTCTTTTGCTCGAGGATGAGCAAACCTTCTAAGTTTGGTGTGGTAAAAGCATTTCTTTTTTTTTCATAACCATTTATGGCACCTAAGGCCAGAGGTATCCTCATTGAAGAGGATAAGCCCATCACTAAGAAAAGGATGGAGCAAACAAGAGATCATGAACCTCAACATGAGCATGAGGAGATTCCTCACCATGAAATCCCTGAGATGCCTCAAGGGATGCACTTCCCTCCACAAAACTATTGGAAACAAATCAACACTTTCCTAGGAGAATTAAGTTCCAACATGGGACAACTAAGGGTGGAGCACCAAGAGCACTCCATCATCCTCCATGAAATTAGAGAATATCAAAGAGCTATGAGGGAAGAGCAAGAAAGACAAGGAAGAGACAAAGAGGAGCTCAAGAGCACCATTGGTTCTTCAAGAAGAGGAAGACGCCACCCTCACCAAGGTGGACTCATTCCTTAATCTCCTTGTTTATTTATTTTCCTGTTTTTTGATTTTCTTTTAGCTTTATGTTTATTTATATTTGTGTCTTATTACATGATCATTAGTGTCTAAGAGTCTATGCCTTAAAGCTATGAATATGAATCCACCACCTCTATTAAATGAAAACTGTTTTAAAAACAAAAGAACAAGAAGTACAGGGTTTCGAATTCATCCTTGAAACTAGTTTAATTATTTTGATGTGGTGACAATACTTTTTGTTTTCTGAATGAATGCTTGAATAGTGCATATATCTTTTGAAGTTGATGTTTATGAATGTTAAATATGTTGGCTCTTGAAGAATAAGGAAAAAGGAGACAAGTTATTTGATAATCTGAAAAATCATAAAAATGATTCTTGAAGCAAGAAAAAGCAGTGAATACAAAAGCTTGCAGAAAAAAAAAGAGAAAAAAATAGCGAAAAAGAAAAAAAGGGGAAAGAAAAAGAAAAAGCAAGCAGAAAAAGCCAAAAGCTCTTAAAACCAAAAGGCAAGAGCAAAAAGCCAATAGCCCTTAAAACCAAGAGGCAAAGGTAATAAAAAGGATCCAAGGCTTTGAGCATCAGTGGATAGGAGGGCCTAAAGGAACAAAATCATGGCCTAAGCGGCTAAACCAAGCTGTCCCTAACCATGTGCTTGTGGCGTGAAGGTGTCAAGTGAAAACTTGAGACTGAGCGGTTAAAGTCAAGGTCTAAAGCAAAAAGAAGAGTGTGCTTAAGAACCCTGGACACCTCTAATTGGAGACTTTAGCAAAGCTGAGTCACAATCTGAAAAGGTTCACCCAGTTATGTGTCTGTGGCATTTATGTATCCGGTGGTAATACTGGAAAACAAAGTACTTAGGGCCACGGCCAAGACTCATAAAGTAGCTGTGTTCAAGAATCAACATACTGAACTAGGAGAATCAATAACACTATCTGAATTCTAAGTTCCTATAGATGCCAATCATTCTGAACCTCAATGGATAAAGCGAGATGCCAAAACTATTCAAGAGGCAAAGAGCTACAAGTCCCGCTCATTTGATTGGAGCTAAGTTTCATTGATATTTTGGAATTTATAGTATATTCTCTTCTTTTTATCCTACTTGATTTTCAATTGCTTGGGGACAAGCAACAATTTAAGTTTGGTGTTGTGATGAGCGAATAATTTATACGCTTTTTGGCATTGTTTTTACATAGTTTTCAGTATGATTTAGTTAGTTTTTAGTATATTTTTATTAGTTTTTAATTAAAATTCACATTTCTGGACTTTACTATGAGTTTGTGTGTTTTTCTGTGATTTCAGATATTTTCTGGCTGAAATTGAGGGACTTGAGCAAAAATCAGATTCAGAGGTTGAAGAAGGACTGCAGATGCTGTTGGATTCTGACCTCCCTGCACTCAAAGTGAATTTTCTGGAGCTACAGAACTCCAAATGGTGCGCTCTCAATTGCTTTGGAAAGTATCCATCCAGGGCTTTCCAGCAATATATAATAGTCCATACTTTGATTAAGGATAGATGACGTAAACTGGCGTTGAACCCCAGTTCCATGCTGCATTCTGGAGTCAAACGCCAGAAACAGGTTGCAAAGTGGAGTTAAACACCAGAAACAGGTTACAAACTGGCGTTCAACTCCAAGAAAGACCTCTACACGTGTAAAGCTCAATGCTCAGCCCAAGCACACACCAAGTGGGCCCCGGAAGTGGATTTCTGCATCATTTACTCATTTCTGTAAACCCTAGTAACTAGTTTAATATAAATAGGACTTTTTACTATCTTTGTAGAAAAGATCTTTGATCAGTTTTATGCTATCTTAGACTTTCATAGGGGCTAACCATTCGGCCATGCCTGGATCATTATCACTTATGTATTTTCAAACGGTAGACTTTCTACACACCATAGATTAAGGTGTGGAGCTCTGCTGTTCCTCATGAATTAATACAAAGTACTACTGTTTTTCTATTCAATTCAAGCTTATTCCTATTCTAAGATATCCATTCACACCCAAGAACATGATGAATGTGATGATTATGTGACGCTCATCATCATTCTCACTTATGAACGCGTGCCTGACAAACACTTCTGTTCTACATGCAAACAAGCTAGAATGAATATCTCTTAGATATCTAATATAGAGGACCAAGTCCGAGATATTAGAATCTTTGTGGTATAAGTTAGAACCCATGGATGGCCATTCTTGAGATCCAGAAAGTCTAAACCTTGTCTGTGGTATTCCGAGTAGGATCTGGGAAGGGATGGCTGTGACGAGCTTCAAACTCGCGAGTGCTGGGCGTAGTGACAGACGCAAAAGGATAGTAAATCCTATTCTAGTATGATCGAGAACAGACAGATGATTAGCCATGCAGTGACAGCGCATTGGACCATTTTCACAGAGAGGATGGGATATAGCCATTGAAAACGGTGATGCCCTACATAAAGCTTGCCATGGAAAGGAGTAGGAATGGTTGGATGAAGACAGCAGGAAAGCAGAGGTTCAGAGGAACGAAAGCATCTCTATACTCTTATCTTAAATTCTCACCAATGAATTACATAAGTATCTCTATCCTAGTTCATATTTTAATTATCTATTTAATTATTAAAACTCTATAACCATTTGAATCTGCCTGACTGAGATTTACAAGGTGACCATAGCTTGCTTCAAGCCGATAATCTCCGTGGGATCGACCCTTACTTACGTAAAGTTTATTACTTGGACGACCCAGTGCACTTGCTGGTCAGTTGTGCGAAGTTGTGACAAAGAATTAAGATTATGAACGTGCGTATAAAGTTTTCAGCGCCGTTACCAAGGAATGGAACCATCATGATTTCTGCGCACCAGTGCTCTGTTTTTTAAAATTTTTTCTATGTTTTCGCACCAATCCAAGCATTCCAAACCTCCAAATAGCTACCAAAACACCCTAAAATCTTATTTAACATATGATACTACCAAATATACTCAATTAACTAAACTAAACATGAATTTAAACTAATTCTATCAATATGTACAAAAGAGAAAATGAAAAGATGTTACCATGGTGGGGTGTCTCCCACCTAGCACTTTTGTTTATTGTCCTTAAGTTGGACTTATGGGGAGCTCCTCTCAAGGTGGCTTGTGTTTGAAGCTATCCTTGAACTCCCACCAATTCTTGGTTCTCCATTGTGTCCCAAGATTTCTTATTTGTTACACCAAGTGTTGATAGAGTTCTTCACAAGCTTGGGGCTCCTAAAGTTGATCCTCTTTTTGTGATCTGGGATCCCACACTTTATTTTCACATCCGTCTTGAAGTTGATCATCATTATTAGTCCAAACGGGTGGTGAACAAGGTGAATTCTCTAGAAATTGACTGACAATCCTTCTAGACCCATCTAGGTGAGCGCTACTCCAACCTTTATATTTCATGTTTGATGCATCAACTATAATGAGCCTTGACTTGCAACGCCAACCACGAAACATCTTTCTTTTATGCTTCATCCCACAAAGTATCCTAAGTTGGCCATCCGTTTCAAGCAAACCATATTCAAGTGGGATAATAAAGCTAATAGAAATGAGTTTCACCCACTCAAATGAAGGTGTAGATGGCAACCTAGGCAAAGGTGATTCCAAGGGTCTTGACAAAGCGTATTCAATTCCCCTCCTCCTTTTTCTAGGGATTTCCACCTCTTCGCAAGACTTCTCAATTATAATCCTTTGTTCAACAATTTTATCTAAACATTTTCTCCTACTCAATTCATAAATGGGAGGATGAGAAAAATTTACCTCCACATTGCTTTCCATCTTGTTGGGAGAAGATTCTTCATGCTCAAAGGATTCTTCACCACTAAGGTTTGATGCTTAATCTTCATCACCAAGGGAACTCACTTCTTGCTCTATCCCATCCAAGTCTTCATATGGAATATGCCTTGGAGGTTGTGCACATTCCTCCTTAGCATCAAATTCAATCATCTTGGAGGGGTTTTCTTCAATTCTATGTTCCCATGGAGGCTCCACATCTCCTAAGTCTTCAACCACTTCTTCCTCTTCTTCAACAATTATAGCTTCCTCCAATTGTTCCAACACAAAGCAACTTCCCTCATTCTCCACCAATCTCTTCTTCATGTTATGCTCTTCATTTGATTCCCCACATGTAGCCATGGGAGTTCCTTGAGTGTTCAAGCATTGGGATGCTAACCGGTTTACCACCTCATCCAAGGCGGCCGTGAATTGTTCTACATCCCTTTTCATTTCCTCTTGTCCTTGAACAAGAACATCAAGGATATCATCCATTGGAGGTTGGGGTGGATGGAAGGGTTCATCAATTTAGGGGAAGGATTCATAGTAGGAAGGTGGTTCTTCTTGGTAGAGTTGTGGTGGTCCAATGTTTTCCATCCTTTCCACTTGTTGCACAACACACTCCATGGTTGCTTGAAATTGATCCAATGCTTCCTTGAGACGATCCCTTGACTCTTGTTCCTCTTGGATATCATGAGTAGGATCACATGGCTCTTGGATTGATGGACATGAATATTTTTCCATGGGAGGTTATGGTGGGAAGTGGTATTCATCTTGTGGTTGCAAATTTGTACACATTGGAGGTGGTTCATCTTGGTAATAGCATGGAGGGGGTGGCTCTTGAAAGTATTGATGTTGGGATGGTGGTGGCTCTATATGTGGTTCATATGGCTCATATGGTTGTTGGTAGGATGGATATGGATTAGGGTCATATGAAGATGGTTGGTGAAAAGTGGCTTGTGAGTATGGTTGAGGGTTATGTTGAGGGTATGGCTCAAAGGCATATGGTGGTGGTTCTTGAAAGTCACAAGGGGATTCACCATAGCCATTGGACTGGTATGCATCATAGAATGGCTCTTGTTCATAGTGCATTGGTGGAGGTTGTTGCCATGAAGATTGATCATATGCATATGACTCCTCCCACCTTTGGTTATCCCATCCTTGATGCATATCTTCATTGTAGCTCCCATTTCCTACAACATAGTTGTAATCACACTCATAGCCAAAGTGAGAATTCATGGTGAAAAGAGAAAATAAAATTCAAAAGCTAATAGCAAAATAATGAAACAAAGTCCTAAACTAGCAAAGACTAGCAAACAATCCAAAAATTAGGCTATTCACAATATTTACATATATACAATAACCAATAACATCACACCATTGCAATTCCCCGGCAACGGCGCCATTTTGATGAGAAGAACTTTTGTGTGGTTTAGAATTCACAATAAATTCTCGTTGCAATATAGTTTCTAAACCAACAATAGTTCTTTCATACAAAAATTTTGTTTGTCACTAGTACAACCCCCTAAAATCTATAAACCGAAGTATTGAACCTCGGGTCGTTCTCCCTAGGAATTACAATAAAGTGCCTTGTTATTGGTTATGGAGCTATGTTTGGGGTTTTTGAGATATTAGACATGAAAGGTAAATGGCAATGAAAATAAACTAACAACTAGAAAGCTCTTGGCAAGGTTGTGAGAATTAGAAGTCTTATCCTAGTTATCCTCCTCAATTGTGACCACAATTATCCATTGCTACCACTTAGTTAACCTCTAATCATGGAGGAAAGTCAAGTGGATGAATCAACTTGATTCCACAAGTCCTAGCCAACTTCCAAGGGAAAGACTAGCTTTAGTGGTATCCAAATCAATTAGCAACTTCTA
>NC_029792.2:75325100-75338863 GCF_000816755.2 Arachis ipaensis
GTGAGAGCTTCTCTCTCTAAAACTAACTTTCCCTCCAAAAATTAAACTAAACTAAACTAATGTGTGAAAGTATGTTAATTTCCATTCAATCCTTGGCTTAAATAGCATCAGAAATAAGTTAGATTGGGCCCACAAGGCTTCTAAAATCGCTAGCCACGTGTTTGACTAAGTGAATTGTGTGCGCCCATGGATGCGTACGCGTACCGTGCGCGTGTGCGTCCTTATAAAAAATGAAACCATGGCAGATATTATATCATTTCGAAGCCCCAGATGTTAGCTTTCCGATGCAACTGGAACCACATCATTTGGACCTCTGTAGCTCAAGTTATGGTCGTTTAAGTGCGAAGAGGTCGGCTTGACAGGTTTTGCGATTCCTTCATTTCTTCATGAGTTCTCCATTTATACATGCTTTTCCTTCATTCCCTTGATCCAATATTTGCCTCCTAAATCTGAAATCGCTTAACAAACATATCAAGGCATCTAATGGAATCAAAGGTAAATCAAGATTAAACAATTAAGGACCTAAAAAGCATGTTTTCACACTTAAGCACAATTAAAGGAGAAGTTATAAAACCATGCTATTTCATTGGATAAATGGGAGAAAGGTTGACAAAACCCTCTAAATTAAGCACAAGATAAACCCTACAAATGGGGTTTGTCAGCTGTCAACCCTGACCTCCTTGCACTCTAATAGACATAACTTGAGCTACAGAGATCCAAGTCACGTGATTCCGGCGGCATTGGAGATCTAACTTCCAGAACTTTCCAACGATATATAATAGTATACCGGTTTTCTCCATTTTGTACGGACTTGGAGGTGCCTAACTTGGAATTTCCAAGTTAGGCATCGGATGAAGAAGCTCCTCTCCAAACCATTCGGGTGGAGTCAAGTCCAACGCCATGCTCATCAAGTAAGCTGCAAATTCATTAAAAAGAAGTGGTCCCCGCGTCTAGGGTTTAGGGTTTAGGGTTTAGTCACATATAGTTTGCCATGAATTCAATCTTTCATGATTAAAATAGTTGGTAAGAAAAGTTAATCCAGAAAATAAATATCTCTGAAGCCTTAACTGTTTTCTCTGTATATTTCACAAACCGTTTACTGCTTGCTTTCTGATTTTTTGAATTAACTATTTTATGCTTTTAAACTCTCAAAAAACCATTTTCTGTTTGTCTAACTAAGTACATCACTTAACTATTGTTGCTTAATCTATCAATCCTTGTGGGATCGACCCTCATTCACTTGAGGTACTACTTGGTACGACCCGGTGCACTTGACGGTTAGTTTGTGGGTTATAAATTCCGCACCAAATTTTTGGCGCCGTTGTCGGGGATTGACTGTTATTGATGGTAAAGGTTGTTTTTACGACATTAAAGTTGGGTTCAAATGATTACACGAACATACAACCTTCTTCCACAAAGGGCAATCCTCCTTTGAAAAGCGCCACCACCACTTGAACAAAAGCGACACATTTCTGAGTAATGCATCCCCCACCCCCAACTCACCTAGCTTCTTCGAAGCTTGAACCACCTCCCATTTCACAAGTGGTATACCATTATTCCCATCTTCTTTACTCCACAAAAACCTTCTCTATAAGCCAATTATCTTTTCTACAACCTCTTTTGGCATCTTATACAAGCTCAAGTAGTAAACCGGCAGGCTATTAAGAACAAACTTGATGAGAACCAACTTACCAGCTTTGTTGAGATATTTAGCTTTCCATAAGCTCAGCTTATCTTCCATCTTGTCTATGACCGGTTTCCATGTCTTCACCAAACGTGGATTAGCGCCTAGAGGAATCCCCAAGTATCTGACAGGTAATGCAGCTTCGATGCATCCCAACAAACCACACATATTCGTCACCCATTCCTTCTCACAGTTGACTGAAATCAAGCTTGACTTATCGAAGTTAATACTTAGGCCAGACATTAACTCAAAACAACACAGGAGTCTCGTGTAATTCACAACTGTCTCCATTTCCTAAGGGCAAAATAAGATCGTATCATCTGCGAATTGGAGGTGCGACAACTCTATGTTGTCCCGTCCCAGCCAGTGGAGAAATACGTCCATTCCTTACTGCCTCATCCACCATCCTGTGCAAAACGTCAACGACAAGGAGAAACAAAAAAGGAGAGAGAGGATCTCCTTCTCTGAGTCCTCCCTCCATCTTGAATGGCTTGGACGGTGACCCATTAATCAACACCGACATAGACGCTGTGGTCACACATTCCTTCACCGTGCTCTCCATCTAAGACCAAAGCCCATCTTCTGTAGCACAATATCTACAAAGCTCTATCTCACCCTGTCATATGCTTTTTGAAAGTCGAGTTTGACAATTGCCGCCTGCTTCCTTCGTAACTTCAGCCATTGGACCGTTTCACAAGCAATGAAGACACCATCATGTATTTTGCGGCCCTTTACAAATACAGACTGAGTCTCCCCTACTAAATGTGGCATCATTAAGCTTATTCTTCTTACCAACACTTTGGATATCACCTTATAAACACAACCAACCATACTAATCGATCTTAGATCTTTGATTTCCTTGGCCCCCATAAATTTTGGAGCTAGCGCCACCCACGTCACATTTGCCTCTGTTGGTAGCTTCGCACTTTGAAAGAATCCCAACACCGCTACAGTAAGTTCCTGGCCAATCTCACCCCAACATTTCTTTATTAAGTTCATATTATAACCATCACTACCTGAAGCTGTACTGGAATCACAATCCCATACTGCCTTTCGTATCTCCTCCAGTGATGGCATTTCCTCTAGCACTGCTGCCTCCCCGTCATCAATCCATTTTACCAACCCATCATGGATCCCAACAGCAAGTAACAAGAGCCTTCTTTCTAGCCTCCATTGTTCCGTCATAACTACCAGCACTAACCATATCATCAATCTTCTTAATCTCTTCCTCAAACTTCTTTATCCTATTGTCCATGTCCCCAAAATTGTCTTTATGCCATCTCCTTAGCGGTATTGTCAAAGCCTTCAGCTTACTTGTGGACTGGTCATCACCCAAATTCCTCCACTCATCCTTTAGCATCCTTAGAAATCCTTCATGTGTAAACGATGAATTGAAACTACGAAAAGGCCTTGGACCCGCCCAAAGTCTTGTATCTTCTAGAATTAACAGGCAATGATCTAATAGGCCTCTCGGACCCCCTTTCAATCGAGTATCTGGAAACTCCTCAAGCCACTCCAAACTTACCAGAATTCTATCAACGCGGCTATAAGATTGACCTCGAAACCATGTGAACTTCCGATCAGTTAGCGGTAAATCTACAAGCTGTAAATCTTGCACCCACTCCTTAAAATCCTCAGCAGATGCTGGTAAGCTAACAGCGCCTTTCCTTTCCTCCAGTCGTAGTATCTCGTTGAAGTCTCCCATGAAGCAAAACAGAACCTGACATAAACATAGCTTAACTCTTCCCACATCACCAGTTTCTCACTTCGCCCATGTGCACCATACACCAGACAGAAAGCACAGTTAAAATTATTTTTTGTCAGCAAATCTTTGATGAATAGTCAACCATCCCCTTTATAACAATTCGACCGCACAAATAATAAATTATCCCATATTAACAATAAACCGGCCGAGGCTCCAACTGATTCCACGTATTCCCAATCCACCGGGTTACAACCCCACAAACGTGCTTGACGAACGGACTCTTGCTAGTAAAGAATTTTTATAAAAATAATCGCGTTGTAATTATAGTTTCTAAACCAACAGAGAATCCTTTCGAACAAAAACTTTGGTTGTCACAAGTAACAAAACCCAATAAATTTATAACCGAAGTATTTAAACCTCGGGTCGTATCTCAAGGAATTGCAAGGAAGTATGATTTATTATTGGTTATGAAATTGTATATTTTTGGGTTTTTGAAATAAGGAACAAGTAATTTAAATGGCAAGAAAAATAAATTAATAATTATAAAAATTTCTTACAAGGTATAAGAACTGAAAATCCTATCCTAGTTATCCTTATCAGGTGTGATGAGAATTGGATTTTGCTCCCACCTAGTTAACCCTTACTAAATAAAGGAAAGTCAAGTGGAACAATCAATTTGATCCTCAAGTCCTAGTCAACTCCTGTGGAAAGACTAGCTTTAGAGCGATCCAAATCAATCAGCGAGAATTCCAAATTCCAATCAACTGCTGAGTCTGATAACTCAAGTGTTACCAATTACTTAACCAAAGCAAAAAGGGAATAAAAATCTTAAATTAAATTAAAAGCATTAATAACTGAATAAAACAATTATAAATCTGAAATACCTCAAATTATATTAAATAGAATATTCAAATCTTAACATGAAAAGATTCATAAGCCAATTTGGCAAAATAAATAATTAACAAGTAAAAGCATTAGAGTATCTAAAAGTAAAAGAGAAACATAAATTAAAGAACATTGAACCTGTGATTGAAGAGAAGTAGCCTAATCATAATAGAAATCCTAAATCCTAATCCTAATCCTAAATCCTAAGAGAGAGGAGAGAGCCTCTCTCTCTCTAAAAGCTATATCTAAACCTAAAATTATGAATGTTGTATATGTTGTCTTAATAAATGGATTGATTATCCCACTTTATAGCCTCTAATCTGTATTTTTTGGGCCGAAAACTGGGTCAAAAACAGCCCTGAAATTACCCCCAGCGATTTCTGTCACGCTGATTTTCGCAGATGCGATGCGTGCGCGTGATGCACGCGTCCGCGTCATTTATTCTCAGAGAAACTATAGAAAATTATATATCATTTTGAAGCTCCGAATGTTAGCTTTCCAACGCAACTGGAACTGCCTCATTTGGATCTTTGTAGCTCAGGTTATGACAGTTTGAGTGCGAAGAGGTCAGGCTGGACAGCTTAGCAATTTCTTCAACTTCTTGTATTCCTTCTACTTTTGCATGCTTCCTTTCAATTATCTAAGCCATTCCTGCCCTATAATCTCTGAAATCACTTAACATACATTTCAAGGCATCGAATGGTATAAAAGAGAATTAATATTTGGTAATTTAAAGGTTCAGGAAACATGTTTCAATCATAGCACAAGATTAGGAAGAAAAATGTAAAACCATGCAATTAGTATGAATAAGTGAGTAAAGAGTTGATAAAAACCACTCAAATTAGCACAAGATAAACCATAAAATAGTGGTTTATCAGTGCTACATAAAACTTAGTCACTACCTCCCTCTTAGTTTCAATCAGCCCTAACATATTCAACCTATATGTTTTCTTCAACTCTTTCACCATACACAACTTTCCATTCCCTCCTAGTCCTCTAATATTCCAACAATTATAAATCATTTAAAAGAATTTCTACACACCTTGTTATGTTGTTTGGGCCTGCTCCTTTTAGCTTTCTCCTTTTGTTTTTCCATCCTTCCTTTTGTTGTGATAGCTTCATTTCGACTTTGTAAAATTTCCATAATATCTTCTTCATCATCATAAAAAACTGCACCAGACTCCAATGCTAACTTTAATGTTTCCTTATTTTCTGTTAACTGTCCTTCCTGCGTAGGCCTCTAAACAGAGTTCGATTTTGAGCCTTCAATTTCTGTCTCAGAACCAGCATCCTCTGTACCCCGTTCGTTTACATTGACATGACCCACAACATCATCTTTGCTTCCTACCTCTGCCAACTTGCCCTCCTTGCCCTAGCAAATCATGTGTTGACCTCCATGTTTAGCCCGGTCGCTTGCTTCCCCAAAGAACCCCTCCACTTCTGGTTCGTCATCGAGGTCCTCTACCATATTCCGTGCCACCATGCTCTCTCCTTCCACGCTGCATTGTGCCGGAGCTTGGCTTCCATTCTTCGATTCCCAGCCAGGCCTATGCTCCACGCTTCTCTTCAGCGCAAAGGGACGCTCGTTGCACTCATTCTGTGCATCCTAGTTGGCTTCATCGACCCCTGAAAGAGAGATCGCGTAGCCTTTACCGTGTTGCACTGCGTTGCTGGAACGAGAGATATGATGCCCGACCCGGAAACACTTGAACGCTCCTGACCCGGCCCAGCTTCCTGTGCGTGTGAGTGTTGCGGCTGCGCTCCAACCAGTAGCCCCTCTGGCCCAATTGCTTGCACCGGCCCACCAGATAGATTGCCCTCTAGAACATCAGCTCGGTTACAACTTCTGTAGGCCTCCATCCTTTTAAAAATCAAACCCCTCCCACGCTCACCTTGAGCTTTCATTTTTAATTTTCCGGTCCCACTTCCTTTATCAAAATATACCTCCGTAAGAGTTCTCTTCGATTCGCACTCTAGACAATCATCAAATCCCACACAATCAGCAGGGACGGATCTACTCTTATGAGTGTGGGGGCAAGCGCCCCCACTACAATTTGGAATTTTATTTAGTAGTATATAATAATAATATTTATTTGCCCCACTAAATTATTAAATTTAACCCCATAATAATTTTTTATTCAACTTTTGACACTTGATCGTCAATTTGAAAACTTCATATTAGATGTCTATTATAATGATCAATTTTCAAATTTAAATAAGATTGGTATTCTTTCTTAGAAATCGACTCAAAAGAATATTATCTATCCATTTGTGTTTCTTCTTTTGAAATTAGCTTTAGTTTTTTTCATAATAACTACACCAATTGAATGAACTTTTTCAATTATTAATATCATCAAAAGCTAATTGTATAAAAGTTGAGTTTTAAATGATTGTTTAACGACATATACAAAAAAAAAGACATTTTGATTATATTGTCAAGATTTCAAATTAAAATATGAAATATAAAAAATTAAATTTTAAATTATATGTTATTATTTAAATTACTATTTTAGTATTTTAATTTGTAGTTAAATATTTTGAAACCTAATCATATTTTACAATAACAAAATATAATTATAACAACAATTATGCTATGTATACATAAAATAATCACTTGTATAGAATAAATTTTAAAATATAAATTTTGAAATACAAAATACACATTAAAAATAAGTTAAATAATATATGTATTTATACACAAATTTATAGTAGATAATTTGATAGCTAATTTTTTATGTAAACGTAATATTTTTATTATAAAAATTATTATTATGTTATATATATTTCGCTCCCACTATCAAAATTTTCTAGATCCGTCACTGACAATCAGCCTCCTCATTAAAACCTTTAATATTGAAAGGAACCGTATCCCGTGCACATGATATGGACTTAAATTCTCTTGATTGCACTCATTTAAAAAATATCTGTTGTTACCATTCTACCCTTATCTTCATCTCCGTCATGCGCTTGTGACAGGATTAGCTCAGCCGCCAGATCCCAAACCACCGCCTTCGACAACCTTCCGTCGGCATGTGGACTAGTGTTTTCACACGCTGACATAGCGCTTGCACCTTCTAACATGCAATCATATCCATATATTTCATGTCCTATTTCCTTTACAAAAACATCGAAGCCACTTGTGCTTACCGTGATATGAATCCATTCCTTGATAATGTCAAGAACACAAGTATCGATAAGTACTCGGCCAACACTGAAGAATAAGGCAGACTTCATCACTTCATCACATTTGACTACTTCCCTCCATAGACCACTTATCGTATTGAATGTTTCCACTGACCAAACATGTAAAGATACTCCGTAACATTCTAGTCAAACTCTTTTGGTCTCACTACGTTTGGATTCCTCCCATCTCCACACAAGGTAAAAGAACTGTAGGAAGCTATTCATTTTGAAGGTAAACATCTCCTCTGCATTCTTCACAGTATCAAACACTAATAGGGCTTTATACGCTCCAAGCTCTCTAATTTCAACAACCTGAGGGAAGTTCTTAACGATAGTTCTCCGTAACATATGGAAGTCGATGGCTTTCGTTGTACCTCCTACTAAACTCCTCAACAGCCAATCAAAATTCTCCTTCACTACTGGTACTTCAACCTTCTTCGTCCAGCCATTCCCCTGGAGGTCCTTGATAGGCTTAGCCTTCTTAGATTCCTCCACTCTTGTAGGACTTTCGTCCCTCCGAGGTTGACTGCTCTCCGCCTCAGTTCTTCCCAAGTCTCCCTTACGTACCCCATCAATCTTTCCTCCCGTAACCCTTCTGTACTTCGCCTCACCTACGTAGATAATCTTTCCCCTTACACTCATACGATGCATTTCAGTTATGGCCTTTATCGCCCCCCCTCCCCCTTCGTGGTATAGCGAATAAACGCAAACATATGAGCATTCTATTTTTCAACTTTCGAGCCAAATAGATGTCGTTGATTCATCCTGTCCAATGAAACAAGTGAAATAATTCCTTCTTTGAAATATCTTACGACAGATTGTTGACAAAAACAGAGAAAGAATTGTTTTTCAAACGTTGCTACTCTTCCTGATTCCAACTCCGAGAATCCTTTTTTTATAAATTCCTAGATCTACCCCACTCAGTGTTTCCCCCCTCTCTTCCTCTCTCTCTCCCTCTCTCGCTCATGGTTATTTTTATATCGTTAAAAATTGTCGTTGATAGCAAGGGAGTTGTTACCCACCTTTAGGTTATGCTTGGATGTGGAACCATATGTTAGAGTTGAGACTTGAGAATCACGGACACATGAGCTAGGGGATTACTATGAATGTAATATGATGAATCATAAGGTGTAGATGCAAATTTATAGATATTCTGTTTTATTCACAAGCAAAGCAATACGTAGCCTGAGTGGTTACTACAAGTCTGCAAGATAATGTAAGAAAGAAAAAGTGGAATTATAATTAATATACTGTAATTACGGGATGTTATTTTTATTAAGGAAAAGGCAAAAGGGAATACGAAACAACATGAAATTCATTCTTAAGAATGAATATGTGTACGTGGAAGGGGAAAAGTGAATACACTTTTCATATTTTTTTAATTCTTTTAATGTTAAATTCCTTTTTCATTTTATTTAAAAAATGAGATTTATTACTAGAATATTATTTATTGTATTTTTAGAATAAAGTATTGCACACATAAATTTAATATATCTTTTTAAAAAATAATTAAGACATTGTTAAATTGGTTTGAACAACTTAAAAAATTAATTAACAAAATAATATTTATTCAATATTAACTGAATTTATTTTATTTTAACTAATGGATAGGTGTAGTGCACTTGGTTGATGTGTGCTAGTAAAATTTGGGTTGTTCCAGGAACTATCAAAGGACTTTTTGAGAGTTAGATTAGAGTGCCTCATCGTGACTCTGAGCAGAAAAAGTGGCAGTAAGATTCTTTGTGGTTATTTGAAACATCTTGTTGGAACGAAATAGTAGAGTATTCTAGAAATCAGAGACGGGTGTTGATGGTATTAAGAATAGGTCATTTTTGAGTTATAGAGAATGGTGTGGTGTTGATTCGTTTGGTTGTTGATGATAATGCTAAAAATGACAACGGATTATATCCCTTTTTCTTGATTTGTGTTGTAATTTTTAATTCTTTCATACTCCACTTAATTATATTGAGCTTTTTTTGTTCAAAAAAATAAAAATAAAAAATAAAATGTAGAACATATCAATACATAAAGGTAAATTATAGACATTGGATGCCAATTCATGAATATATAATAATATTCCTTCTATATGTCTCTCATTGACACCAGAATATTTACATCAATGCAACTTAACTTAGACCAAAAATAAAGTTGGTTGCTAAAATTGGTTGTTAGTTTCTAATTTAAAGATCAAATTAACAGTTAAAACAAAAAAGTTATTCTACTTTAGTGTTGGTTGATCACAAAATTAGTTGTTATTTTTAATTTAACAATTGATTTTGTAACCAACATAAACATAAGTTGAAAAATAGTTGGTTACTAATTCAGTTGTTAAGAAAGTGATCGTTAATTTAATTGTATTTTTTAGTTTTAAAATTTTGGAAAATTTTTCTTATTTCTTTGTCAATTATTACAACTTTTATTATTCGTTGTTCTTTCTCTATTTCACTTTTTTTTTTTACTTGTCAATACAAATTTTGATAATTGATCACTATAATTGACGGATTTAAAATTCAATCAAATAATTGGACAGTAGAGTAAATATTTGTAATACACTATTAGATTAGTCATATTATTTTTTGTTACATTAAAAAATTAGATAAAAAATAGAATAGTTTTTCTTATATTCAATTTCAATCTATCATTCTATTTTCTATTTATCTTTGAATCTTTATCATTATGTCCATCCAAATTTTGAATATTAATTTTTTTATCCAGATTTTAAATTTTAAAATTATTGTAATTAAAATTTTTAAATTATTAAGTTTTTTGATTTACCAAATCAAAATAAATTAATCCAATCCAAATAAAAATTATTAGAATCAGAATGGATAAAAAAAATAAATTTAAATTAATACAATGATGCATATTTAAATTCTTATCATGATCTTTTAACAACTTCTAATGTTAAGGTCTTAAAGGCGCATGGAAAGCTCTGATGTGCCCATGAATTATACCTTTCCCTTTTAAGTTGTGATTAATTTTCAAGGGAGTGACATTTTATGCGTCACTTATTTTAACCATAAAAAATAAAAAATAAAAAATAAAAAATTTGGACAAAATTTGTACAAATAGATTTGTACAGCAGAGTGATCCATGTAATATTTAGCGAAGTTTTCAACAATTCATTTTCGTGGTATATCTATGATTGACTCGTGCAGTGTTTTTTCTTTCCATTTATCCTTAGTAGTTTAATTGCTATAATTGAGAAGACCATTGTCGTTATTATTGTATTCATTTTCTTTCTTTTTTTCATGTGTTGTTCTGCTGTTAATGATATTTCTTTAGAAGCATAAAGCAAATTATCAACAATTACAGGTGCTGCCCATTTATATATAATAGATACTTGTTAGACAAGGCACAAGATTGACAAGAATCGTTTGGCAAAGAGCCGAAAATCACATAAAAAAGAAAACAGAAACATAAATCTTCTATATCTGCAATAGTGCAGTGAAATTTCAATCATCAGAGGCAACAGTCCAGGGCACAGCAGCAACATAATCCAGCACAACTGCAGAAAAATACAGCAGAGTCAAAAATAAAATAAAATTTACTGAGAGATCAATATGTTGGAATGAAAACATGAGAATTGAGTTTAATTCTACATTATGAAATTAAAGTTAAAGTATATTTTTTATTTTTAATATTTTAAAAAAAATTAAAAATATTCTTAATATTTAATTTATTTAAAAAAATTTAAAAAATACTTTTAATATTTAATTTGTTTCAATATTATTAATATTATTCTTAATTTTTTTTATAAATTTCAATTTTATCCTTATCTTAACCTTTTTTCAGTCAAAAACTTAAATTATCCACAAAAAATCATATCATATATAATAGGTATAGTATTACTTCTATATTTCTTCAGAGTATTTATTTTTCACTATTATTAAGAATATATACATAGTTTAGTCATTTTATTTTTTCTTATATCTCAATAGTATATTGTTTTTCAATGATCAAGAATAGAGACTAATCTATGTTCTATTGTATTCAGAATGTTCTCTCTTAAAATAGACACTATCATATCTGACCTGATTAAGAGAGATATTATATCTTTACTTTTATATATCAACACTTTAAAGGATGATAATATAGAGCAATATACCAAATTGCTTCGTAAAGAACTTTCAGTTGGATAATTTAATTATTAACAAATTTTAATTATTAAATCAGATAATCACTAAATTTTAGTCTCATCATTTAATAAAAATATAACAATTTTTTTAAAAATTTTAAATTTTTAAATCAATCTTTCTACAAAAATAAAAACATATAGAGACTGATTTATCTAATAAAGTAAAAGTTTAGAATTGATTTAGTGATTAAAATTTGTTAAGACCCAAAATGTTCGACCAAAAATGGATTAAATACTGATTTAGAGTATTGAGTATTGCTCTAATATAAATATTATCATTATTTTATAATAAAACAAAAAAATTATTGAGAAATAAAGTAATTAAATCCAAAAAAAAAAACTAAAGTAATTAAAAATTAAATAGATGATAGAAAGAAAGGGAATGAAGTAATACCATCCCTTCCAGAAGCCATCACCCCTGGCAGTGGTTACCACAGGAAGAGTTTTTTGTTGGGTTGCAGGGGCATCCTTGGTTGGATAACCCACTGGTGGTGGTGGTGCATGCTTCCCCTCATTACTTACTGCTGGATATGCAGTCACTGCTCAATAAAAACAATAATCAAACATCACTATCTATATGTCACCAGAATATATGACATGTACCTTTTTTTTACTCAAGCACCTCAATATATATTTTGTTTCAATCAGCACAGCTTTAGGTATGTTTAAACTGTAAACCTCGATTATAAACTCGGTTTTTAGGATCTAAATTTGTAGACTCAAGAATTTGATGGCTTCAGACAAGAGACGTGCCTATTTTGTTCAATAATTCAGAAAGACAGAGAGATCAAAAGCTTTTTTCTCAAGGTTGGGAGGTCAATTTTGATGAATGAATAATAATTTTACCATCAATCTTCAACAGAAAAAAACATAAAAAATATAATAGTGGACTAAACAATTTACCAGGAGTTTGTTGGTGATTGATACTGAGACTCATGGTTAGTTATGAACTTAGGATAAAGAAGTTGTTGCTATTGGTATTATTTTTTTCTTTGAGAAGCAATGATGGGTTATTTACATTTACATGTATATAAATAAATAAATAGGATAAGCTAAAGCGCGTTTTAGGTAGAGAAGAAGAAGATGTGCAAATTCCTCAATTAATGTCTTTTAAGTCTTTCTTCTTCTTTCTTCTTTCCTTTTTTTTTCATCTTTCTTTTTTCTCTCCTTGCTTTCGTAATGTCAGCGTCACACAACGTGTTTAATTAGTTAGTCTCTGCACGCAAGTGTAAATTAATAATGTTTTAATAATGCATTTTATAGCTATATAATGCTAACTCAAATTTTTATCATTATTGAATACACGTATAATTTGAATTCCCGTATATGACAATATAGGAGAGTCGATTTAGTATATGATGCAAAATATACGTCTATTTTTTACTTCAACTTTGTTTTTCCACTCATTTTTGGAGTTTTTTATTTTTTTTATTATTGTATCCATTCCCAGGTACTAAAATTGAAATATCCCGTAAACACTGTCTCTGCTTCTAGATTATTAATAGTCTTCGTTGAAAAAATCATTTTTGATTTTCTTTTTAAAACCTCAGTTGAATTTTGTTTACAAAGATTTTAATGAAATTGATTTTGATATTCTGTTACACTCAATGAATAAAATCATCAATTGTGTTATGTATACACTAAAATTAGTCATTAAAACAAATTCAAAGGTTTTTAATGTTCTATATATATATATATGACTGTGCAGCCACCATCAAAATTTCTTCATAAAAAAAATGGATATGCAAATTGTATTTTCCATTTATAAATAAGGGTTTAGCATAGGACACATGTTAAGATTCCTACTAAGTACTAACAAATTTTTAAACCTTTCATCTTAATAAATACATAATAAATATATACTTTAAAAAGTAAACTTTGTATCATTTCCAATATAAAGAAGGTTCTTAATTGATAACTTAAATTTTTATTTTTAGCGCTAATGACAGCTAAATTATATAAATAAAAAAGAAAAAGAAAATTAGACCTGATATTTAGGAGTGGAAAGAAGTCACGCGAGTTACGAGCACCTGCAACTTGACATCTATTTAGCCTTAATCTGATAGAAAATATACCCAAATTCAAGTTATTTAAAAAGCCTAAATTCTTTAAAAGGCTAAACCTAGGTTTTTGAAATAGTCTGTTAGGTATTGGTTTGGACCTGCAAA
>NC_029792.2:75338894-75339310 GCF_000816755.2 Arachis ipaensis
AGTCCGACCAAATTTGACAATAAATCAGACTCAATACTCATTAAAAAGTCTATATACATTCCATGATTGTGATAAGATTGCTACATATTTCTCATCCTGACCTTTTTTTTGGTTTTGTCACTATTAGTTAATCATTCGTTATTAAATTGTGAGTAAAGTGATAAATAAATCTTAATGATTTATACTTTGGATAAATTAGTCTCTAAAAAATAGTATGAATAAAATCTTTTAGAATAGTAGATGTAGACATATTACCTTTAAATTAGGCCCTATAATTAAAGTAAAAATTTTTAATTTGAAATTTTGAACTAATTTGTCCATATTTATTATTCTAAAAGATTTTTATTGATACTTATTTTCTGGAACTAATTTGTGAATCTGTCTGAGATGTAAATTTTCATAAATTTATTTGTCAC
>NC_029792.2:75339328-75357458 GCF_000816755.2 Arachis ipaensis
CGTTATTATTAAATCTTTGAAACAGGACCAAAAAACATAACAGAATTACACGAATTGATGCTGGTTCAGTTTGCTTCTGTGCTTAAGGAACCAAACCGTTTCTTAGTAGAGATAGTAGAGAGTAAAAAGATTTAATAGAGAAAATATCTCATTCTCCAGTACCATTTCAGAATATACATTGATTAGGGAGAATAGACCACATTTTACTAATGCATTTTCAAATAGTATTATTCCTTCTGTCTTATATATGATCATAGTTTTGACCAGAATCCATAGTGGTTAGATGAAAAGTAATAGAAGAATCTACCAACAATTCAAATGGTCACTTCATTTTTTTTGGGTCAGGTTACATTAAAGAAAGATTTGAACCTGAAACCTCCCATTCAGAGAGGGAGGCATATGCATTTGAGCTACAACTCATTGGGAAATAGCCACTTCATTTACATCTTATCTTTGGTGTCTAAACTGTGAATTCCACAAAAATAGAATGAAATACGAATTTACTTAAAGAACATTTCAGAGCTATATACAATGCAAATCAAGGCAAAGATAAAGAACTCACCAGATAAATATTTCAACAACAATCACAAATAGGAAGCTCAACCAATCCTAATACCAAGCCAGCGCAACGTCGTTCATAAATTTCAAACGGCCAATCCTAGTATTTTGGAAACCTGTAGCACTTCTCGCTCAGCTTCATGTATAAGCAGTTTTTGTTATTATCTTTAGCTTTTCACAGCAGCCTTTATCTTAACTTTCACCAGAGGAGCCTCCTCTGATCAAGGAAACTGGACGGTGGCTGCCGACAATCATATCTTTGAGTCGATATATGGTAACAAGTACCCTGCTTCTTGGCTGTGGAAACAACAAAATAAGTGCATATACTGCGATGCTAAATAAAAAATAAATATGCTATGTACAATTACAGTTGAAGATACTAGTCCGAAATAAGTGTGACAAAATCAGGCATACTTCTATATAACATGTAAATGCAATGCTATAAACTTCTCCATTTCTAGAAATTCTTTTCAACATCACACTATCTATCAAATAAGAATTTATTTATACATAGTCAGTGTAGAAAAGTTTTTGAATTATCATAGAATATGAACTTCTATATGTGACATATAAAATGGTTAAGATAAAAACCAAACACATCTATTGGTCTAGCAGTTATATCTTGTTAGACGACTGTGTAAAAGATACTTTTACATGAATAATTGATGAAAACTAAATCTTTTACTGAATAAACTAAAATACAATCTTTGTACCAATTGAATGAAAATGGAAATACCTCGCCATTTACATTCAGCCACTTGAGTTGCAAAAATCTTTCTTGCTGCCAGTGGTGTCCAACCATCACAACGCCCATCACCGTAGCTGCAACACATACAGAACGAAATGCTCTTCTTTTCCACCAAGCTCCACATGGAAGATCTAAAGGGCTGTATCTATCATCTTTGGTAGGTGTCGTCGTTGACAGCGATAAATCGGGACAGACATTTGACCCTTGCTCTACTAGTTCAGGTGTTTTGGCCTCAATTATGCTTTCTCCGCATGCTACTACACAACCAATATCAGTTCCACTGTGGAAAGAAGTGTACTTTGCAGAGTCATACATAGTTTCTTCTTCTCCAGTCAAACCAAAACCGTGTAGAGTTGCACCTTCCTCAAATTGTTTCCCATGAACAGACAACCTGCTGATTGTCTCATCAAAATATGGCATACCCTCAAACTCCTCTGAAGCATTCAATCCTGTGAATGTCAAGTTTTCTTCATCCTTTCCAACAGGAACATCTTTGCTTCCAGATTCGTCAAGAATCTCGCTATAGTCAGGCTCCACCAGCAAGTTCTCATGTTGACTTGGTGGAAAGACAAAGTGGCCAGACATGAACAATGCATGTGACGTTTCTCCTTCATCCTGGGTATACACATCCTCCTTCAACTTAACTTCCTCAGGACCAGGAGCAGCTGCATATGTTGATGCCATGAGAGATACAACCTCCCAATCAGCCCCACGGGAAGTCTTTTCCTCTACATTCTCATTGTCAGTCATCTTTTGTATCCATCAGAAAAATAATGTCAGAAATCTGGTTCTACTCAGTAAATATAGACAACAAACAATTAAACACAAATGCAAGCATACATGAATACATGACAGACATATATGAAAACCTAGCAGAAAACTACATGTTGCTAAATGTTTGATAAGAGATTAGCTATTAAGAAAGAAGCTTTTGAAGTTTTATTAGTTTTTTATTAATGTAGGATTGTTTAAAACCAACAGGCAACAGGCAACAGGCACACATATCATCACCAAAACTATTAATCAGCTTTATTTCTTCAAAGAAGCAAATTTAGAAAGCTAGATGCAAGTGCATAGAAAGAACAGAACTAAACCAAGCTGAAATTTCTTGCAAACAATTCCATGCATCTTGCAATTTTATATTTAATTTCATTTCCTTCATAACAAAGTTAAAAACACCATAAGATGCAATCAAGACTCTTTTTTTCTACGTTCTCCTTTATCCATTCCAATCGATTTGAATCACCACCAATCATAAATTTCATTCTATTCCTTCAGTTATTATTACTATTTCTCTTTTTGTTGTGAAAATTCAACACAACTCAATAACTAGCACATATTCCTCCATCAACCCATTAATCCTATTGAAAAAAAAAAGTTAAAAAAAAAAAAANAGTGCTTAAGGAGCACCTACTTAATCACAAGGCTATGTAACCACATTGATAGCTCAAATTACAAAAATATGTGTTTGCAAAATATTCAAATATTATTTACATTTATTTATATTATCCCACCTAGTGTAACATACATGTATCCAAACCCACCTATTAGGATAAGGCTTTATTGTTATCATTGTTACTTATATTATCCCAATCAGTTCTTGACCTAAAATAATCTAATTTCCTTTGAAGACTCCCTTTGAAAAACCATTCTTTAAATCTCTCCCTTACATGATATCATACACTAAAATCATAGCACATATCAAACTCCAAAGCAACATACATGGTAACAGAGCACTTTCCATTCCCACAGTTTTGTCATGAGGTACATAAAAGAAATTTTTTTTGTAACACTATCATAAAAGGATTAGTCACTCACAGTTCTTGATTTGTGGAAGAACACTTAGCTCTTCGGAATTACTTGGCTACTGGTTGATCTGCACCATATATCACAAAATCACTTATAAACATATGTACAACATTCCATTTCTTATCTCAAAGCATGCATAAATAACACTTGTCACTCAAATATACACACAATTATTCCTCTTCATACCCAAAAATATAGGTGCAGCCAAATACTTACAAAACCTTAGTCATTTTTCAATTTCCATTCAAATTCGCCGTCTCTAATAAACCCTAAAAATCATTCTTACCAAATTATACCCTGCAATAATTATCTTTACTCCTAAGTTACCTTATGAAACTTGAATTGACAAGCATGTATAATTTTCTTTCTATCCCTGAATTAACTAACCTTTAGAATATAACCCCAGAATCACTTGAGCAAGATATGAACTAATGATCACAGAAAAGCTACAACCTGCTAGCACCACTACAAACACACACACACATTTTTGCTTACCTTGTTAAAATGATCCCTTATTAGCTGATATTGAATGGAACAGAATAATCTAAAATTCACAAATTACAACCTTCAAAATCCTAAGCATTCTATAGTTAAATCAAAAGCAAAGATACATAACAGAACAAAAAACAAATAAATTAAGATGTTATGTATAGGAGCGTACCAAAGAAGCATGGCTTGCGTGCCCAGAAACTCTAACGAAGGTAGAAAAGACAAAGAGAAGAGAAGAAAGAAGAATAAGGAAGTGAAGTGGGGAAGAAGTTTTGGAGTGAAGAGACGTGTGACTTGTGAGAGTTTGGTGTTGTGTTGTGTGTGTTACCAGTTACCAACTTCATAAATCTCATTTTTATGCTTTTTTTTTTTCCTTTATATTTGCAACAATGTAAACATGTTTTTCTATCTATCTATAAATCTATAAAAATATATAATGGGAATACGAAAGGTCTAGTATCCAATTCTTTTTTCCTATTTTACTCTCGTTTTTATAATTTAAAACTACATACTCAAATACGTACTCATATTCTCTAAATTATGTAACTGCTTCACTTTCCACCTTTAAAGAAATTTAAAAAAATTGCTCACCCTCAATCGTAAAATTATCTATAAAAATATATAATGGGAATACGAAAGGTCTGGTATCCAATTCTTTTTTCCTATTCTACCCTCGTTTTTATAATTTAAAACTACAGACTCAAACACGTACTCACTTTCTCTAAATTATGTAACTGCTTCACTTTCCACCTTTAAAAAAAATTTAAAAAAATTGTTCATCCTCAATAGTAAAATTATGAAAATGGCTCCAATTGTACAATAATTTAAATAAGGTAATTTTTTTTATTAAATGTAGAACGAATAATCTATAATATAAAAATATATAATGGGAATACTAAAGGTTTAGTATCCAATTTTTTTTTTCTATTCTACCCTCATTTTTATAATTTAAAACTACAGACTCAAACACGTACTCACTTTTTCTAAATTATGTAATTACTTCACTTTCCACCTTTAAAGAAATTTAAAAAAATTGCTCACCCTCAATCGTAAAATTATGAAAATGACTCCAATTGTACAATAATTTAAATAAGGTAATTTTTTTTATTAAATGTAGAACGAATAATCTATAACAATATATAATGGAAATACGGAAGGTTTAGTATCTAATTCTTTTTTTTCTATTCTACCCTCGTTTTTATAATTTAACGTTCTCTAAATTATGTAACTGCTTCACTTTCCACCTTCAAAGAAATTTAAAAAAATTGCTCACCCTCAATGGTAAAATTATGAAAATGGCTCCAATTACACAATAGTTTAAATAAGGCAATTTTTTTTATTAAATGTAGAACGAATAGTTTTTCTTTTTAAATTATTATCATACTATTTTAGTTTAATATACTCTTGATACTTATACAATATATAATGATAATTGGTGTCTTAATTTAAGTTCCAATATTACTCTTAAAGAGAGATTTATTATTAAAAAATTCTTTCGTTAATTACGTTAAATAAAAAAATTTCTACCAATTTTTTTTACAGTAACCTCATTAAGATATTCCTATTAGATGTAAATTATTGTTACAGATTTATTTTATTAGGATATGCTTTTAAGGAATAAAAGTAAAATAGTTCAACAAGGATAATCTTTCTTAAAAATAAATTTACATAGAATAATTTTTCTCTTCAAATTATTAGCGTACTCTTCTAATATACTATAAGTACCTACACAATATATAATATCAATTAGTGTTCAAATTTAAGTTCCAATATTGTTATTAATGAGAGGTTTTTATTTTTTTTTAAATTTATACACAATAATTTTTGTGTTAATATATCATGATTCATTTTGCATGTAATATTTATTCATCTAAATTCATGGAGTGGCTAAAAAAATTATATTTAAGAAATTTTTTTATCTTTTAACTATTTCATGCTCTGTTAGACAGAGTCTTTGCTGCCATCAAGGCTACACTGTCAACGTCAATTAAATTTCAACACAAATCTCTGACTACTAGTTTGACAAAGATAATCTACGTAATCTGTATGGTTGAGGCAAGAGAGATGAAGATCGAGGAAGACAACCGAAAAGGAGGTAGGAATGTGATTCTGCTAGAAGAGACAGACATATTAGAAGGTATTAACGCTTGCTCCAATAGTCTCTATGGCAGACTCTTTGCTTCCAAAATCTTCTCAGTTGAAACCATGGGGAATGCTTTAAAGGCTATATGGGAAAATTCGGAGGGATTTAGCGTGAGTGACAAAGAGGACAATTACTTCCAATTCTTTTTTAATAAAGAGGTGGATGTCTTGCGTGTTGAACGTGGTTTGTAATACCCTAACTACCAAAGCTCGCACTTCCGGCTGCGCGACTCTGATAGTTCGGACATTACGACGACACTTATATTATTTAATACTAAAATATGAGCCTGTTTAAAACTTTAAACCGCAATACCGCTCCCAAAAATACTTTCGTGCGATAACGTACATCCATAAATACCATACAACTTACAACAATTCATAAAGAGTACATCCATATATATACATAAATATATATAAATGACTTTACAAGCATTAACCAATACAATTCCTATCCCTCTTACAGAATATATCAAGATAAAGGTGAGGGTTCAATAAACCATAACTAAAACAATACAGAGCATCTCAACAACTAAATAAACTTCTCGTGACTTCTGCGCCCATATCCTGAAAGGGGAAAAATGTAGGGGGGTGAGAACATTAACATCCATCTCAGCCATCTGGCTCACGGTTCATTCCAGAACCAGCCAATATTCATATCATACACAGCCATTCCGGCTCACGGTTCAATCCGGAACCAATCAATATGTATAAACATACACAGCCATTCCGGCTCTCAACAAAACAGCACTTCCACATTCAAAATCATCAAATTCATGAAATCGGCATTTAAGCCATAAATCATTTTCTCAACTCATTTCACTTTGAAATCAAGTTTCAACTCTTTTCAGCCTTGGCTTTAAAGATCTCATTTCTCAAATCATCTCAGTCTCATAAGCCACTTTTACTCAAGGTAAATTCTTTCAAAACAATGCCACTCTCGGCATCCTCTTTCCAAAACTTCCATAATCATGGCAAGTTAAAAGCCTCTTTGAGATATTCAAAATCACCCATCCAACAATGGGATTTTATAACAAAAGTTTTTCGACAGAGTCCCAAGTCTTTAGGGGAGAATAACATAACTCATTTCGCCAAATTCATTTAAAATTATTAAAACATTGGCTTTCCGACTTGAGTAATAAAATATGATCTAAGCCAAACCGAGTCACGTAATCATTTACTTCTTTCAAAGCCGTTTCCTTTACTTAGGCAAAACCAGCCTCAACCCCCATGATAAATTCTAAAGCGTTTCAACTGTTCAAAATTGTTTTAGTCTTGCAAAAATTCAGAGTTCAAAGAGTACTTAAAACCTTTCTCAAAACATTTCAAAATAACACTTGTCAATAGACATTCAGGTTCTTTCAAAGTCATTGAAACTTCTTTAATTGAAACCCCCAAGTCAAATTCAAAGGCATAAGCAATTAAAGCAACCCAGGCTGGATTTCAAGAGCATTCTATCTTTCACATCATCAAAATAATTGACTCAATTCAAACCAATCCTCAACGGATTAAACTCATTTCAAATATTTAAAGAATCAACTTCAAACATTGCATTTCACAAGCCACACAACAATTCAGCCAAGCCAACATCCATAATCGTTCGAGTCAATCAAATAATACATAAGGCAGATACAATCACTAATTACACCATATCTCACATCAGTATCCATATGTAATAATTTCGATAATAAACTGTAGTTTTCGGAAAGCGTCCCTACCTCAAAACGTAATTCTATAACCCAAACGTCTCTCAGAGTCCTTTTCGCCTCAGCTCGAAATCACAATCAAAATCCCGACTCCGCGTGTTTTTTTTCTCAATATAAGAAACAGCCTCAGCGCCACGTATAAGCTCAGCTACTACTTCCTAACACATCAATATCGCGGAAATCTTAAAACTCATGACTGAAAACAAATGGCAAGGATTTTCGAGATAAAACACTTACTGAAATAAAAGGAATGACACGGCAGCCTCCGCAACACTTATGCGACACAAAATCACCGGAACTCAAACCTACATTACCAAGCCTCAATGTCTTTAGCCAAATATAACCGAACGCTAAAGCAGGGGTTTTCGAAACGCGAAATACTTACTATACTAACAAGCGAAGCAGCTACCACTTCGAATTGCCCCGACAAAAGATCCGTGAGCGGCCAGAAGTTCCGGTGGCCCAACAGCAGCTTTAATTCCGACGCGCAAATACCGGGACTCAACCCTGTGTAACCAACGTCACAGAATTTCTAACGAATTATAACAGAGTACTCAATTGAAGGGGTTTCAGAAGCAAATATGCTTACCAAGAAAGACTGGTTCTGGCGGCCACGATACTGCTCCCGGCAGCCAAAGGCGCGGCGGCCATGACAACAACGGCAATTGAGCTTCAACGGTGGCAGAAACCCCTCCTACTTACCCATCCCGGTCTCCTTCTCCCCAGCAGCAACAAGGCAGTGGCGGAGCTTTCACAGCGGCGGCGACGGCAGCTCAGCAGCGGCGGTGACAGCGGCATCGCCCTTCCCTGCGCGCGCACGCGCGCTCCCTCTTTCTCGCGTCGGACTCCTGCATCGCATCCATCATGTTCGCAGTTCTGGGTCCGGCGTGGCTCAAAGGCGATCGACGGCGACTCCCAGATCTCCAGCGATGGCGGCAAGGATGCGCGGCGGTGCCTTCTCCTTCCCAATCCTGGCTCGCACTCGTCACCCTCTCTCATGGCTCGTTTCGATCTCTCTCTCCCTCAGCCTGGTTCGGCGGCCTCAGTAGCGGGACGAGCTTGACGGAAAGCAGAACGGATGGCGAAGCTGATCGCAGGAGGCACGACGGCGATGACGCGATGGCGGCGGTGGAGCCCAGCACGCCGGCACAAATCTCCTTCCTCTCCTCTTTTCCTCAGCCACAACCCAACCTCTCACTCTCTGCTCAGTTTTTGTTGAAAGGGTTTGTGTGTGTTTGCTGCTATTTTGGGGGGGAAGAAAGGGATTTCAGCTGCTGCTTGTGTGGGGGGAAAAATGGAACCGGGTCGGGTAACAGGTCGCTGGGTTAGGGTTTCCTCATTTTAAAAATTAGGGTTAAGGGCATTATGGTAATTTCACATAAAATTGGGAATAATATAGTAATTGAAACCCAATGTAAATCCAACACTAATTATATATAGAAAATACCATTTGTTCATCATTTTCACAAATTATTTTCAATAAAAGGTCCAAATCTAAAAATTAGAAATAATATAATTAATTTCTCTATTTTCCAAAATAGCAGTATTAATATTTAAAATATTAATTATTTAATCCAAATCATGTAAAACCCCTCTTATCTCATAACTGCCAAATTCATAATCTGAATATAGAAAATAACCCAATAATTATAAAATTGGATAAAAATCATAACTCGTCTCAAATTCAATAAATCAAAACTTGCCTTAATTATCTTTAATAAAATGATTTCCGAAATTAAGGCTATAAATAATTATATGATTTGAGACTTGATCATAATAAGACTTTTCAAAAGTTCTGGGTTTTACATGGTTCTTCATGGCTATTTAAGGATTACGTGCTCCATGTCAAGAGATGGAAGGAAGATCAGAACCGTGATGAAGAGATTGTTTCCAATTTTCCAGTTTGGGTTCAATTTTGGGGTTTGCCAGAATCGTTTAAAACCCTCAAAGTTGGACGTAAATTGGGAGAGAGGCTGGGCACAGTGTTGGAGGTAGGTAAATTTTAGATAAGAGGTAGAGAAACTAGGATTGTAAAGGCCAAGATCAATATTGAAGCTACCAAGAAAGTGAGGGATCAGTTATTGTTGCAGGACCTAATAAAAAGGAGGTAGAGGTGGCATTGCGCTATGAGAGACTTGAAAAGTTCTGTACCTACTGCACAAAATTGGGGCACGAGGTGAAAAACTGCCATGATGTGCTGAAGGACACAGAGAGTGATAGGGTAAAAGAGGATGACATTGGCGAATGGGTTCAAGACAGCTAAGTAGGAATACGAATTAACTCTGAAAGAGAAAGAAGATTCAACAACTCAGCCCAAAATCAGAATAAGGCTACTCAACGTAAGAAAAAGCCGGTCTTAAACTGCTTATTGGAGGAATTTGCAGGGATGTCAATACAAGAGGAGGAACAAAGTTTGAAACCACAAAACGCTGGCAATAAGGTAGCACCTGAGTCACCTCAATCAACCAACTCTAGAACAGAATGCATGGAGGTTATCATAGCTGGTTAGTCCAATGCTAAGGAGGATGAAGGACAACCTATGCAATTCACTATTGGGCAATGTCTCACAACAGAGGAAGGAAGGAAGTAGAAAAAATTAGCAAGACAAGGTACTGGAGGGTTGGAGACTAAAGCTGGATCCAAAAAAAGGTTGATGAGTGGTATAGTTGAAGGATCTACAAAGAAAGCAAGAACAGAGGATGAAAATGCAGTTGAACAGGGGGTGGAGGGTGCCAGCCTACAAATGGCACCCAAGGCGCCATGAGAACTATAGTTTGGAATTGTCGGGATTTGGGGAGGCCCCTGACAATTCACACCCTAAAAGGGATATGTAAATCCCACTCCCCCGAGATTGTGTTCATAAGTGAAACAGAAAACCAATCTCGACAGGTGGAAGCAAAACTCCGGGCATTGTAGCTATGAAAACTGGCATATTGTTAACCCGTTAGGAATGGCAGGAGGACTTGCGCTAGCTTGAAAGGACAGCATCAATGTTCAAATTATAAACAGCGGGGAATTCTTTGTAGCAGCTGAAGTTAAGGAGTTTGAAAACAACGGGGTATGGATGTTCATTGGTGTCCATTTGAACTATTCAGAACAAATTCGAGCCTTACAATTTGAGGAGCTTACAACAATGAGTCAACAACTGGAAGGAAAAGTGGTAATAGTGGGAGATTTTAATGCTATAATAAGTCAAGCGGAAAAGGAGGGTGGAGGCCAAAAATCAGCAACTACCATTGCAACATTCATTAATTTTATTGATAGCAATGAATTAGTGGATATTGGAATGGTGGGGCGGCCTTTCACGTGGACAAACCGAAGACAAGGAGAGGATTTGGTGAAGGAGAGGCTTGACCGCTATTTAGTAGGGATGGGATGGAAGCTGAAGTTTCCGAATGCAGTGGTGCACAGGCTCACTGAATCAGGCTCGGATCATGCTCCTATCTTGATGGAAACTGAACCTCAATCCTGGCATAGTAAAAGGCGTTTTAAATACCAGGAACGTTGGTGTGGAGAAGATGATATCAAAAGAATTGTCAGCAAAGTGTGGAAAATGGAAGTAGTAGGCTCAGCTATGTTCTCCTTGGTCCAAAAGTTGAAAGAATATAGACATAGATTAGTTCAATGGTAGATAACTCACAAAGCAAACTCTCGGAAAGAAATTGAGGACCTTCAAGCTAGCCTAGAGGAGCTGTGGGTGGCTAGAATCAATGGGGGAGAGGAGATTACTAGATTGGAAGAGAAGTTAGAGCTAGCATATATGAAAGAAGAGAGCTATTGGAGAGAAAAATCTAGAGTCAAATGGTTAAAAGAAGGAGATCAGAACACCAGATTCTTTCACTAGAAATTTCAATCAAGGGTGCGAAGGAACAGAATTTGGAGATTAGTTGGGAGGAACAATGAGATTGCATCGAAACCGGAGGATATTGCAAAGGTAGCTGAAGACTACTTCTGCGATATTTTTACTTCTTCTTGTTCGGTTGATCCGAATCCATATTTGGAGGATTTGGAGCATAAGGTTACAGCTTCCATGAACCGTAGGCTCCAAAGGCCGGTAACTATGGACGAGGTCAAAAGAGCTACGTTCAGTGTTCATGCTCAGAGTGCTCCTGGTGATGACGGGTTTATAGCTAAGTTTTTTCACTTTTTCTGGGATATAATTGGAGGTGACATTTTTAAGGCAGTGCGAAGTTTCTTTCATAGTGGCAGAATTCTAAAAAGCTTCAACTATACTCAAATTTGTTTGATTCCAAAGGTGCCAGATGCTAGTGACATGACTCAAGTACGACTGATTAGTTTGTCCTCAGTTATGTATAAAATTATTTCTAAAGTTATGGTGCACCGACTACAAGGTATTATGAATAAAATCATAAGCCCAAATCAGAGTGCTTTTCTCAAAGGTAGACTCATTTCAGATAATATTCTAATTGCCCACGAATGTATGCACTATTTGAAAAATAAGAGAAGTCGAGCAGATCATGAGATGGCTATTAAACTAGATATGAGCAAGGCTTATGATAGGGTTGAATGGCACTTCTTATGGTACATCATGGAAAAGCTGGGCTTTGATGCTAAATGGATTAACTGGACTAAAGAATTGGTAACGACTGTTTCTTACTCTGTTGTTGTGGAAGGGCAACCTTTTGGATACTTTAGGCCAAATAGGGGCATCCGACAGGGTGACCCCCTATCTCCATATCTATTTCTTTTTTGTGCGGAAGGGCTTTCCTTCTTGCTACACAAGGCAGAGCAAAACAGATTAATTCAAGGAGTTCAAGTTAACCGGAGATGCCAAACAGTTAATCACGTTTTGTTTGCTGATGATTCAATCCTTTTTTGCAAGGGCTCACCTAATACAAGCCAAAGCATTTTGGAATTGCTAGAGATCTATGAGGGCTTCAGTGGGCAAAAAGTCAATTTGAACAAGTCGGCCATCTTTTTCAGTCACAACATACCTCAGAACACAAGACTAGTAATTGCGCAGACACTAAATATTGAACATATCGGAGCCCAAGACAAATACTTGGGGCTGCCCTCCATAGTTCAGAAATCAAAGAAAGCAACCTTTGGAGCTATCAAGGATAAAGTTCAGAAGAGGATTATGGGTTGGAAAAGAAGTTTATTGTCCTCAGGTGGCAGGCACACGCTATTGAGAGCGGTGGGGAAGCGATTCCTATTTACACACTCTCTTGTTTCAAGCTCCTGGACACGCTGTTAACTGAGATTCATAGCATGCTCTCGCAATTTTGGTGGGGTCAAAAAGGCACAGAACGAAGAATGGTTTGGATTAAATGGGACACAATGACGAGACCGAAGAAAGATGGAGGGTTGGGGATCAAAGATCTAAGGGCACAAAATTTGGCCTTATTGAGCAAGCAATGTTGGCGTCTAATGAAATACCCTAATTCTACACTGTCAAGAATGTTCAAAGCTAAATATTTCAGATATACAGATTTCTTACATGCAGAGATAGGAAGCATACCGTCGTGGGCTGGAGAAGTGTTCTTGAAGGCCGCAAGGTGATTGAAAAAGGCTTGTTATGGAAAATAGGCTCTGGTGCTAATGTCCGCATCTTCCATGATCCCTGGCTCCCACCACCATTGCCCTTTAATGTCCCTCAAGCTGTATTGACAATCCCACCGAATCTGCAAGTGTATTATGTTAGTGCGCTACTAAATCTTGATAGAAGCTGGAACAGAAACCTGATTGAGTCAATTTTTCCAGTTGATATATGCAATAAAATTTTTTCCATCAAACCAACAGAGGAGGAGGATGAAGTTAATTGGTGCTGAACAAAATCTGGTATATACGAGTTGGGTCAGGATACAAAGTTGCTTATGGGTTCTTTCATTCTCCTACTTCATTGATGCCTCAGAACATACAAAACCACAAAGTATGGAATAACATTTGGGAATTGAAATTACCTCATAAATTAAGATTTTTTTATGGAAGAGTCTTCATGAAAAGCTTCCGGTTTTG
The DNA here is from genome assembly GCF_000816755.2 of Arachis ipaensis. Classification (NCBI taxonomy): domain Eukaryota; kingdom Viridiplantae; phylum Streptophyta; class Magnoliopsida; order Fabales; family Fabaceae; genus Arachis; species Arachis ipaensis. The sequence goes on from NC_029792.2 coordinate 75,352,757, forward strand.
CAACAAATCTATAGCCGGTTTGCATCCACCCCCGCCACTTGCCCAAGATGCATGCTGAAAGATGAATCAATTTCTCATGCCTTGTTCCAATGCCCTCTATCTTCAATAATATGGTGTCTAAGCTTAATAACCCCTGACTTATGGCAGAGAGAAGAGGAGACCTTCATCAATTGGTGGCAACGAGTCTTATCTTGGGCAGCGGCTCAACTCGAAGGTAGACAAAAGATCCTCTTCATCACGGCGTTGTGTTGGACCACTTGGAAAGCGAGGAATAGGTGTGTCTTTGAGAAGCTAATAAGACCAGTGCCGGAGATAGTGCAAGAAGCCAGCAGTCTAGTACGTGAACTCAATAGCTATACCTGATGAATGCTAATAATTTCTCTTTATTCTTACTTTACTCTTTCTTAAGCTATTTATCTTTCAATCACATTTGGTGATAATTGGGAATACCCAACTTCTTTGTACTTCCTTATGGAAATATTATTATTTTATAATAATAAAATAATATCTATCTTTGAGAAAAAAAACTATTTTATATTTTGAGATTTAAAATTTTGTATTTTTATTTTTATTCAAGGTTTATTTGTTTATTTTATTTTAATTCTGTTAATCAAAACTATGAATATTAATTTTAATTTTTAATTTGTAGGATAAATAAAAAGATGAGACTTTTTTTATAAATTAAATTATTGAAAAACTTACTTATTATAGAAGAAGTTAAGACTATTTCTCGACTATAAGATACATATCATTCACTCTTGAATGTAATCAAAATAAATATAAATTTATTCAATTTTTTAAAATTTACGTTAATTATTAAAATTATGATATAATGAATGTCCTCCTATAAAAACATAAAAATGACTTCATAACTATTTTTTTGTTAGGAGAAAATATGACTCAATAAGTATAAAGTCTAATTATCTCTGTCCAATTAAAAATTTAACAAAGGGCAAAATTTGATAACGGTAAAATGTGTCGCAATTTTTTAAAAAGTCTAAATACTATATTAAATGTTACAAGTAGTGAATGGATAAATAATTTTTAAATTCTAAAATTAAAAACATAGATAACGCTTTATGTATTTATATGAGTTATTAAACCAATTTTATTGAATAAATATTTTGAATGCTAATTATAAACAAATGCTACTATATCAATAATCCTGAGACATGTAAGTATGTAATTATTCCGGATATTTTTCTCACTATGACATGTAGTCTATCATGGTCAGAAATAACTTAGGAACTTAGTCATATTCAAACTCCACAGGATCGTCCAGATATAACAACTACAATTTTCAGAGCTAAATTTGAACAATTAAAGGTTTAGTTATTACCAAGGATGTATTAGAAAAGGTGAAAAGTTATATTTATGTCACTGAATTTCAGAAAAGAGGATTGTCACATGTACATATGTTACTAATCTTAGAAAATAATGACAAGTTGAGTGATCCCGACCAGTATGATAGTTTGGTACGAGCGGAAATACCATCTAAAGAAGCAGAACCACACTTATGTGAGGCAGTGCTAAGGCATATAATCCATGGTCTTGCGGAACACTTAATCAATCTTCACCATTCATGAAAAATGGTAAATGTAAATGCAACTACCCAAAAGAGTTCGTAGCAGATACACGACGAGGTGATGACTCATATCCTCAATATAGGAGGCGATTTGATACTTCAATCCCTATAAACCAAAATGTCACAATTGACAACAAATAGATAGTTTCGTACAATTCTTGGCTACTACTAAAGTATGATTGCCATATCAATGTAGAGATATGTAGCAGTATCAAGAGTATAAAGTATCTATATAAATATTGCTATAAGGGACCAGACCGTGTTGCAATGGAGGTTCACAGAAGTTCACATTATGATGAAGTGAAACAGTTTATTGATGCAAGATGGATTGCCGCTTCAGAGGCATTCTAAAGAATATTTAAATTCAACCTTTATCGAATATACCCATAAGTTGAAAGGTTGCAAATTCATTTGCCAAACCAACATTAAGTGAGGTCTTATGAGCACCAAACTATTTCTGAAATAGTTAATGATGACTATTTTCCAAAAACAATGCTCACTAAATTCTTTGCACTTAATTGGGCAAATGACCAACAATCTAGGCATCTTTTATATAGGAAAATTCCAAAATATTATACTTGGCACATTAAGGAAAAAGAATGGCATTGGCGCAGGTCACAAAAGAAAGCTATCGGTCAGATCTATACTGTTTCACCAACAGAAGAAGAAAAATTATATTTGCGTATTCTGTTGTCAAATGTAAGAGGGATAACTGGTTGAGATGACTAGCTAACAGTGAATGATGTCCAATATTCGTCCCTTAAGCAATCCGCTCAGCAACGAGAACTGTTAGATAGTGACAACAACATAAGAGCGTGTTTGGTTGAGGCATCTATTTTAAGAATGCCATGTGCTTTAAGAAGGTTGTGGGATGAATTTTTTTCATATACGGTGGATGATTATCCATCAACAAGCACTACAACATGCCATGGGTTGATAAATCGCCTGCTCAAGGATTTAAATGACATATTCCTTCAACATGGAAAACATATTACACAATACGTTATACCGGCTCTAACTTCGGACAACGACAATGGCAATAGGGGTGCACATGGGCCGGGTGAAGCCGGGTTTGATGTGACCCAGATCCGACCCGAAATATACACCGGGTCTATTTATTAGACCCGAACTCGGCCCTAGATCCGATAAAACCAATACACTTTCGGGCCACAATTATACCGAGTGAAAATCGGGTGAAAATCGGGCCGTTAACATTACATTATGTTGATACCTTCTTGTAAGCTAGCATGTAAAAATATCCAAATTTTCAAGACTCTAACCATTATTTAACATGGTAAAATTCACTTAGAAAAATATAACAAGAACCAACCCTTCAAAATTAAAGCATAACCACAATCAATACTAATATTGTCTAATTATACCAAATATTTAAATCAATACAAATAACACAATATTATACATTAGTCTAAAGTCTTATGCATTCTAAACATAAAACATTAACTTATAGTCTTATAATGACTAATAACACAAAATATTAAGGTTTACAATACTTAAATTCCACATAAGAATAGTCATGATCCATCACTAATAACACAAAATATTAATTGTGCATGATGACCGGGCCACTAGGCCGACTTCGGGTGACCCGAGATATGGCCTGGACCCGACCCGAAATAATGACCGGGTCTATTTTTGAGACCCTTCCCGACCCTAAACCCGATGAAATTACACCAAATTAGCCCCTAAAGTGTTCGGGACCGGGCCGGGCTGGGTCATGTGCACCCCTAAATGGCAACTTGATGCCTAGAATTATCCAAGAAGAGTTGTCTATCAAAGTACCTCAAGAAGACTTGTGCTCTATAAAAAGATTGAATTATGACCAGTCTGTAGCTTTTAAGCGCATTATGAATACAGTTGATTAAAGAGAAAGTGGATTACTTTTCGTTGATGGGTTAGGGGGAGCATGCAAAACATTTCTTTATAAAGCTATAATTGCAGACTTAAGAAGTAAAGCACATATTGTCTTGATAACTGCGTCATCGGGAATAGCTGCAACTTTACTGTCCGAGGGTCGAACAACTCATTCTAGATTTAAAATCCCAATTAATGTAGAGCCATCTTCTATATGCAACATAAGTAAACAATGTGATCTCGCAAAACTGATTAGGCAAACAACAGTGATAATTTGGGATGAAACACCAATGGCTAATAAAGAGACAATAGAATCATTATACCGCACTTGCGAGACATAATAGAAAATAATAATCCATTTGGATGAAATGTGATGATGATGGGAAAGAGATATATACTTCATTTATGGTGTGCTTTTATAATTTAACATTTTAAAGATTTTTTATAGTAATTTTAATTTCAACAAAATATGATATAAATAAAGTCACGTTAATATTAAAATAAAAAATACTTATATAATAAATTTGAAGAGTGAATGATATATTAATAAAAAAATAAAATTAATATCTTAAAAAAAAAAGAAAAGCGGCTGAAGATCCTGTTGAGCCGCTAGTATATATAAAAATAGATATAAACTATCGAGTATCTATTAGTCGAGAGTCCACGACTAATTTTTAGTTCCACCTGAGTTCAGTTTTCGGCGAGTAGAAGGGTGATCATAAAACCTAATGATTGGTTAACTAACATTGCAAAGAATTGAATAATTCCCAACTAGAGAATTATTTAGTCTAATGTATACTTTTATTATATCTTCTTATTGTATTACACATTATTATTTTATCTTACTATTATTTTCTATCGCACACTATTATTGCCTTATTCTCCTTTCTCATTTTCTTCTTCTCCTCGCACCTTCTCTTCATCCGATCGTAATTAATTATCACCAAGTACCATTATCGCAACTTTTAATCTTGTCTATCACTTTAATTTGATCTATAATAATTTATTATGTTAACTTTTATGAGTCGTTGAAGTGTTGGAAAAAGAATTGGTTTTTGTGTCTTTTGAATATCTAAATGTATAAAAACGATAATTTTTTCTTGATGTGGGTTTTAAGTTATCTTATTATTTTATTAAAAAAATATATGACATAAAATATTTAAAATTTTTACTCAAATTATCAATATTTAATGTCAGTAATCCTTAAAAATAATATCAAAATATATAATTTTAACTAATATAATA
>NC_029792.2:75357720-75374283 GCF_000816755.2 Arachis ipaensis
TTGTAAGTTTTTAAAAATATTTATAAAGTTAAGTTGCAATTTAATATAAGCCCTTAGAATAAAAGACTGTCATTACTTCTTACATTTGACTACTATTATATAAGTTGTACGTTTGTTTTATTGTGTAAATTAATTAAACTATATTTTATTATTTTATTTTGCATGTTTTGAAATAATGCGATCCTACTATAAGGATGATATTAATTTTCATAATCTAATACGAACCTTCTTACTATTTTATTTGTCACTTAAATACTATCCATAAAAAATAGTTAGTTAAAGTGAAATATATAAAGAGAGTAAAAAAAAACTTTTGAATTTAGAGTTTTAATATGTTTCTTAATCATCACTTGATATAACTCATATTTAATAGGTTAAAAAACTCTCCCTCTCTCTTATATTCTTAACTTCTTCTATAATAAATTTTTTAAATTATCTAATACATAAAATGTCAAATCCTTATATTTATCTTAAAAGTTAAAAGTTAAAAGTAAATGATATTAGTATTTTTTAATAAAATTAAAATAAAAAGATAAAAAGCTACTGAAAAGGATAATATTAAGTTTGAGTTATGCTACGTCACTACAAGAGAAACGGGAAATTGTGGCGGTTTGTTTAAGGATTTGCGGCGGTTTAAAATCGCCGCAAAACAAAATTCCAACGATTCCAGAAGCGTCGCTTATTAGGAGGTTGTAATATGATTTTGTAGCGGTTCTAATAAACCGTTGGCACAACCGCCGCAAATTAGGTTGAGGATTTTGCGGCGGTTGCAGAACTGCCGCTATTTCGATAGTGGATTTTAAAAAAATCTGCGGAATGTGGGTTTTTTAAAAAAATTCTGACGGTTTCGAACCGCCACAAATTCATACACAAGCTTAAACAAAAAAACTAACCAACTACTTCATATGTAGTCAACAGCACATTAAACTTATTAGGTTTTCTAGGCTTTTTATCATTGTAAAATTCATATTGTTGACAAACCTGTCACAACACACACTAAATAAAAATTGATTACAAATAACACCGTAATACAACATAAAAGATAGCTTACTTATCTTCTATAACATCAAGCAAGATAACAAGAAATACTAGGACGAAAACACAGAAGCATGCATATTTAAGAAAATTCACAATATAAGCTACATGTTCATGTTCATAACTAAGTTAGTGCAAGATTCCTTTTAATATTACTCACTTGGCAGTTAGCATACTTAGCCAGTTTGATAAATCTACTTATAATATACTAACATATCTGACAGAATATAATACTTCATTCCCATATAAACCAAAATTCACACATATATGCCTCACCTCTCGACTTACACGAGTTCCAACATATATAATGATATTCATATTAGGAAGCCACTTCCTGAATTCTTTGGCCCAGTTTGATAAAGTAGACAATGGTACAACTACAAGAAAAAGGCCATGGATTTGCTGGGCATTTTGAATAAAGAAACAAGTGGATTAATTAACATTCTACAAGTGCATTTTGTAAACCCTGCTAAATTAGCGAATAATTAGTCAATAAATTAATTTTAATAAAAGAAAATTAGAAATGTAAATTTAATAGTAAAATAGTATAGAGCTAATTAAAACGAGAATTTTGACACCAATTTTAAAGGATTTGGCCCAAGATTGGGCAGAATGGGCCGAACCGGTCAAACCGGACCCAGAATGGGCCCAAGCCTAACCCAACGGCCCAAATTCACTTTAGAAGAAGCATTCTTCTTCCTTCCATTCAGCATAAACGCTGAAGCAACACCAAGGAAGGGGAAGAACACATGCAAACTCACAAACCCTCACCACAAATTCAAATCCACATAACTTTTGATCCAGAGCTCCAATCGCCGCACCGTTTGCGGCCATGCGACTGCAGTGACAAGCTCTACAAAGCCCAGTACCATTCAAGGTGAGGAAATCAAAATCCCAGCTTCTATTATCTCTTCTTCAATTCGGGAATAGTAAGATTTTTGGGTGTTAAGATTTTGAATAAATTGATGTTATAGGATCAAATTGAGTTGAGGAATGAGTGGGCTTTGATTCGATTGAGACACATACAAGGTAAGGTTCATAAACCCTAGCCAATTTCAGTTCTAGTATGTTAAATGTGAATTTTGAGTATGTATGGTGATATATGTGAAATTAGGTGTATAAGTGTATATGTTGGAGGCTTGGTGGTGATTGGAGCTAAGATTTTGGTGGGTTTCTCTAAGCTTGAGGGGCTGTGTGGTGACTTGGGGGGCTGCCTTGGACTAAATATAGTAATCGGTCAAGGTATGGTTTAGATTTCTGATGAGCGGATATTTTATACGCTTTTTGAGGGTAATTTCATGTAGTTTTTAGTATGTTTTAGTTAGTTTTTAGTATATTTTTATTAATTTCTAGGCAAAATTCATATTTCTGGACTTTACAATGAGTTTGTATGTTTTTCTGTGATTTCAGGTATTTTCTGGCTGAAATTAAGGGAGCTGAGCAAAAATCTGATTCAGGCTGAAAAAGGACTGCAGATGCTGTTGGATTCTGACCTCCCTGCACTCGAAATAGATTTTCTGGAGCTACAGAAGTCCAAATGGTGCGCTCTCAATTGCGTTGGAAAGTAGACATCCAGAGATTTCCAGCAATATATAATAGTCCATACTTTGCTTAAGGATAAATGACGTAAACTGGCGTTCAACGCCAGTTCCATGTTGCATTCTAGCGTTAAACGCCAGAAACAGGCTACAAGTTGGAGTTAAATGCCAGAAACAGGTTACAACCTGGCGTTTAACTCTAAAAACAGCCTAGGCATGTGTAAAGCTCAAGTCTCAGCCCCAGCACACACCAAGTGGGCCCCAGAAGTGGATTTCTGCACTATCTATCTTAGTTTACTCATTTTCTGTAAACCTAGGTTACTAGTTTAGTATTTAAACAACTTTTAGAGATTTATTTTGTATCTCATGACATTTTTAGATCTGAACTTTGTACTCTTTGACGGCATGAGTCTCTAAACTCCATTGTTGGGGGTGAGGAGCTCTGCTGTGTCTCGATGAATTAATGCAATTATTTCTGTTTTCTATTCAAACACGCTTGTTTCTATCTAAGATGTTCATTTGCACTTCAATATGATGGATGTGATGATCCGTGACACTCATCACCATTCTCAACCTATGAACGTGTGCCTGACAAACACCTCCGTTCTACCTTCGATTGAATGAGTATCTCTTGGATTCCTTAATCAGAATCTTCGTGGTATAAGCTAGAATCCATTGGCAGCATTCTTGAGAATCCGGAAGGTCTAAACCTTGTCTGTGGTATTCCGAGTAGGATTCAAGGATTGAATAACTGTGACGAGCTTCAAACTCACAAAGGTTGGGCATAGTGACAGACGCAAAAGGATCAATGGATCTTATTCCAGCATGAGTGAGAACCGACAGATGATTAGCCGTGCGGTGACAGCGCACCTGGACCATTTTCACTGAGAGGATGGATGGTAGCCATTGACAACGGTGATCCACCAACACACAGCTTGCCATAGGAGGAACCTTGCGTGCGTGAAGAAGAAGACAGGGGGAAAGCAGAGATTCAGAAGACAAAGCATCTCCAAAACTCCAACATATTCTCCATTACTGCATAACAAGTATTTAATTCATGCTCTTTTATTTTTCGCAATCCAAACTGATAATTATAATTGATATCCTGACTAAGAATTACAAGATAACCATAGATTGCTTCAAGCCAACAATCTCCGTGGGATTCGACCCTTACTCACGTAAGGTATTACTTGGACGACCCAGTGCACTTGCTGGTTAGTGGTACGAGTTGTGAAAAGTGTGATTTACAATTCGTGCACCAGTTTCGCGTGTTTAATATGTAAGGTTTTGTGAAAACTTGGGCTAGAGCACTATAGGATAAGTTGAAATGATTAATTGTGGTAAATTATTAGTCTATATGGTATTGATGGACAAGTTGATGTGGGCATGTGTTGAGTAATTGATAATGTGGGTTGAATGCAAATATTTAAATCTATGTTAGTATAATGATGATGGATGAAGGATTGATGATTATGGCAATTTAATGATATGGTTGAGATTGAGTGGTGTTTATGTGAAATTGTTGGTATGGTTATTTTGATTAATGTTGTGGTGATGAGTTAATAAGATTGTTGTTGTTGCTGAAATTCTGTTGATTGGTTGGTTTATTATTGTTAAAAGAAGTGCAGAATTTTAACGCTTTAAAGTGAGCTTGTATGATTTAAATCATGGTGATTTCTGATAGGTACATGGAACTGAGGTTTTGGGGTAGGGTTGTGATATAATTTAAGTAGATAAGGTGATGAATAAGAGGAATGGTGGATTAGTATAAGTTGGAAACCTAGAGGACTAAATTTGGTTAGTGAAATTGAGAAGTCTTGCTGCAGAAATTTCTAAACTGTTTGGACAGCAACTTAAAATGAAAACTGGGAATAATCTGGGCATGATTTTTGAACCAACCCATTTACCTAACAAATTCCTATAAGTCAATATTATCCCATAAAAATTTCATGGAATTTGGTCAAGTGGTTTGGAAGATATGAATTTTTGAAGTTTAGTGGTTGCTGCAAAATTTTCTGGTTTTCTGGTTCTGCAGTACCAATTTCCAGACGCTATAACTTTTGATTTAAATGAAATTTTGAGTTGCTTCCAAAAGGATTTTGAATATCTGTGAGTCTAATTTAATTGAGTACCAATTTCATGTCCATAGCTACTTTGTAGAGTTAGTTATGTCTCTTGGAAGCTGGGATGCTCGCAGAAAATTCAGAACCAATTACTAGAAACAGGGCAGCAATGTCAATTGACATTTAATTAACCAAACGAAGTGTTATGAACCTGAAAATTTTTTTTCCTAAAACTTAGGGGTGTAAAGTGTACCCTCACCAAAATCTAGGAGTAACAGATTAGAATTGAATTTGTTATAGATTTTGCAAAAACAGTGCTGCCTGCTGTATTTTTCTGAATCTTCTTAAGTGCAGCAGCAGATTTTTATTGAATTTGTTATAAAATTCAATTCTAATCCAAAGGTGGTAAAACTTTGATTTAGATCCAAAGGGTATGTCCAAATTTGACTGTATGCATGAACGTAGGTAAGTAAAAGTGTGTAAGTTATCTCTAGGACACATTTAAAGTTAAACAGTGGTAACTTAGAGATGAAGAAAGATAACTAATAGTTGGAGAAGATAGTATTTGATTTGATAAGATGAAGGAAGAGAGTAATGTAAGAAATTGAGACTTGATGATATTAATTAGTCAAGAATAATAAAAATGTATGATCAATGAGTTGAGTTGAGACTTGATGATATTAATTAGACTCCCATGGTGTATTTTGAGCTTGAGAACATGTCGGGATGGCTACGTAACCGACAGTTGATATCAACAGCCATAGGACAGGCATGCATCATGCGCATTTGATTGTTTTGATTGCTATGTATTATCTGAGATTGCCTAACTGAATATATATCCTGCTACCTGCTATACTTGCTACTTGCTCTATCTGCTTCTTCTTGTGTGTGAATTTGTCTAGTTGCTTGTCTCTGCATGATTTATGGATGACGGAGGAGCGGAGGAAGGGTAAAATAGGTTGGCGTTGATGTTAGGTTTAAAAGTGAGTAATCTAGGAGTGTTTTAGATTACCTACCTTTTTTTATGGCTTCTGCTTAGAAATTAAGTTTTATAACTGTATGTTGGAGTTCTAAGATTACCTTTGGCATTCCCAAGACCTTATATATTACATGCGTGGCACCTTTAATATGCTGAAAACCTCCGGTTCTCACCCCATACTGTGTTGTTGTTTTCAGATGTAGGTGAGTGGCTCCTCGGTAGGCGTCTGAAGGTTCTGCGGAAAAGTGGTTTACTTTGGGTCTCCTTTTGTTATTTTGATGTATATATATGTATAGTTTCTCCTCTTGTATGTAAGAATACTTTGTTTATGTACCTCTTAGAGGTTTTATGGAGAACTAGGGTTTTGAACATGTTCTTTTGGGTTATTATTATGTATATATATGTACGTATATGTTCTCCGGCCAGCCTTGGCTTCGCAGGCTGAGTCAGGAGCTAGTTATGCTGTGTTCTTGGCCCTCTACTCACATCATCTGTACATATATGTTATTGAACTTTAGTTTTCTTCTCACGCAAGTAACCATGTTTTCTGAGGGTTGCGCTTTTGAATTTTGCGATTTTGTTTTACCCATTTTTCAAGGCTCCTAGTTAAGTATCTCTTTCTCCTCCAGCTGCAAAATAGAATAGATAGATTCAGAATGCAAAAAGGACAAGCATATCCTATGTAAACCTACAAACTTGCAACCTGTTAACAAGAAAATCAGACCCTCAAGCTGATAATCACAGAGCTTTCCACCTGTCAACCATTCAGGTTGTTCCTCAAGCTTCCGCAGACTTTCTACACAGTTCATCCATAAAGTAGAAGTTCAAAAATCAGAATTTAGAGAGAAGTAATATTACATGATATCTTGTACCGTTATTAATAATGATAATAAATAACAACACTCCATCAGGAAAGCAAAGAAATACATAACACCTAAAAGAAACAAAAAGTGACCAAATATAGGAAAATCAAACACTCAACCTCATGCCTTAATAAAAGAATACAGAAAATATGATCCTTGAAAATTACATTTGCAAACTAAAAAACAGAGACTAACCATGTCTGATCCTGCTCCTGTGTTAATGATATAACTATTTAAAGAATTAAAAAATGTAAAAATTTTAAAGAGAAATAAATGTAACATCAGAAAATCATTTACGCGGGATAATGCTGAAAAGAATATATATTAGACAATCATGAAGCAACCATATTCGTAAGTATCAAGCGGATAAGTTGATATGAACTCAAAAGTTTGGTCATCAAGCAAGCATACAAAGTAGTAGATAAAACTATTGCATAGTCAAGGAAATAACTTACAACACCTGGCTTCAGAGAAGCATCAAAGATGACCATTGAACAATCATGAATTCCATTCCTAGATAGTGACCTGGACCAACAAAATGTGACGTGATTGAAGACATCCAATCTCTATTAACTATCATCGTATAAATTAGTTCAAAAATCTAAACTAGCTATGAATCTCTAGAGTAACATATGGTTATTATGAAGTCAATATCTTTCATAATTTGACAGTGAAAAGATTAAAGGGTGCTTTAAGAAAGATACCTATAGAAGTTGGGTTCAACTTGTGGTAGGAACTACTTCCTCCATTTTTCAATAGTCCAATCTCCTTGAATTCTTTTTGCAGCATGTGAACCTGTGCAACCAGACCTTTAACACATTTTGCTATTTTGCAATGTTAGAATACTAAAATATCAAAAAATAAAAGTAAGAGTGATGCGATTAAATTCTGTATGCAAGGAAACTAACAATATAGTCCTTCATCCTTTGGAAAATTGCCCTGCTAGTGAGCACTGCACTAATAATGACACTAAGACCAGGTTCAGTGAGGACAATATTAGAAGCACTTCTAACAGCGTATGTAGCATCAGCAACAACAACTCCAATTTCTGCTCTCTTTAATGCATGGGGGTCATTGACACCATCACCTATCATTTCACATATATGCTTTCTCTCTTGCAGCCTCTTAACAATTTCATATGATCATTCTACAATGTCACAGGGAAAAAAAAGAAAGGGTTAAAATATTGGCTAGTGTCAATTTGCAACATAGTTATAGTATTGTTGGAAGTGTAGTAATTCGAACCAATGAAATCAAATAATCCTCTTACAAGCCTTGATTCATGTGAAGAGAATTTTGATAATCTACTTTCCACTAGAGACTTTATGATAACTGGATAATCTTCTCTTCTCAATGGATCTATAAACCTGCACTCTCATTCTTAGTTTGATTCACCTTTCTTCTTACAATGAATTAAAATCACAAAAAGTATCTAAAATTCAAGACTTCAATAGCTCATTTACCTTAATACTCATTGACTTTAATACTCATTGATCATTCAAGAAAGTTGTTTTGAAGATAAAGAAAGAATGCAAACAACAATTGATAAGAAATTGTCAATCAACCATTGAATTGAATTTACTAACCAAATAGAATCAGGGACAAATAACCAAACATAATTATGTTAATTGCACTAATTGCGTACACAAATAGTTCTCACCTTTATGAATCAAAAATGACTTCTTTCTCTGATGAACAAAGTACAAGAAAGGCAAGAAATACAAACAAAAAAAGGTACTAGTATACTAATATTTCTCATTATATGCAGCAACAACATTATACATCTGATCTAGAGCCTCCAACAATTCCAACGATAGAAGATTACATGGGGCACATGTTATAGAAAACATGATGAGAAATCTAGAATACTTATAAATGAAACTACAACTATAATAGATGATGCAAAATTCTAAAATATCAACTAGGAACTATATGACATAGTTCAATAAATAGGAAAGTTACAATAAATAGTATTCATGCTAATTTCAGCAGGGTTTCACCTTATATCCATTACAACACCTATGAAAAAGAACAAACTATTACAAAAACACAAAAGTAACCAGTAACACTAGAATGCATCACTTCAACATTAACAGAGTTAGGAAAAAAATATTGCATTAAGCATAATAATAAATAAACCAAGCATAATCAATCAAATAAATAGAACAATCAAACTAAAACCTCGAAAGAGAAAGAATCACACAACTGCTTATTAAATCCATGAAAATAAAAGGTTGAGCTCCTCTGCTTTTCACTAAGGAAAACTAGCAAATAATTTGTGTGCATATTCCATAAAAACAACAAAATTCACAAGATAACAAGTTTATGCTATATCTAAGATTCTGGGAACAGAAAACAGAGTCAAGGATATGGTACCGTGAGCAAGTGGGAACTGCGCAGAGGATGATGGCAGCTACAAACTGCGTGGAGGGCGATTGCGACTGTGACTATGGGGAAGACCATGACTACGCGAAGTAAGATCTTCAGCACACAAGACAACAATGGATCAATGTCGGCAAGAAAGGGCAAGAGAGAGGAAAGGAGGGCAGAGGGTACAGGGGGATGAAGAGCTAATATTTTAACAAATCAATGGTAGTTGCAAATTTTTTTTACGTATTTTTATGTCAATCAAATAATAATAATTTAATTTTGATGTCCTATTAGTGTAAAATAGTTTTACACATGCATCTAATTATGCAACGCCATCAAAATTAAACTCATCAAATAGTCAGGGCTATATGCCAAACAAATAATATTGTGGAAAACAAAATTACTAAATTTTTTTTGTATAATTTATTTAATTTAATTTAAAATAAATATTTATATACTCAAATTTTAATTACAATACTTTACATAATCAATAATTTAGAAAATTAAAAAAATATCATTAAATACAAAGCAGTTTAAAAAAATTGAGATTTAACTAAAAGGTAAATATTGATGCACTCAAATTTAAAAAAAATATTCTACATAATCAATAATTTTAAAAATTAAAAAAATAATTTTATCTTGTACAAAATTATTTAAAAAATAAAAAAGAGTTAACAAAATAATTTATGAGAGTTCTTTAGTTCATTATTGATAAGTATATACATGTCAAAAAAATAAAACACAAATATCAGATAAAAAAATAATTTTTTTAAATTAAATTGACGAGAGAAAACTTTGTATATGAAAGACAGATTATAAGAATGAATACAGTTTGGTAAGTAAACTGAAGAGAAAGGAAAATGAAGGTGAAAGTTATACGTGAAATTAATATCCGCAGTAAAATGGTATAAAATTTGCAATTGTAGTGAATGGAAGTGAGGAAAAGATGGAGGCGATACAATCACGATGTTGAAGAAAGGAGAATGATGACAACGATAATAATACAGAAATGGTGAGAGGAGAAGCACTAAAAATTGAATAATGAGATAAAAAGTTTTATAATAGAATAATAAGATCAAACTGTTGGTATAAAGTACTAACGTAAAGAATATATCCAAAATAAAATAATAGGATCCATAAAATTTATTTATCATTCCTAATTATTTTTTTTCTCCTTTCATACATTCCAAAATTAACATTTGGTATAGTCATTATCTAGTACAGAAAATCACAAAAACTCGTTCAAATAATTGTTACATACAGAGAAGCACATTCAGAATTGGAAAGAGAAGTAATAAAAATTGAAAATGGATAAAATTAATTAAATGGATAAATTATTGGAATAAAAAATTGAAGAAGTGGTTACAGTTCCTACAACTATCAGTGAAATACATAATGAAAATGAGATAGAAGAACATGTGTTACTGTTAACGGTGGAAGTTCTTTTATTTAAAGTAACTGACGCATGTACGAGAGAATCTCTATCATTAAGGGCAATATTGGAAAGTAAATTTGGATACGAAAACTCCGTATCGACATTATATATTGTTATAAATTTCTGTTACTTGTGCCTGTTCTATTGTCATGCGCTTCCATTCCTGTATGTTTCAAAAGTAAAATATAATTATTAAGAACTAATTGAATTTATAACAAAGAAAACTAGTTATCGTGTTACCTGTATCAAATTGATAATGGGTGATAGCTTTGGCCATTTGTCTAATTGTAGTCAATCGGGCTACTCCTGTGTTTGTAGTTAATCGGGTACCTCCACTTGTGTTTGGCATTGGAGTTGGAATTGGAGTTGTGTCAGTTGATATGGCAACTTATTTTTCTTGTCAAATCATCTCCCGATAAGTTGCACATCTTCTAGCTAGGTGTTGCTGTCTTTGTTCTTAGGTCATGTTGTCTTCTTCGCCTACCATATTCTGTCCAAGTGAGTTGACGTTGACGTGATTGTTGATTTCGTGAAGTTTTAATTTCTATTTGTCAGAAAGATAGCAAGACGCAGAGAAGAAAAATGTTTGCGAGACCAAAATTAAAAGTGAAAAAGTAATTTAATTCTCTTGTGGTTAAGTACGACTGAAGGTGGATCAGTTTTTTTATTGAAAGTGGGTCAGTTTTTAAATTGAGTACGTAGTGGTTGCAATTTGTTTATTGGAAATAAACCAGTTTTCAAAATATGTCGTGGGGTTGAAAATGAATCTATTTGATATTCGTGGGATAATTTTTTTTTAAATAAAAAAATTGAGGACGTAGAAACAGTTTGTTATATTGAATCCAATGTTTAACAAAAATAAAAAAGAAATAAGGGTAAAATAGGGAAAGGGAATTGGATACCAAACTTTTCTATCCCATTGTACATTAGTATAGCCCATTATATATTGGTATAGATTTGATTAAGTAGTACTCTTCTATATGTAATTTTTTTAATATAAATAATAGACATAAGAGAAATATGTAAACCGTGTATTGTAATTTAATTAACAGGCCTGCTACACATACAAACCTTTTTTGCTTACAAGCTATACAAGTTGGCCCAAGCCCAAGAAAAAATCACGCGCACCACTTCTTTACAATCGAGCATAAAACGCATGCGCATTAATCACCCGTTGTGTTTTTCCAAAAACACGCTCATTATGACAGACTCTTCCTCTTGTTCCTCAATCAAAATCCAAACCGTCAAGATTCAAGCCACATTCGAAACAAACTACGATTCTGAAGAAACGTTCCAACTCCTCGCGAAGAGTAGAAGAAATCAAGAAGAAAAGATACAAATCTCTATAAAAAATCACCAAAAAGAAGGAAGAAACATTATTCAAGGTACTGTTTTAGTGTTCTTCTAAGTTTTTCACATTTTTATTATATGAAATCGAAGCACTATATCGTCAGTATTTCTCTCTCTGTTTCACTGTTCTTGGTTTACATCTCATATTACTGTTCTGATGACACTGTTCTTTGTTTACGCTATTTCACGTACTTCTAGTGAATGTTTTAATGTGTGTTTTGATCTATTTTGGTACATGTTTTGTGGATGTCTACATGTTTTTTAAGTAGATTTGTGCATGCTTACATGAAAGACTCTTCCTCCACTAAATAATTTTTTGGTGTATATGGCCGATTGTTGGGTGTATATCTCGGACTTGGCATGCGACTGTTGTTTCTAGTGGCATTTTGAACTTAAATATATTTCTGAACTCATATAATATCATATAATCCAAAACTGTAGAGGTGTATGGGACTGATATATATATATATTAGGAGTTTTGAAGTCTAACTGGTACTGTTCTAATTGTGCTTGACCTTGTAGTGTCATTTTATGCATGTTTGAGTGAATTGAATATGATTTTGAACTGATTTAATTTCGTTTAATTGAAAAAATAAAATGTTTATGGGACTGGGTTTGGGTGTATGTAGCTGATATTTGGGTGTATCTGACTGATATATGGGTGTATGTCTCTGATTTTTGGGTGTATTTTTTATCTATTGACAGCATCTCTTTTTAATTGCAGTAAAAATGGCAAGCAAAAATCAAGGTGGAAAAATAAAATACAATGTAAGCACAAATATATGTCTTAGAACAAGTCAATTTCTCCTAATACAAATATATCTTATTCTAATGACTCTAATTTTGCTTTGTTTACAGCAAACTAAAGACTTGAAGTTTACAACAAGTCATTACTTTCTTTTTCGTTTATTTTCAAAATTTGATGTATTAACACACTGTTTCTCATTAACTTTCAGAAGTGAAGAATCATCACAATTAAAAAAATAAGAAACAAAGAAAAAAATTCAGACTACAGCCAAAAAGTAAGCACTGCTTTGGATAGTATTTTATGATCAATTTTATTTTATTTTTCTGATTCACTATTTTTTTTCCAGGACACAATCCAAAAAGAGAAAGCTCATTGTTGAGGATTCATCTCCTGAACAAACTCAATCTTATGATGGGTAAGATACTTTGTAAAGCTATATTACCATTTATCATCAAAATTATTTTTGTGAACATGTTCTTTTATGCATGTACTGCCAGATCTGAACTTAAAACTGAAGTATTAGAAGAATTCTTAACGGAATCAAAAAAGAAGAAAACCAATGAAAAAGCTGTTGCACAGGGTATTGTTATATTTGGGTGTATAGTATGCATTTTAAGGTGTTTTTGGTTGCTGATAATTGTTTTTGGTTTCTCAGGAAGAAGGGAGCTCCGCTGCCATTGACAGAAGGTCACTATGACTCGTCCGAAATGTAAGAACCTTTATTTGATAAAATCTTGTTATCCTGATTTAACCGTATGGTATTTTTACTGAATGATATTTATTCTATGCCTAGAATACCGGAGGTGAACTTAGGAAGTGAGAATGATCCTTTGTCTCAAGGACAAACAAATCAAAGCAGCATAAACAAACCGGCGGATAGCATGTAATTTCCCTTTATAATATCGGTTGCTTTTATCTTTTATTACCTTCTGCTTCTAATTCTGTATATATATATATTTTTTTTTTATAAAAAAAGCCCTTTAATGTTTTATTCAAGAAAAAAAAAGGCAGGAAAAAAAAAACAAAAACTGCAACTACGTAAGTTCTCAGAAAACAATGCCTGTGTTTCATATTTTTTTGGGTGTATTTCAGGTTGAGTCTGGTAGAAGAATCAGCCAATGACTCAGTTGAACAAAACATGATGGTTGTGTGGGTAGAGACAGTCACAAACTAAAGCACTTTCAATGTGAGTTTTACAAGTAAATTTCAACCTTATAATCATGAATTTTCATGGGCTTTCTTAACTTTTTATTTTGTCTTGTTTAGAGTTTCGATTCAAGTTTATGTACCTTTGTCCCAGACAACCCCTGTGCTAGAAATTGAACCATCCCCTGCAAAGTCTCCAAGTGAGAAAATTAATGAAGAAAGAACAAAAAGGTAAAGAATAATATTGGGGTGTATTTGTTTATTGTTTGGGTGTACATTGTCCTTGTTGGGGTGTATATTTTACTTACTTGGGTGTATATCTTCACATAAGATCTGTAATTATTTTTTTTATAATATGATTCATTTTATCTAACCCTGCAGCACTCCAGAACCCCCGAAACCTGATGAAAGCTGTAACACCCTAACTTTCAGCACGTCATGATCGTACCAAAAGTGAGGCATTACTGACCTGTTTTCTGTATTTACTATTTAATACTGAGCCTTTAGTTCGATTTTGCATTTCAATTTTTAAGAAAAAGCCGAAAAGTTTTGTTTCTATTAATTAAAATCATATATCAAAGATGTCCAAGCAATACTAGTCACATAGTTAGTAAGAATAATAAATATCCTACAAAAGAATTCAAATGAAACTCAGATACAACTCCTATCCCTCTGTATAAAATAAAATCTTAACTAACAAAGGCGAGGAAATTCTAGGAAAGCGACTCAACACATAAACTTAACACAAATAAGACTAATAATTGCCCGCAGCTCCAAACTGAGTCTTCGAACCTGTCACTGAAATGGTGGAAGATTTTGGGGTGAGAACAAACCACGCGTTCTCAGTAGGGAATGAAAATGCCGTAAGAGTAATGAAATAAATTGCAAATAATTAACTTTACTCAATAAAACTATATTTTTACCAAACCTTTTGAAAATAATTTTTACTATTACTTTATATAATTAATTACTTTTCTTTAAATTTCTAAACTCAAAACAGATTTCAGTCACAAACTTGTCATACCAACTATCTCTTAGCCACCTAACTAATTCTTAGTCACCACAATAGTTATTAATCACCTCAATACATTCACAAATAAATAGCACAAGTAAAGGTTTTAATTCAACACACAAACAAGTCGCAATAAGACAAACAGCACAATCACAAAGAAGTAATGCAATCAAACACAACTAAATGCATATGCGCAAACGTCATGATGCATGTCTGTCCTAAACAGGCCATGAGCTCATGTTTCACTTTGTTGTCCGATTTCCGACACTGGTCCTGATATAAGCATTCGTACCGCCGTCCTTATCTCAGCCATCGTCCCTTCCATGAGTGTTACGCATCGCCGTCCTCATGGAGAAAACTACCTTTCGGTCTCCAGTGAGCGTTACGTATCGCCGTCCTTACTGAGCCGTAACCTTCCTTTCGGTCTCCAGTGAGCGCTGCGTATTGCCGTCCTCACTGAACCATCCTTATAGTGTCAAGTGAGCGCTACGTATTGCCGTCCCCACTAGACACTTGGCACTAAGGCCCAAACAGCATTCAATTTCTTTTCAATCTTTACTCTCTACTCTACTGTGGTAGAGACCCCTTTAATTATCTCTCTTTCCTTTACTTTTTGTTCTTCTTCTTTTCTTTCTTATCAACTGAACTCAAAACATAACTTAAAGCAAAATCCCTCCTCAAAAGATAGAATTTAAAACATTATACTTTTCCTTAATAAATCGAATTCAAAATAGAATAAATCTTTTCTCAACTAAATAAATATCAAATAATTTAATTTTTCAAAAACCAAATCTTTTAAAATAGAATTTCAAACAAAATCTCAAATTTTATAAAAATTTCGACAACAAACACAATCTCAATCCAAACTCAATTTATGTTTCAGTTTGACAAACAATACCAATTAAACACCATTCATAACCATAAATCAACCAATCCTCATCAATTAGTAATACAACACACTTACGAATTATTTGCAATTATTCAATAAACTTTCTAGGCATTCTTAAATTAAAACATTTAATTTTAAAAACAAATCCCATACCTCGATTGTTGAACCCATAAACTAACGCCGTAAAGAAACCCTTTTCTCTTGGCTCGCACCCAGCGGCAGCCGCAACCATAGTTTTATCCATTATCCGCAGCAATAATCGCAACTCTAATTGCGACATGCAACAACTCTAGTAGTTAGGATAACGGTGACAACGTCAATAATCACAATAACTATTCATAACACAAATTTAATCGATGAGAATTAGCCGAATTTAATGGGAATGGGAGCCACGTCACCGTCAACTTTCACTAAACAAAAATAACGCCAATGTGTAGAAAAAAAATACAAACATTTTTATCAGATTAGATTTTTTATTGGAGTTACAGATCTCAAAATCAAACACAAAAGAATTGAGGTTACAAGATTTTTCATTCTTCTCACTCACGGCTTATTCTCTCTTTTTCTTTTTAGTTCAATTGGTGATTAGTGAAGAAAAAAGGAAGATGAGTATGGATTGATAATATTAATTGAAGCTTTGTGGTTATCAAAGCGTCATTAGGTGTCATTTGTATTATATACATATACATGCATACATGCCACGTTTCATGTATATATAACCACGTTTCAGTTTCAATTTTATATATATATATATATATAAGCCATGCTTTGGTTTTCTTTCTTTTTAGTTCTTTTAAGGCTTCGGCCAAAAGGAAAATAAATAATAATAATAATAATAATAATAACTAAATTAAATTTTATTTTATTAAATTAATTTTCGAAAATTTGGAGTCTTACAGAGAAAGCTCTTAGAATTTAGTAAGAGGGATCACGTATTCCTTAAGGTTACTCCAACTACTGAAATAGGCCGTCGTATTAGGACTAAAAAGCTGAACCCTAGATATATAGGTCTCTTTCAAATCCTAAGAAGGGTAGGTCTCGTAGCTTATCAAATAGCACTTCTCTCATATTTGTCCAACCTTCACGACGTGTTTCATATCTCTCAACTTAGAAAGTATATTCCTGACGAAAGTCA
>NC_029792.2:75376486-75401548 GCF_000816755.2 Arachis ipaensis
AATTTTTTAATAAATAATTTAAACTAATAAAATAAATTATAATTAAATTAAATTTTAATAATTATAAAATTTTAGTTAATTATTTTTAGTAAAATAAATTTTTTTAAAAATAAAATCTCAACAAATATAATAACTCATAAATAATTAATTATTTAATTTTTAAAATTTTAAAGTATTACAAAAACACACCCACGGTTCCACCAGCTCCATCCAAAATGTAAGTTCAGTAGAGTAAAATTTGGTTTTCAATATCATTTGTCTATTCTTATTCTTATAATACGTTATATGTTATCACGCAGTAATCCAGCTCCAGAAGAGGCTGTTGCACTGATGATGATGGCACTGATAGCATCCTACATTCCTAAAGAAGGTTCGATGCCATCATTCAGCTTTGCCTTGAATGGTTCAAGTCAAGAAGAACCAACAACGCAAGAGGGGCAGAGGGCAGAAACTCCTGAAACACCAAAACTAATTGAACAATTAGAGGAACTGGTGGAAAAATTGCAAATAGTAGGGTGAAAACAGAAGGTAAAAGTCTACAGATTCAAAAGCAGAGTGGCGAAGAAAGTTTTGAAAAGTTTGAAACTCCTCTGAAGAGCAATGAGATCTTGGCTGAAATGAAAGAGAAATGTTACGTCTGGGCCACACGTGTGAAGACATACGAAGATGGAAACACTAATGAGTACCCGGTCTGCACCCTCAAAGCCCAAGATCGATTCATTTTGTCAAAAATTTACTTTGCATCTCTGAAAGTTGATACATATATAGAAGCTGAGGTAATATTAGAATAACATTAATGATTTTATCATGAAATGTAACTGCAATTCATGTAAATTGATTTGGTTTTTTTTTCTAGATTGTTACTGCCATGTGCCTGATCCTAAACCAAGAAAACATTAAAAGATTTCAAAAAGAAATATACTGTCTCCCCTCAGATATTGTGGTAAGGTGTACTTCAATTCAACCTTGGGTGTATTTTCTGTATTCATTTAGGTGTATTAATTATTTCATTTGGTGTTTCACAAATGTTGCAGAACATGGCCATTGGAAATCTTCCAGATGGCGAATTCTTATAGCCTAAAACCAAAAAGTCATTTAGGGTTGAAGACTACCCAATGTTTATACCCTTTTTGGACCTCAAAAAATTAGCATCACATCCATATGTAAGTTTTTCGTTTCTAAAACTTCTTATCACAACTCTTTACTTATGTGTCAATTAAACTAAAACACTGTTCAATGTGGACATGTTTCAGATTTTTGCACCTGTTTGCTATTCAGAGCATTGGTGGCTATGGGTAGCTGATGTAAGAAAGAGAAAATTTTATATATTTGACCCGTATCACAAGACATGTCCCTCTCAAGCCAGAATGAAGCTAAACAAATTCGTTGTAAGTTGTTTCTGTGTTTTGTATTTTAATATTTGGGTGTATTTCTATTCAACATAAGGGATAGTTTGTGATTTCTTGGGTGTATTTTTTTATTTAATTTATTAATATATTTTGATTTGTTTTGTGTTTTAAGGGATATGTAATTTCAAGAATGAGGGTATATGCTGGAGGGGCACCTATCAAGAAAAAGGATCAGGAAATTGAACCACCATACATTAACATCTCAGGCCACAAAACAAGGTATTAATCTTTCACTCTGAAAATTAATCTTTCCTATATGTAATTTGCTAATTTATTTTTTGTTTTTCAGCTATGATTGTGCTATTTATGTAATGAAGTGGTTTGAAATAATTCAGCCTGAAAACATTAAAAGGGGGAAGTATGAGTGGGAGAATTAGACTCAGGTAATTGTGTTTAAAAATATATAACTCTCTATTACTTTACTAAATTAACATGGTTGACTAAAAAGAATATTCTTTTAAACTGTTGGACGAGGTGGACCACTATAGAGTAGAATATGCTTCCCAGATTCTATTCCATGAAATGAATCAACACCGAGCTAAAGCCATTAGGGAAAGTGATGCAATAATATTGTACAAGCCATCCTCACTGTTGTTGAGTCCTTATTGTCAGATAGATTATAATGATATTGATACTAATTAATCTAACTGTTATGTAGTCTTGTAATAATTTGAACACATGGTGTAAAATTTTGTCAATATAATCCAATTTTATTATAAATTTTTTTTCCATAGTTAAACTGTCTATGCTGTATTCAAAAGGTCTAAATTACAGGTTCTAAAAAATGAAGGAAAACATCAAAGCAGATATGCACCCAAAACATGAAATTTTACACCCAAGGCAAGTTCAATATACACCCAAACTTCAATCCCCTAATGTTGGATCCCTAAAACCCTAAACACTAAACTCTAAACCCTGAATACTAAAACCCTAAAACCCTAAAACCCTAAAACCAAAACCCTAAACCCTAAAACCCTAAATCCTAAACCCTAAACCCTAAACCCTGAATCTTAAAACCCTAGAACCCTAAAATCAAAACCTAAAACCCTAAAACCCTAAAGCCTAAACCCTAAACCCTAAACCCTAAATCCTAAAACCTTAAAAACCTAAAACCCTAAACCCTAAATCCTAAACCCTAAACCCTAAACCCTAAATCCAAACATGAAATTTCTAGTGACTGTCTCTGCTGTATTCAAAAGGGCTAAGTTACATGTTCTAAAAAATGAAGGAAAACATCAAAGCAGATATACACCCAAAACATGAAATTTTACACCTAAGGCAAGTTCAATATACACCCAAACATCTATCCCCTGATGCTGGATCCCTAAAACCCTAAACACCCTAAATCCTGAATCCTAAAACCCTAAAACCCAAAAACCCAAAAACCCAAAACCATAAAGCCCAAAACCATAAAGCCAAAACCCAAAACCCAAAACCCTAAACCATAAACCCTAAACCCTAAAATCTAAAACCTAAAACCTAAAACCTAAACTCTAAACCCTAAACCCTAAACCATAAACCCTAAACCCTAAACCCTAAAACCATAAACCTTAAACCATAAAAACTAAACAAAACAATAATTTCTAACATAAAACAATAGCATATGAAAATATATAAATGTAAAATGTCAAACACAAGAAAATTCGAAAATACACCTAAAAGACTCATCGTTACACCCATATTCTGTAACTATACACCCAAAAAACTATCCCCTGCTGCTGGTTCCCTGAACTGATAATTCATAACATGTCCATGATATTGGCTGGAATTTGGTTGAACCACTGATGCAGCATCAAAAAAGTTTAACTAAAAATAATAAACTCACATATTAGCAAAACTATTAATAAGAAAATTAAACTCAATCACCACTTATTTAAAGAACATCACTTTTACCTCGTTTAGAGCTTTCGTTTTCTTCTTCTTTGAGGTATTTACAAGCTGTTTGTCCAACTTTGAACCTAGCCTATTTTTTGGATGTCCTCTTGTTCAAATCCTTGGAGGGCTTTGAAGCTCGTTAACAGATTCCAAGTTGGCATCTTCGTGAGATAATGAACATGACCCCTTCCTTTTGGCTTTCAATTCTTCCATCTCAACCATGACGTTATCGTAGGCACGGTGCAAAATGGCAGTCAGCTCCTCTGATTCTGATGCAAATTCGCAAATATTTTGCAAACGAAACACCAATTCGTCAAACCTCTTACTTCTTGGATCCAACAGTGGCTCGTCGTGGCTGCTCTTGATGTGTGTGTGTCGCCTCTTTAACTTCTTACTCCATCGTTCTAATATATATCTCGGTGAAAGTTAGGTTACTCGTTCAAAGCTTAACACGCTTAGTGCGTGACGGCACAATATCCCTCTTGACTCGAATAATAAGCATTGGCATTTTACTTGGGCTGCTACTGAGTCGTAAGTAACCACAAACTTGTTGAATATTAAGCTAGAAACTTGTTCTCCAACTTCGTATACTGAATAGCCTAGAGTGGAGTTCATTAATCTTGTGATGCAATTTACCTTTCCTCTGAATTGTGCTTGGACTTCCCTAAACTTTTGGTGAGTGTACACATGTTGAAATTGAGCTTCAATGGAGGATTTTGTTGCACACGGTATGACAGTATGAAAATCTGCAGCATCCGATTCTCTCTCTGTTTGCTCCCTGCTTCCGAGGCAATTATCGTATTGTTTGACAAATTGAATAAGCGAGCTGTTCTGTGTAATAAACTTGTTAAAATATGAATGCATGCTCTCGCTCTTTTGTGTGCTTCTCATCCCTGTCCAGAAGTGGTGATCTAGATAAATTGGAACCCATATATGACGGTCTTTGTAAAGATCTGCAGAATACACCCAAATCAGACTATATTACACCCCAAAACATGCAATTTACACCTCTGCTGCAGATTTTAAACAACATTAGCTGAAAGCCACTTATTGTCCACAAGACCAAATTTCAGCAAAAAATCATTCCAATTCCTATCAAATGAGTCTTTGCTATGAGAGTTCCAAACAACTTGGCTCATTTCTTGTTCAATTTCTACATCTCCCTTGTACCCATTTAATTTGCTTGGAATCTTCTTCGTGATGTGCCAAATACACCAACGGTGAATTGTTGTTGGCATACAAGCCTCTATAGCCCTTTTCATTGACGCACTTTGATCGGTGAGAATCCCTTTCGGAGCATTTCCTCCCATGCAACAAAGCCAACATTGAAATAACTATTTGAATGATTCAATTTTTTCGTTTTTCATCAAAGCGCATCCAAGAAGTGTTGACTGATTATGGTGATTCACCCCAACAAAAGAACCACAAACCAAATTATACCTGAAACAAATTACGAGATTGCAGAATGAAAAATCATTACGTACACCCAAATAATGATTTTATACACCCAAAAACATCCAATATACACCTCTGCAGCAGATTCATAAAACAACATTAATTTAGCATCATAATCACGAACAACATATTACCTGTTTGTATTGTAGGTGGTGTCAAATGAAATAACATCTCCGAAATACTCAAAGGCAGCTACTCCTTGCATCGGCCCAAAAAGCCAGCTTAATCGACTGATCGTCCTCGAGTTCGAGCTCGAAAAAGAAATTCTGATTCTTCTCTTTCATTCTTAATAAATATTTCCCGAATTCCTTTGCATCTTGTTGTTTTGAAACATTCCGCACTTCTCTCGTGATGTGATTCCTCACGTCTTTTTCGATAAAATTTAACTCACGGTGACCCCGGCTACCGCAACGAATGATTGGTAAGTTTTGCTTGATCTGATACCCGCTTCCTCATTATTCTCTATTGTATGACGAACGGACATGCTTAGTTCCCTGTGATGTTTGAGCATCTCTGTTTGAGTTGGATAGCAGGGATGTGAATGATGCAACACGACCTTCGAAATGATCCAAGCACCAACATCCTTCAATGTGTGTATATAAATTCTTGCAGGATAATTTAAACCAGCTGTGGGATTTGTCTTCTCGGTCGAAGATATTTTAGATTTCTATTTTCCCTCTCTGCTACATGTAATCAATTGATTCTTAATTTCGTTTTCCTTCTTATTTGTGCTCCGAACTCTTGTAGAAAAACCTGCAGCCTTTGCATAGTCCTTGTAAAATTTTGCAGCATCTTCAAGGGTGTTAAAAGTCATTCCAACCTTAGGAACAAACTGGTCATCAACAGCACAGAGGGGTTGCAAAATACACCATGTTAAAAACAAAGATATACTATAGAGTTTCTGCACGTCATAAAAAAAATTAACAATTCAACTAAAATACACCCAAGTATTCCTGATCTACACCCCAATGACAACTCAACTAAAATAACAAGAAAAGTCATGAACTGTAAATACACCCAAACTTCCCTAATATACACCCAAATAGTTATGATCT
Organism: Arachis ipaensis; assembly: GCF_000816755.2. Lineage (NCBI taxonomy): Eukaryota > Viridiplantae > Streptophyta > Magnoliopsida > Fabales > Fabaceae > Arachis > Arachis ipaensis. The sequence goes on from NC_029792.2 coordinate 75,382,281, forward strand.
ACACCCGAACGTCTGGTATAAAATGCACAAAATTAATCAAAACTAGTACATTAGATTAAATTCACAGTCAATGTTCACGCATTAATTTCACAGTCAATGTTCACGCATTATTCAGCTAGACAATCATAAATGACTAACTGCATCAAATTCAGATTCAATAATTAACTGAAACTAAATCACACCTCAAGAACTTCGTTCGATTCAAATTCAAAATCCACTTCGCCCTGGTTCAGCTAACAATCTGAAGTTGAATCATCCATTATCTTCAAAACGATTTCAAAGCTTGATTTTAGAAACCATAAAAATCGGAAAAAATGAAGCAAGAATACAGAGAGAAATGCACGTAAATGACGAAGAAGAAACCAGTGATAAATGCACGCAAAACAACAAATGAAAAGGCAAAGAGAAATGCATGAAGGAGATCGAACAAAGAAGGCAAGAAATCCGAAAAAGGAAGCAAAATCTTTTGAAAAATGGAAGTTATATATTCGCGCTCTAATTGATTTGGTTTGATTTAAAAGTCTGTTAAAGAGGCGCATGAAACACAGATGCCACAAGAGGCGCGTTTGAGGGTAAAGCACTTGTAAGATTTGTAAGCGTTAATTGCTTGTATGCAGAGATTAATCCTTTAATTAATTGGTATACATTTAATTAAGGAGTACACGTTTATATGTAATTTTTTTTAAGATAAACAATAGACATAAAAAATATGTAAACCGTGTATTGTAATTTAATTAATTTTGTTATAGAATACCAACAAATTATGTTATTACCTGGAATAAACTGAATCAATTTTAAACTCTATGGGTAAAGCCAATTTTTTTTTAAAAAAATAAAAAGAATTAAATACGTAGTGACAGTTTTTTTTTTATTAAAAGTGAAGTGGGTAAACCCTTTTTTTTAAAAAAAAAAAAAACAGGAATAAAATGGGAAGAAGGAATTTGATACCAAACTTCCATATTCCCATTATATATTGGTATAGATATAGGAGTGTAAATGATTCACACAAGTGTTATAGGACCTTTTTTTTTACTTGATTTTTAAAGTAGTATTCACTTTTGAGTGTAATAATTACGAATTAATATATGGTCATAACTAATTGCGATTGAAGAGAAGGTAGAAGGAGAAGAAGAGAGAACAAGCTAATATAAGAGTGGCGATGAGCCAACGATAAATATGTTGATAAATAATGATAAGAAAAAAGAATAATGAAAACAAAAATTAAAAATTCTAAAAGAATAATAAAACTAAAGATAATTTAAAATGTTGAATATAAAATTATTAGAAATAAAGGTTTTTTAGCCATTAAAATTATGCGAAAGAAAAGAGTGATTTAAATATAAATTTTTATATCTACTTTAGATTAAATAAAATTGAGAAATAAATAAATTTACAAATATTTATAAATTTTTATTTTCATTGTTACACATAATAACAACTTAATGATTTTAGTATTATACCTAAATTAATTTAAATTTAATTATTCTATATATTAAAAAAATAAAATAACTTATAGATTTTTTATTTTTATTTATTTATTCTATACAAAATTTTTGAATGCTTGATATCTTAAATATTTTCTTAAAATGATAAAGTATGAAAAATAAATATCTATAACAATATATAATGGCAATACATGGGTTTCAGGGTTTGGTGTCAAAGATTTCTTTCTAATATTATCCTTTCTATTAACTTCTTCACTGCTTGGCCACCTTGACATAACTTTTATCCGTTATCTTTCACCTCTCATCCGTTTCTCTCTTCTCATCTTATCTCTTATTAGTATAATTAAATACAAATAGAAATTTTTTTATTTAATTTATTTTTAATCCAATTTATCTTTTTTAAAGATATCACAAATAGAAATAGACGCATGCCCAAAATTATTGACCTTCAATATTTTGCTTGAGTTACCCCTGCAATTCCTTGAGAGACGACCCGAGGTTTAAATACTTCGGTTATAAATTTTATTGGGTTTTGTTACTTGTGACAACCAAAGTTTTTGTACGAAAGGATTCTTTGTTGGTTTAGAAACTATACTTGCAACGCGATTATTTTTATAAAATTCTAGATCGCGCGAGAGTTCTGTTTGTCAAAATGGCGCCGTTGCCGGGGAATTGCAAACGTGTGCCTTATTATTGGTTACTGTAAATATTTTATTTTGCTTGTTTATTTGTTTTTATTTTTGTTTTTAATTTTTATTAGCTACTATGAGTTCTCACCCCCGTCACTTTGAGTTTGGTTCTAATGTTGTTGAAAGGAATGAAAGCTATAACATGAACATGCATCAAGGTCAAAACAATCAAAGATGGAGGGAGCCACGAGGATCTGATCAACCCTTTCGGCAACAACACCTTCCAAGGGACCATGGACAACGACCATCTTACAATGCATGCCAAGACAATAGTTGTGGTGGACCTTTTCGTGACAACCAACCTCCACCAAATTACTATGGTCAAGAGCCATTCCGAGGTGTGTACCAAGATGATAGATATGGTGGACCCCCTTGTAGTTACTAACAAGCCCCATCATATGTCTATGAACCACCTCCTCAACATAGCTTTGAACCACCATACTCACAAGCCACCTACAACCATTCACCTCCACATGACCCTAACCCTTATCCACCCTAATTCCAACCCAATTACTCCCAAGAACCACCACTTCCATATGCACCATGTCTATATCCATCGACCCAAGAATCACAGGCTCGCCTCAAGGAAACAGTATATCAATTTTATGCAACCCTTCATCAACTAGAGCAAGCAACAAATCAATTAGCTTCCCTATGTTTGGACACTCAAGGAACCCCATGGCTTCATGTGGAGAATCTAATGAAGAACGTAGCATGAAGGAGACACTAGAAACTCCGATGGACAGTGAGCAGCATGCCTTTGTATTGGAACAAGTGGAGGAAGCCAAAATTATTAAAGAGGAAGAAGTGGTCGAAGACTTAGGAGATGCAGAACGTCCATGGGAAAGCCCAGTCATAGAGCTCCCTTCTAAGGAGTTTGAATTTGATGTTGAGGAGGGTGTACAACCTCCAAGGCATATCATAGTTGAAGACTTTGAAGGGGATGATCAAGAGATGTATTCAATCATTGATGAATTCTTATCTACATTTGAATCCTCTCCCATTGGACTTGACATGGAGATTAAAGAAGAAGAAGCACAACCTCCCATGCCCTTGGTGAACAATGAAGAAGAGATCGAATTGGAAGAAAGCTACCAAGAGGAAGAGGTTGAAATTGAAGAAGCTTGCAAAGAGGTGGAAGTTGTCAAGGAAGAGCTCAAAGGAATGGAGCTGGAAATCACCTTGCCAAAGTTGTTGGAGACCTCTCCCACAAAGCCATCACCATCCATTCCTTCATTCAAGTGGGTAAATCTTTTATCTCTAAGCTTAATTAGCCCACTTGAATATGCTTTGCTTGAGACGGATGGGCAACTTAGAGCTCTTTGTGGCTACAAGAGCAAGCGGGAGATGGTTAGTAATAGGAATTGTCATGCAAGGTTCAATATGGTTACACGCTCCAAATCTAAGTGCAATGGTTGGTATCAGTCTGAATTGAATGGGTCTAAGTGGTTGTTTGGATGTCTCCGTGATAATTTCGATTGCTCACCACCCAAGTGGAAATATGATGATCAACAAGAAGACGGGTGCAAAAGCAAGATTTGGGACCCCAGAATTCATTCTAACAATTCACACTCCTGGAGCCTTGTCACTTGCTTTAACTTGCTTGAAGGCTTTGTGCAACTAGTGTGGGATTCTGGAGGCTATTGGAATCACAAACATTGGTGGAGATTCCTGGATGAGTTCAAGCACAAGCCACCATAACAAGGGACTCACCAAATGTCCAACTTAAAGACTTTAACTAAAAGTGCTAGGTGGGAGATAACCCACCATGGTATATTCTTTCCTTTTTGTTCTTAGTTTTATTTTATTTTATTTTCATTCGTGTTCATTCATAATTTCTGCATAGTCATCTGCATTCTGCATTTTGTATAAAAAAATGCACGCTATGTGCATTCGAAACAAAGAAGAAAAGAAGCAGAGAGTCACGCGGGAGCGTGGCTGGAGGCGTGCCTTAGGCACAAACATGACCACGCGAACGCGTGCACCACGCATCCGCGTCATTTGAAAAATCAGCCTCCCACGCGTACGCGTCGCCCATGCGCACGCGTGACCCTGCAAAATCGACGTAAAGAGGTATATGGCAGAGAGTTATAATGGAGTGGGGTTGGAATGGTACTGGAAGAACAAGCCCTATCACGCAAACGCGTGCCCCACGCGTCCACGTCATTTTTAAAAAATATGCCATTCACGCGTGCGCGTCACCTACGTGCACGCGTCACCCTAAATTTTGGCTATATGCGAACGAAACAGAAAGTTGTGTGTACGCGAGGCTGCTCTCGCACCAATGGCACAATTCATTCCACGTGAACGCGTGACCCACGCATCCGCGTCACTTAAAATCGTGCCACCCAGGCGAACGCGTGATCCACGCGCACGCGTTGCCTGCGCCGCACAGCTTATCCAGATCAGCGCCAGATATCTTATCTTTTCTTCCCCAATCCTAATCTTTTCTTTTCCTTCTTATTTCTTTCTTCTTCCTTCTTTCTTCTTTATTCCTTCTTACTTTTTACTTTCTCTCCCTTCTTTTTCACATCCATTATCAAGGTTCTTTTCTTTTCTTCTTCCCTTTTTACTTTTTCATTATTATTCTTACTTTTATTTAAGTTTTCTTCTTCTTTTTCTTCTTACTTTCATTAGCTATGTTTTATTTTTTCTTTTTCTTTTTTCATTCTTTTAATTGGTGTTAGAAACTTAATTGGGTGATTATTTTCTTCTATAATTTCTTGTGGATTATTAAGGAATTGTTTGACAATTAATATTACTTCTTAAGGGTTGTTTGCATGTTCAAATTCAATACTTTCAATAACATATTTACCATGCATGCTAAGTGTTTGTGAAAAAACCCATATGGCATTGTGCATTACTTTTAAATTATTCTATTCTACTACTCTAATGCTTGTTTTTTACAAAACCCCTTTTTATATATAATTCATTAAATATAATTGTCAATACAAACAGGTTGTTAGTTTGAAAGACTTGATAATTAAATTGGACAATTAATGCTTGATCTATGCTACTCATGTCTTTGCCGGCATGCCAATAAACATCTTGCATCTTATTTCCACAACATGCACTTGCTATATTTCCATTAATGAAATTTTCACATGGATTCGCGACCATGTGTTAACGACATTCTTCTTTACCATGCATTAATTATCACTTGTTCCATCCTCTTCCTTGCTCGAACCCTTAGCTTTACATGTTACCTTCTCTTCCCTTTTCAGGATGGCCACCAAGAAGGGTAAAGAGAAAGCTACTCCCAAACCACCAGCAAGAAAAGGAACAAAAAGAGCACTAGTGGCAGAGCCATCTTGAACAGCAGTAAAGCCCTCAACAAAGTGAATCAAGAGGATCATAAATGTCGATGAAAAAGAGAAAGCCTTTTCAGCAAAGGACACTGCGCGGTTCACTAACCGCTACTGTGAGCAGATGTTCCCCATCCTGGCTTAGAGAAACTATAACAATGAGTACCTACTCATCCTTCCAACCTATATTGTTGAATTTGTTGAGCCCCGCATTGAGTGAAGACAATGGGGATTCCTACGGAGACAGCCACGGTAGGTTAACCTTTCATGGGTAGTTGAATTCTACTCCAATTTTCACATGCCAACCATGCAGTCTGTCTATGTCCGTCAGAAGCAAGTTTCCATAATAGAAGAGGCCATTCAGCGAGCTTTAGATCTTCCCCCTGTTCTAGAAGGATTGGACGCATTCCAAGAAGCCTCATTCAAATGCTAGATATACCAATTTGACTGGGATGCCGTTCTCAGAATTATAGCACAACCTGGAAGCAGATGGATCTATGGATACCATCGATCTCGACCTAAGAGCATATTGGCTTCAGCACTCACCTTGGAGGCTCAAGTATGGGCACAGATTATGTTCCATTACGTCTTTTCAAGCACTCACGAGTCCTCTTTCACTGCAGACATGGCTGTTCTACTATGGTGTATCCTTACAGACCAGCACCTCAATTTATCAAGACACATTCGGCATGCTATGGGACACGTACAGATTGTGGGCAACCTACCTTTTCTCGCCTTAGTTTCAGATCTAGTCTCAGCAGCCAGAGTCTCCTATAGAGATGGGGACACCAAGGCCATGATTCCACGGGATGATCAGATCATCCCTAACAAGAAGTATATCAGACCTCCAGCAGCCACTACCAACTGAAGCACAGAACCAGCAGAAGATATCCCTTCTCCTTCCACATCCCAAGCAACTTCAACAAACCAACTGCTTCATCAGATACTTGAGAGGTTAGACCGGCTTGACCGGCAAAGAAAGCGAAGAAAGCACCGTAACCAGCGCCGATTTACATACCTCAAGGAGCTACTTGTTGGTAACCACCCACCTAAAGAAGAACCAGACACCCCGGAGTCCACTTCATTTACCAGCACAGGGAGCCATGACGGTCTCGATTGTGGAGATGCTGCTACCAGCCCCCCTTTGTTCCTGACTGATGGCCCCAAGGACGGTGCCAAGCTTTAAATGTGGGGAGGTCAGTCAGTACCAGACTTCCGGAGGTAATTTCTCTTTCTCAACACCGATAAATTATTTATTTATTTTTTCTTTTGTTCAGGATAGGATAGATTGCATAGTAATAGATATTTGCATGCATATTCTCATTGGTTGAAAAATAATAAGTTTTGTTTAAGACCTTATTTTTGAAAAATTTCACTAATTTAAATCAAAACTTTTTGTGTTAAACTTGTTTGAAGATTGTAATTTGGAACATAGTTTAAAGCTAAGAACACAACCTATGAGATTTGAGCTTAATTACATGGTTACATTATTTAACCATAATATTTTATTCTTGTGTGTTTGCTTCTTTATGATTGTAATCTATATTTTGTTCCATCCTATATGTCCAATATTTAATGTGTTATATGCATGCATATGATTGAGGCCATTGTTTGATTATTAACTCACCTATCCTAAATAGCCTATCTTTCCATTTACCTTTGTTAGCCACTTTGAGCCTTTTTATCCCATTTGTTCTAAATTTTACCACATCACTATCCTTAAGCGGAAAAACAAATTAAATACCCCAAATTGAATCTTTGGTTAGCTTAAGATAGAGATTGTGTATCAATTAAGTATGGGAAAACTGTGGGAACATGGGTTAATAAGGGAATATGTCATGTTTTTACATCGATGAATTAATTGGGAATTTGGGTACCTACTCATGTGAAACTAGAAAAAAATTATAAATCCATGTGCATTGATAAAAGTTATGTTTACTTTTACTTTTAAAAAAAAAATCCAAAAATATTCAAGTAGTTAAGTAATCAAATAAATAAATAAGGGGACAAAATTACCCCAGTTCTAATGTTAAATTTAATGAAAAATCAATGCATATGTAATACAAGTTAAGAGAAAAGTTGATGCAAGAGTATGAAGTGCAAAAAAAATGGGAATTTTGGGTAGCTAGGCATGAATTTAAAAAGTATATAGAGTGTATGTATAGGTAAGAGCTTAGGTTAATCAAAGATTCAATTTATAGCTCACTTAGCCATATATATACCCTCACCTTTACATTGGCCCCATTACAACCTTGAAAAGACCTCATGATGTTTGCATTGGTACATTAAATATTTGTTGATTGGTTAGGTGAAGAACAAGGTTTAAAAAGCATGATTAGAGAAGAGTAGAGTGATTACCCTATATACTAGAGTGACTAGAGTGCATATACACTATCAGTGAGGGTTCAATACTTAATTCTATGTTCCCTACTTTCATGAGCTGTCTACTTACAAGTTTACTTGTTTTTTACTGTATAGTTTGAATTAGTGGAATTTGAGTTATTTTTGTCTTAAAGAACTTATTTGTTTTTAACCAAGTAGGCATAACCATCTTAGCATATAGTTGCATCCATATACATAGGTTGCATTGCATTGCATGAGTCTTACTTTTCCCTACTGATTTATTTTATCTCCTTGAGCTAAGCATGAGGACATGCTAATGTTTAAGTGTGGGGAGGTTGATAAACCACTATTTTATGTTTTATCTTGTGTTTAATTGAGTGGTTTCATCAATTCTTCACCCACTTATTCATACTAATTGCATGGTTTTATATTTCCCTTCCTAGTTTCACTCCATGGTTGAAAACTTGCTTCCTAAAGATCTTTAATTTCTGTATTTTAATTCTCCTTTACACCATTCGATGCCGTGATCCGTGTGTTAAGTGTTTCAGGCTTCATAGGGCAGGAATGGCTTAGAAATGGGAGAGAAAGCTTGCAAAAATGGAAGGAACACAAGAAACTAAAGAGATGACCAGCGAGCATCGACACGCACGCATGGCTAATGCGTGCGCGCGACATGGAGAAAATTACAGCGACGCGTGCACGTGCCTGACACGTACGCGTGGATTGGAGTCTGCACAAAAGATGCGCACGTGTGGACGACACGTACGCGTGACAAGGAAATTCGCCAAATGACGCGCACGCGTGACTGATGCGTACGTGTGACCTGCGCGATCTGCAGAATTAACAGAAAATGCTGGGGGTGATTTCGGGCCACGTTTTGACCCAGTTCTCGGCCCAGAAACACAGAATAAAGCCAGGGAATATGCAGAGACTCAAGACACGCATACACAACATTCATTATTTGCAATTTTAGGTTTTAGATGTAGTTTTCAAGAGAGAGAGAGGCTCTCTCCTCTCTCTTAGGTTTTAGGATTTAGGATTTCTCTTAGCTTTAGGATTGTTTCTTCTTCATTCCAAGTTTAATGTTCCTTTAATTTAATTTCTCTTCTACTTTTAATTATTCTATTACTTTAGTTTGGTTATTTTCCCAAATTGATTTATGGATTCCTATGTTTAATTTGATTTTCTATTTAATACAATTCGAGGTATTTCAGATTTATGGTTGCTTTCTTCTATTTATGATATAAATAATTTGGATTTTTCCCCTTTGGGCTTTGGTTGAGTAATTGGTGACACTTGAGTTGTCAAACTCAGCTGTTGATTGAAAATTGGAAATTGCTGATTGATTTGGATCCCTCTAAAGCTAGTCTTTCCATAGGAGTTGACTAGGACTTGAGGAATCAAATTGATTAGTCCACTTGACTTTCCTTTATTTAGTAAGGGTTAACTAAGTGGGAGCAATAACAATTCTCATCACACCTGATAAGGATAACTAGGATGGGATTTCCAGTTCTCATACCTTGCCAAGAGTCTTTCTAGTTATTAACTTAATTTCCTGCCAATTTATTTTCCTGTTCCCTATTTCAAAAACCCAAAAATATACCTGATGAGCGGATAATTTATATGCTTTTTGGCATTGTTTTTACATAGTTTTTAGCATGATTTAGTTAGTTTTTAGTATATTTTTATTAGTTTTTAAATAAAATTCATATTTCTGGACTTTACTATGAGTTTGTGTATTTTTCTATGATTTCAGGTAATTTCTGGCTGAAATTGAGGGACTTGAGCAAAAATCATATTCAGAGGCTAAAGAAGGACTGTAGATGCTGTTAGATTTTGACCTCCCTGCACTCGAAATGGATTTTCTAGAGCTACATAACTCCAAATGACGCGCTCTCAATTGCGTTGGAAAGTAGACATCCAGGGATTTCCAGCAATATATAATAGTCCATACTTTGTCGGAGTTTAGATGATGTAAACTGGCGTTCAACGCCAGCTCCCTGCCCTATTCTGGAGTCAAACGCCAGAAACAGGTTGCAAAGTGGAGTTAAACACCAGAAACAGGTTACAAACTGGCGTTTAACTCCAAGAAAGACCTCTCTACGTGAAAGCTTCAATGCTCAGTCCAAGCACACACCAAGTGGGCCCCGAAAGTGGATTTCTGCATCATTTACTTATCTCTGTAACCCTAGTAACTAGTTTAGCATAAATAGGACTTTTTACTATTGTATTTACATCTTTTGGAGATCTTTGGACGTTTATTCTGAGATCATGGAGGCTGGCCTCTCGGCCATGCCTAGACCTTGTTCTTATGTATTTTCAACGGTAGAGTTTCTACACACTATATATTAAGGTGTGGAGCTCTGCTGTTCCTCGAGTATTAATGCAAAGTACTATTGTTTTTCTATTCAATTCAAGCTTATTCCTATTCTAAGATATTCATTTGCACCCAAGAACATGATGAATGTGATGATTATGTGACGCTCATTACCATTCTCACTTATGAACACATGCCTGACAACCACTTCCGTTCTACATGAAGATGAGATAGAATGAGTATCTCTTAGATATCTAATACAGGGGACCGAGTCCGAGATATTAGAGTCTTCGTGGTATAAGTTAGAACCCATGGACGGCCATTCCTGAGATCCAAAAACTCTAAACCTTGTCTGTGGTATTCCGAATAGGATCCGGGAAGGGATGGCTGTGACGAGCTTCAAAATCGCGAGTGCTGGGCATAGTGACAGACGCAAAAGGATAGTAAATCCTATTCCAGTATGATCGAGAACCGACAGATGATTAGCCATGCAGTGACAACGCATTGGACCATTTTCACAGAGAGGACGGGATGTAGCCACTGACAACGGTGATGCCCAACAAACAGCTTGCCATGGAAAGGAGTAGGAATGATTGGATGAAGACAGCAGGAAAGCAGAGGTTCAGGAGGAACGAAAGCATCTCTATACAGTTATCTGAAATTCTCAACAATGAATTACATAAGTATCTCTATCCTAGTTTATCTTTTAATTATGTTAATTATCAATTCACCATAACCATTTGAATCCGCCTGACTGAGATTTACAAGGTGACCATAGCTTGCTTCAAGCCGACAATCTCCGTGGGATCGACCCTTACTCACGTAAGGTTTATTACTTAGACGACCCAGTGCACTTGCTGGTTAGTTGTGCGAAGTTGTGACAAAGTGTGATTCACGTTTGAGAGCACCAAGTCTTTGGCACCATTGTTGATGATCACAATTTCGTGCACAAAGTTTTTGGCACCGTTGCCGGGGATTGTTCGAGTTTGGACAACTGACGGTTCATCTTGTTGCTCAGATTAGGTAATTTTATTTTAATTTTAAGCTTTTTGTTTTCATCCTTTTTATTTTCGAAAAAAATTTTCAAAAAAGAAAAAAAATTTAATTTATGTTCTTCAAAATTTTTAAGAATGAATTCTAGAGTTTCATGAAGCATGTTGAAGCCTGGCTGGCTGCAAAGCCATGTCTAATTCATTTAGACTGGGGCTTCCACTTAATTGCAAGATTCCTGGAATTCCTATTAAAAATTTTGAAATCCTTATTTTGCATATTCCAATTAATTTTCGAAAAATACCAAAAATTTTAATAAAATCATAAAATAAAAAATAATTTGATGTTTCTTGTTTAAGTCTTGTGTCAGTTTTTAAATTTGGTGTCAATTGTATGTTTATCTCTTTCTTGCATTTTTCAAAAATCCATGCATTACATTCTTCATGATCTTCAAGTTGTTCTTGGTAAGTCTTCTTGTTTGATCTTTAAAATTTCTTTTTTGTGTCTTTTCTTGTTTTTCATATGCATTTTCAATTCGTTAGTGTCTAAAGTTTGAAAATTCCTATGTTTGGTGTCTTGCATCTTTTTCTTTTCTTAAAAATTTTCAAAAATAAGTCTTGATGATCATCTTGACATTCAAAGTGTTCTTGGTGTTCATCTTGACATTCATAGTGTTTTTGCATGCATCATTTGTTTTGATCCAAAATTTTCATGCATTGAGTCTTTTTGATATTTTTCTCTCTCTTTATTAAAAATTCAAAAAATCAAAAAAAATATCTTTTCCTTTTTCTCTCATAAATTTTCGAAAATTTGATTTGATTTAGTCAAAAAGTTTTAAAAATCTAGTTGTTTCTTATGAGTCAAATCAAATTTTCAATTTAAAAATTCTATCTTTTTCAAATCTTTTTCAAAAATCAAATATTTTTCAATTTTTCCTTCATATTTTCGAAAACTTTATGATTGATTTTCAAAATCTTTTTCTTATTTTATTCTATATTTTCAAAATATTTACTAACAATTAATGTGATTGATTCAAAAATTTTAAGTTTGTTACTTGCCTATTAAGAAAGGTTCAATCTTTAAAATTTAAAATCATATCTTTTCAGTTTCTTGTTAGTCAAGTAATCAACTTTAATTTTCAAAATTAAATCTTTTTAAATTTCTTTTTTCAAATATTTTTTAAATTAAATGTCAATCATATCTTTTTCAAAATCAATTTCAAAATCTTTTCTAATTTCTTATCTTTTCAAAAATTAATTTTCAAATCTTTTTCAATTAACTACTTGACTTTTTGTTTGATTTTAAAAGTTTACTATTTCAATAATATCTTTTTCAAAACTACCTAACTAATTCTCTCTCTAATTTTTGAAAATCACCTTCCTCTTTTTCAAAATTTCTTTTCAAGTAACTATTTGTTTTAAATTTTAGTTTGATCTAATTTTATTTTTCTTTTTGAGTTTTCGAATTTTAACTTTAATTTCAAATTAAAAACAAAAAAATACTTTTATTTTATTTTGTTTAATTTTCGAATTCTCTCATCTCTCATCTCCTTCTGTTTATTTATTCATCTACTAACACCCCTCTTTCACTCAAGAATTCGAACCCATTCCTCTCCCCTGTGTTTGGATTCTTATCTTTTTCTTTTTGCTACTCTTCTCTTCTTATACTTACATAAGGAATCTCTATACTGTGACATAGAGGATTCCATATTTTCTTTTCTGTTTTCTTCTTTTTCATATGAGCAGGAACAAGAATAAGAACATTCTTGTTGAAGCTGATCCTGAACCTAAAAGGACTCTGAAGAGGAAGCTAAGGGAAGCTAAAGCATAACTCTCTGGAGAAAATCTGACATAAATTTTTGAAAAAGAAGGAGACATGGCCGAAAATAATAATAATGCAAGGAAGATGCTTGGTGACTTTACTGCACCAAATTCCAATTTACATGGAAGAAGCATCTCAATCCCTGCCATTGGAGAAAACAATTTTGAGCTAAAGCCTCAATTAGTTTCTCTGATGCAACAGAACTGCAAGTTTCATGGACTTCCATCAGAAGATCCTTTTCAGTTCTTAACTGAGTTCTTGCAGATCTGTGATACTGTTAAGACCAATGGGGTTGACTCCGAGGTCTACAGGCTTATGCTTTTCCCGTTTGCTATAAGAGACAGAGCTAGAATATGGTTGGACTCTCAACCTAAGGATAGCCTGAACTCTTGGGATAAGCTGGTCATGGCTTTCTTAGCCAAGTTCTTTCCTCCTCAAAAGCTTAGTAAGCTTAGAGTGGATGTTCAAACCTTCAGACAGAAACAAGGTGAATCCCTCTATGAAGCCTGGGAGAGATATAAGCAACTGACCAAAAAGTGTCCTTCTGACATGCTTTCAGAATGGACCATCCTGGATATATTCTATGATGGTCTGTCTGAGCTATCAAAGATGTCACTGGACCATTCTGCAGGCGGATCTATTCACCTAAAGAAAATGCCTACAGAAGCTAAGGAACTCATTGACATGGTTGCAAATAACCAGTTTATGTACACTTCTGAGAGAAATACTGTAAGTAATGGGACGCCTCAAAGGAAGGGAGTTCTTGAAATTGATGCTCTGAATGCCATATTGGCTCAGAACAAAATATTGACTCAGCAAGTTAATATGATTTCTCAAAGCCTGAATGGAATGCAAGCTGCATCCAACAGTACTCAAGAGGCATCTTCTGTAGAAGAAGCTTATGATCCTAAGAACCCTGTAATAGCAGAGGTGAATTACATGGGTGAACCCTATGGAAACACCTATAATCCCTCATGGAGAAATCATCCAAATTTCTCATGGAAGGATCAACAAAAGCCTCAACAAGGCTTTAATAATGGTGGAAGAAACAGGTTTAGCAATAGCAAACCTTTTTTATTATCCACTCAGCAACAGACAGAGAATTTTGAGCAGAATCCATCTAGTTTAGCAAATATAGTCTCTGATCTATCTAAGGCCACTCTAAGTTTCATGAATAAAATTAGGTCCTCCATTAGAAATTTGGAGGCATAAGTGGGCCAGCTGAGTAAAAGAGTCACTGAAACTCCTCCTAGTACTCTCCCAAGCAATACAGAAGAATCAAAAAAGAGAGTGCAAGGCCATTACCTTACTTGGTGTGGCCGAACCCAGAGAGGAAGAGGAGGACGTGAATCCCAGTGAGGAAGACCTCCTGGGATGTCCATTGACCTATAAGGAGTTTCCCTTTGAGGAACCAAAGAAATCTGAGGCTCATCTAGAGACCATAGAGATTCCATTGAACCTCCTTTTACCATTCATGAGCTCTGATGACTATTCATCATCTGAAGAAGATGAAGACATTGTTGAAGAGCAAGTTGCTCAGTATTTAGGAGCAATCATGAAGCTGAATGCCAAATTATTTGGTAATAAGACTTGGGAGGATGAACCTCCATTGCTCATCAAGGAACTAAATGCCTTGGTTCAGCAAACTCTACCTCAAAAGAAACAGGATCCTGGTAAATTTTTAATACCCTGTAACATAGGCACCATGACCTTTGAGAAGGCTCTGTGTGACCTGGGGTCAGGAATAAACTTAATGCCACTCTCTGTAATGGAGAAACTTAGAATCTTTGAGGTGCAAGCTGCCAGAATCTCATTAGAGATGGCTGACAACTCAAGAAAATAGGCTTATGGATTAGTAGAGGACGTGTTAGTAAAGGTTGAAGGCCTTTACATCCCTGCTGATTTCATAATCCTAGATACTGGGAAGGATGAGGATGAATCCATCATCCTTGGAAGACCCTTCCTAGCCACAGCAAGAGCTGTGATTGATGTGGACAGAGGAGAATTGATCCTTCAACTGAATGAGGACAACCTTGTATTTAAAACTCAAGGATCTCCTTCTATAACCATGGAGAGGAAGCATGAAAAGCTTCTCTCACTGTAGAGTCAACCAAAGCCCCCACAGTCAAACTTTAAGTTTGGTGTTGGGAGGCCACAACCAAACTCTAAGTTTGGTGTTGAACCCCCACATTCAAACTCTAAGTTTGGTGTTGGGAGGTTTCAACAATGCTCTGAACATCTGTGAGGCTCCATGAGAGCTCACTGTCAAGCTAATGATATTAAAGAAGCGCTTGTTGGGAGGCAAGTCAATGTTATTTATATCTATTTTATTTTATTTCATGTTTTATTAGGTTGATGATCATGTGGAGTCACAAAAACTACTGAAAAATTCAAAAACAGAATGAAAAACAGCATTAAAAATAGCACACCCTGGAGGAGGAGTATTCTGGCATTTAAACGCCAGAAACAGGCTACATTTGGGCGTTTAACACCAAAAACAGGCAGCAGTCTGGCGTTAAACGCCAGGATTGCACAGCAAGGGCATTTTACACGCCTAATTGGAGCAGGGATGTTAAACCCTTGACCCCACTGGATCTGTGGACCCCACAGGATCCTCACCACTTCTTCTCTCCTATTCACACCTTTTTATAAATCTCTTCCCCAAATACCCTTCACCAATCACCTCAATCACTCTTCCCTATCACCTCTTCACCACTCACATCTATCATCTCTTCCCCAAAAACCCTACCTACCTTCAAATTCAAACTATCCCTCCCAAACCCAACCCTAATGGCCGAACCCTAACCCCCCCACTCCTATATAAACCCCTCCTTCCTTCTTCATTTTCACACAACACAACCCTCTCTTCACCACCTTGGCCGAATACACCCCTCTCTCCCTCTCCTCCATTTCTCTTCTTCTTCTTCTTCTTCTTCTTCTTCTTCTTCTTCTTCTTCTTCTTCTTCTTCTTCTTCTTCTTCTTCTTCTTCTTCTTCTTCTTCTTCTTCTTCTTCTTCTTCTTTCTTTCTTTCTTTCTTTCTTCTTTTGCTCGGGGACGAGCAAACATTTTAAGTTTGGTGTGGTAAAAGCATTGCTTTTTGTTTTTCCATAACCATTAATGGCACCTAAGGCCAGAGAAACCTCTAGAAAGAGGAAAGGGAAGGCAATTGCCTCCACCTCTGAGTCATGGGAGATGGAGAGATTCATCTCAAAGATCCATCAAAACCACTTCTATGAAGTTGTGGCCAAGAAGAAAGTGATCCCTAAGGTTCCTTTCAAGCTAAAAAAGAATGAGTATCCAGAGATCCGACTTGAAATCCGAAGAAGAGGTTGGGAAGTTCTCACCAACCCCATTCAACAAGTCGGGATTTTAATGGTTCAAGAGTTCTATGCAAACGCATGGATAACTGGAAACCATGATCAAAGTGTGAACCCGAATCCAAAGCATTGGCTTACCATGGTTCGGGGGAAATACTTAGATTTCAGTCTGGAAAATATAAGGTTGGCGTTCAACTTATCAATGATGGAAGAAAATGCACGCCCCTACACTAGAAGGGTCAATTTTGATCAAAGGTTGGACCAAGTCCTCATGGACATATGTGTGGAAGGAGCTCAATGGAAAATTGACTCAAGAGGCAAGCCGGTTCAACTAAGAAGGCTTGACCTCAAACCAGTAGCTAGGGGATGGTTAGAGTTCATTCAACGCTCAATCATTCCTACTAGCAACCGGTCTGAAGTTACTATAGACCGAGCCATCATGATCCATAGTATCATGATTGGGGAGGAAGTGGAGGTTCATGAGATTATACCTCAAGAACTCTACAAGGTGGCTGACAAGTCCTCCACTTTGGCAAAGTTAGCCTTTCCTCACCTCATCTGTCACCTCTGCAATTCGGCTGGAATTGACATAGAGGGAGACATCCTCATTGAAGAGGACAAGCCCATCACTAAGAAAAGGATGGAGCAAACAAGAGATCATGGACCTCAACATGAGCATGAGGAAATTCCTCACCATGAAATCCCTGAGATGCCTCAGGGGATGCACTTTCCTCCACAAAACTATTGGGAGCAAATCAACACTTCCCTAGGAGAATTAAGCTCCAACATGGGACAACTAAGGATGGAGCACCAAGAGCATTCCATCATACTCCATGAAATTAAAGAAGATCAAAGAGCTATAAGGGAGGAGCAACAAAGACAAGAAAGAGACATAGAGGAGCTAAAGAGCACCATTGGTTCTTCAAGAAGAGAAAGACGTCACCCTCACTAAGGTGGACCCGTTCCTTAATCTTCTTGTTCTTATTTTCCTATTTTTTGGTTTTTGAGCTTTATGCTTTATTTATGTTTGTGTCTTTACTATATGATGATTAGCGTCTAAGTGTCTATGTCTTAAAGCTATGAGTGTCCTATGAATCCATCACCTTTCTTAAATGAAAAATGTTCTAAAAACAAAAGAACAAGAAGTACAGGGTTTCAAATTCATCCTTGAACTAGTTTAATTATTTTGATGTGGTGACAATACTTTTTGTTTTCTGAATGAATGCTTGAATAGTGCATATGTCTTTTGATATTGTAGTTTATGAATATTAAATATGTTGGCTCTTGAAGAATAATGAAAAAAGAGAAATGTTATTTGATAATCTGAAAAATCATAAAATTGATTCTTGAAGCAAGAAAAACCAGTGAATACAAAAGCTTGCAAAAAAAAAAGGAAAAGAAAAATGGTGAAAAAAAAAGAGAGAAAAAGAAAAAGCAAGTAGAAAAAGCCAAAAGCTCTTTAAACCAAAAGGCAAGAGCAAAATGCCAATATCCCTTAAAACCAAAAGGCAAGGGTAATAAAAAGATCCAAGGCTTTGAGCATCAGTGGATAGGAGGGCCTAAAGGAATAAAATCCTGGCCTAAGCGGCTAAACCAAGCTGTCCCTAACCATGTGCTTGTGGCGTGAAGGTGTCAAGTGAAAACTTGAGACTGAGCGGTTAAAGTCAAGATCCAAAGCAAAAAAAAAAGAGTGTGCTTAAGAACCCTGGACACCTCTAATTGGGGACTTTAGCAAAGCTGAGTCATAATCTGAAAAGGTTCACCCAGTTATGTGTCTGTGTCATTTATGTATCCGGTGGTAATACCGGAAAACAAAGTGCTTAGGGCCACGGCCAAGACTCATAAAGTAGCTGTGTTCAAGAATCAACATACTGAACTAGGAGAATCAATAACACTATCTGAATTCTAAGTTCCTATAGATGCCAATCATTCTGAACTTCAATGGATAAAGTGAGATGCCAAAACTATTCAAGAGGCAAAAAGCTACTAGTCCCGCTCATCTGATTGGAGCTAAGTTTCATTGATATTTGGGATTTATAGTATGTCTCTTCTTTTTATCCTATTTGATTTTCAGTTTCTTGGGGACAAGCAACAATTTAAGTTTGGTGTTGTGATGAGTGGATAATTTATACGCTTTTTGGCATTGTTTTTACATAGTTTTTAGTATGATTTAGTTAGTTTTTAGTATATTTTTATTAGTTTTTAAATAAAAATCACATTTCTGGACTTTACTATGAGTTTATGTGTTTTTCTGTGATTTCAGGTAATTTCTGGCTGAAATTGAGGGACTTAAGCAAAAATCAGATTCAGAGGCTGAAGAAGGACTGCAGATGCTGTTAGATTCTGACCTCCCTGCACTCGAAATGAACTTTCTGGAGCTACATAACTCCAAATGATACGCTCTCAATTGCGTTGGAAAGTAGACATCCAGGGATTTCCATCAATATATAATAGTCCATACTTTGCCCGAGTTTAGATGATGCAAACTGGCGTTCAACGCCAGCTCCCTGCCCTATTCTAGAGTCAAACGCCAGAAACAGGTTGCAAAGTGGAGTTAAATGCCAAAAATAGGTTACAAACTGGCGTTTAACTCCAAGAAAGACCTCTCCATGTGAAAGCTTCAATGCTCAGCCCAAGCACACACCAAGTGGGCCCCGGAAGTGGATTTCTGCATCATTTACTTATCTCTGTAACCCTAGTAACTAGTTTAGCATAAATAGGACTTTTTACTATTGTATTTACATCTTTTGGAAATCTTTGGACGTTTAGTTCTGAGATCATGGAGGCTGGCCTCTCAGCCATGCCTAGACCTTGTTCTTATGTATTTTCAACGGTAGAGTTTCTACACACCATAGATTAAGGTGTGGAGCTCTGCTGTTCCTCGAGTATTAATGCAAAGTACTATTATTTTTCTATTCAATTCAAGCTTATTCCTATTCTAAGATATTCATTCGCACCTAAGAACATGATGAATGTGATGATTATGTGACGCTCATCACCATTCTCACTTATGAACACGTGCCTGACAACCACTTCCATT
>NC_029792.2:75401597-75413130 GCF_000816755.2 Arachis ipaensis
ATCCTATTCCAGTATGATCGAGAACCGACAGATGAATAGCCGTGCGGTGACAGTGCATTTTGGACCATTTTCACTGAGAGGACGGGATGTAGCCATTGACAACGGTGATGCCCAACATACAGCTTGCCATGGAAAGGAGTAGGAATGATTGGATGAAGATAGCAGGAAAGCAGAGGTTCAGGAGGAACGAAAGCATCTCTATACGCTTATCTGAAATTCTCACCAATGAATTACATAAGTATCTGTATCCTAGTTTATCTTTTAATTATGTTAATTATCAATTCACCATAACCATTTGAATCCGCCTGACTGAGATTTACAAGGTGACCATAGCTTGCTTCAAGCCGACAATCTCCGTGGGATCGACCCTTACTCACGTAAGGTTTATTACTTGGACGACCCAGTGCACTTGCTGGTTAGTTGTGTGAAGTTGTGACAAAGTGTGATTCACGTTTGAGAGCACCAAGTCTTTGGCGCCATTGTTGATGATCACAATTTCGTGCACCGATACCTTTTTTCATAACCAATAATAAATCATACTTCCCTGCAATTTCTTGAGAGACGACCCGAGGTTTAAATACTTCGGTTATGAATTTTATTGGGTTTTGTTACTTGTGACAACCAAAGTTTTTGTACGAAAGGATTCTTTGTTAGTTTAGAAACTATACTTGTAACGCGATTATTTTTATAAAATTCTAGACTGCACGAGAGTTCCATTCGTCAGTATACTGATAGTGGTGCTAGCCATCATGTATCTGCAGACAACAATAATCTCCTTCAAGCTGCTGAGAGTCAAACAGACTCAGATCAACTCTATATAGGTAATGGTCAAGGTATCCAAATTACTAACTTAGGTTCCTCATATCTTTGTGATACTCAAACTGATCTTTATTTTAAATTGAATAATTTGTTGATTGTTCCTCAAATAACTCAGAATTTACTTAGTGTCTCAAAGTTTGCAGCAGATAATTGTGTATTTTTTTAGTTCTGGCCTTATCATTGTGTGGTTCGTGATTAGGCTACCAGGAGACAGTTTCTGCAAGGGGTAACTAAGAATGGAATTTATGTTTTTCCTAGTCTCTATGTACCTAGACATCCGGCTACATCTAATTCTTGTACAAACCCAAAGACAGCTTTGAATGTAGCATATAATCCAGTGACTTCTATTGATACATGGCATAAGTGATTAGGCTATCCTTCAATGAAAACTGTTTATAGGTTCTTAATACCAATCAGATTACTCATTCAAAATTGTCTACTCCTTTGTCTGTATGTGAATTTTGTACTATGGATAAACTACATCAATTACCATTTTCTGATTCTAATTCTGTATATTCACAGCCTCTAGAATTAGTATATGTTGATATTTGGGGGCCTTCGCCTATTATTTCTCGGTATGGATAAGGTATTATATCAGTTTTGTAGATGCTCATACAAGATACACATCCATTTCTCTTCTTGTTAATAAATCAGAAGCTTTTACTGTATTTAAACAATTTAAAACCCTCTTTGAAAATCAAACTGGTTTCAAACTGAAAGCACTACAAACTGATCATGGTCTTGAATTTTTATCTAATGATTTTAAGACTTTTTTTGCTCAGCACGGTATCATTCATAGAATGTCTTGTCCCTATACTCATCAATAACAAGGCACTGTGGAAAGAAAGCATAGACACCTAACTGAGGTAGGTCTTGCTCTCTTGGCCACTGCTGCCTTGCCATTACAATTCTGGGATGATGTATTTCTTGCTGTAGCTTACTTGATTAAAAGATTGCCCACCACCATTTTACAAAATCAATCTCCTTTTGAGAAGATGTATCATCAACAACCAGATTATAATTTTTTAAGGGTATTTGGGTGTACTTGCTATCCTCTTTTACGACCTTACAACAAACATAAGTTTGATTATAGATCACATCTATGTTTGTTTTTGGGATATGCTCCTCAACATAAAGGTTACAAATATCTTTCCCCTGATGGTAAGCTCTATTTATCTCGTAATGTTGTTTTTGATGAAGGAAATTTTCCATACTCAACTCATTTTACTAAAACTATTGCTAATTCTACTTCTAAATCTTTTAGAGATACTTACTCTAATAACCAATTTGTTGCTGTTCCGAGCTTTCAATCAGAATCACTTATCTCATCTTCACCTCCTACATCTTCTATACCAGCACCTACTCCTCTTATTCCTTCCATTACACCAGCTACAAATACATCATCAGCCTCACAACAATCTCACCCTTTACCTTCTGGATAGATCTCTAATATTAAAATTCAACTCCCTTTTTTCCTACCACCTCCTCCTCTTCCACCACCAAAATTTAATTCTCATCCAATGACTATAAGATCAAAATCCACACACTCTAACCTATCTGCTAATATCACTCACTTGTTAGATTCTAAAGAGGATCCTTTTTTTCTTCATCATCCACCTAAAACTGTACAACAAGCTCTTCAACATCAATATTGGAGAACAGCAATGGAATATGAATAAACAGCTTTAACCAGATACAAAACTTGGAGATTAGTATTGCCACCCTCAAATGCTACTATCATCGGTAGTAAATGGGTGTTTGCTATCAAGAAGAATCCACAAGGCCACCCAATTCGATATAAAGCCAGGTTAGTGGCAAAAGGCTTTCTTCAAAGAGAAGGGGTAGATTTTGATCAAACCTTTTTCCTTGTGATTAAGCCACAAACTATTCAAGTTGTGATTTCTTTAGCACTGTCCAAGGGTTGGCAAATGTGCCAAATTAATTTTGACAATGCGTTTCTCAATAGAGAATTACATGAAACAGTCTTGATGGAACAACCTCAAGGTTTCTCAGCATCTAACACTCGACTAGTTTGTAGTCTTAAGAAAGCCATATATGGCCTCAAACAAGCACCAAGATCTTGGTTTCTAACCTTAACTGCTACCTTGCAACAGTTTGGTTTTCACAATACTAAAACAGATCCCTCATTATTTGTAAGACATACATCAAACTCTATTACGCTACTATGTGCTTATGTTGATGACATTTTATTAACAAGGAATAATCCTCAAGAGTTATAGTTTCTCATTGACAAACTAAACTCTATTTTCTCTCTCAAAGATCTTGGTCAATTTAGTTATTTTCTTGGCTTAGAAGCTACATTTATTAATAACCAACAACTCATTTTAACACAAAGAAAGTATATTATTGATCTTTTGACTCGCACTAATATGTTAATGGCTAATGCAGTACCAACTCCAATAGTATCCTCTTCAAAACTAAGTTTACATGATTCTGACCCATTTAATGATCCCAAGTTGTATAGGTCTATAGCTAAAGCATTACAATACTTGACTCTTACAAGACCAGATCTCACATATTCAGTGAGTAAGGTCTGCCAGTATATGCATAACCCAACTATCAATCATTGGAAAGCTATCAAACGAATCATTCGATAGATAAAAGGTACAGTTGATCAAGGCTTAGTGTTTACCAGTTGTACTAACTTCAGACTTCTTTCCTTTGCTGATGCAGATTGGGGAGCAAATTGTGATGATCGAAAATCAATCACTGGCTATTGTGTTTATTTAGATAATAATCTGATAGCATGGAAAAGAAACAAACAGTACGCAATTTGTCGATCCAGCACAGAGGCAGAATTTCGGGCATTAGCTGCAGCACAATTTGAACTTTCTTGGCTTCAAAATCTGCTTAAAGAGTTATTCATACCAATACCAGTTCCTCTTACCATTTATTGCGATAATCAAAGTGCTTACTTGCTTGCAGCTAATCCTATCTTGCATAGCAAATCCAAGCACTTTGAGCTAGATCTTCACTTTGTAAGAGACCAAGTGACTGCTGGGAAGCTATTTGTCTCCAATCTTCCAGTCATAGACCAAGTAGCTGATATCTTCACTAAAGCTCTCTTGATCATTCTTTTTTTTGAGTTTCGTGACAAACTGAGAGTGGCTTCAAAGCCTTCTCTCAGTTTGAGAGGGATGTAAAGAATAATAATAACTCAACATCTAAGAAACAAGAATTGACTCATTCAAATTTAGTTCCTATCTAATAGCTTCGTTTATTTTAGCTTTCTATCACCAAACTTTAGCTATAAAATAGCAGCACATTATTCACTCTATGTAACACGTTTAATAGCATACAAAAACCATATGCTCAGTTAATAGCACTTTCTTTTTCTCTCTGTTCCCGAGTTACTACTTCTCTCAAGAACCTTCGTTACTTGGTTCTTTATTATATTCAATCTTCTTGAATATTCTTCACAATTTTGATAAAAATTATTCTTAGAAGAAATATTAATCTTATTTCTTAATTTTTTTGTCCAGACAATATTAAATTATTTATATTAAAAGATTTAGATATTTCAAAAAATAATATTTATATGTTAATAATCTGTTTTTTAGATATTCAAGTATTAAAATTAGTCTAAATAATATATTGAATGATGATAACATTGGTTAGTTGTGTATATATATTCCATTAGTTTGTTAATTTTATCTTTTGAATTATTTTTTATTATGGTAACATTCTAATGTACTCTAATTTTTTATTGTGTATTTATAATTTTAAAAATAATCATTCTTAAAAGAAATATTAATTTTATTTCTTAATTTTTTTAGTTCTGACAATATTAAATAATTTATATTAAAATATTAAGATAATTTTAAAACTATTATTTATACTATAACAAAATAACAATATACAAAGGGATATAAGAGTTGTTAAATTTCTGGGAGAAAGAACAGAATAAGGAGATAATAATATATGTGAAGTTTGTTGTTACATGATACAATAGTCACTCTATTTATAGGGATATTACCAACTAACCTCATAAATATTTCATCTACTAACTACTAGCCATTACTAACTTAACTCCTTAAACTGAAATAGTGCCATTGTATAATTGACAACTTTGATTTCTATCATAATAACTATTTTTTCTATTAATTTTTATTTACTATTTTTTTTAATTTCTGTCATAATGACTTTTTTTATTCTAATAATAATTATTCCATACAGAGAAGTGCATCTTGAATTAGAAATAGAAGTAAAAAAATGAAACAAATTAAAAGGTAAATTAATAGAGTAAACAATTGAAGAAGAGGTTACACATAATTTTTCTATAACTGTCACTGAAATACAGATGAAAATAAGATAGAGAATATGAGTTGTTGTTCACCGTGGAGGTGGTTTCTTTATCTAATGTAACTGACGAATGTAATGTACGGAAAAAGTTCTATCATCTATAATCTATAACAATATATAATGCTAAAACTCATTTTGGTGTCCAAAATTTTTTCCATTTTTATCCTTCCTAATAACTTACTCTTAGGTACATCATTCCTACTATATCATTCCTACTACTTCATTTTCATTCATGTTCACATTCACGTCAATGTAACATCTATAATTATTTCACTAATAGGATACCAGTTTCTCCAGTTAATTTCTCTCACTTCATGTTACTGCATAATACTCCACTACTTCATCTTCATCTGTAATAACTAATAGGATACCAGTTTCTCCTCTTAATCTCTCTCACTTCACATTACTGGTTACTCCATAATAGAAAAAATTTCCTTCATTTCTCATCCATCTTCTCTTACATCCTTCTCACTTCACCTAAATATAACGTAAAACCTACTGTAATTTGCTTTTTGTCATTAAATAAAAGTGTAAAACTATGTTTATATGTTTCTTTGATTTTTAACTGTTGACAACATATCAATGGAAGATTCACGTGGAAGTGGTCGACGAACTTAGCAAGACTATGCCAGACAACGGAAACAAAATATGAACAAAGAACAGAGGGCAGAAACACCTTGCCAGAAGGCGTACCAGTTACCGGGAGAGTATTAGACGAGGAAAACAAATCGATACATCGAGTGGAACTAACATGACAAGACCATTACAAGATATCACAAATACACCCGCTCATCAATATTCTGTATCAGGTACTCTAAGTTATACTTCCCATTAATAAATTTATGTTGTTAGTTTATCATTTAAGGTGAATTATTTTTTACGAAATATCTATGTTACTGTACTTAGTACCAATTATGTATAATTTATCTCTTGAGTGTCCCCTTAAATTATCAAATTACATTATTTTCATCCTAATAATAATTTTTCTACATATACATATACTCACAATAACAGCGGAGCTGGTTCAAGTAATATACCGAATGGTCCAAATATGGGTAGGAATCCTGTAGATTTATATTTATTTAATTAATAATAATTTTTTTTAAATTTTAATTCAAAATTGATAAATTTGCTATTTTTAAAATATTTATTTTGCTACCAGTTTAATATAATTTTTATATTCATGAATTACTTATCTCTAAAGAATAATTATACACAGTAAAATATAATCATTTAAAATACATTATTGTCGTTCCAATAATATGATTGCTATTATTCATATGCTCATAATAATAGTAGTCCAGTTAATATCTAATAGAATTTTACATTTCATATCTTTTTTAATATTCTACAATTCTTTTAAACGTTTTATTTAATACACAAAAAAGATACAAATATTTTTAATTAATATATATAACATTGTAAATTATAAATGATAATTTCTTCACTTAATAAATCTATTATACGGTTACACTTGAATCATTTTTCAAATTGTAACTTTTTACAGGAACTCAAACGACCGATCATGTATTTATATTTTACGTTCACTATCTATTTTTTTTAGTTAGTCAGAGTTTGGATAATTATGATATTAATGGGTATTCTACGTATTCTATTACTTCCAATCAATTTAATTTTGTATGATTTGTTTCTTATAAAGTAACTTCTCAATTACCATTGATACTATACAAACTTAATTCATTGAACAATTTTTTAATTTTGTTAATGTATTCTTTTTACATACTATCAGAAATTCATGGAAATAGATCTTATCAAAACATTAGATGTGAAGAAAATATAACTGGTTAGTATTCTACTTTTTTTTCTTTATATATTTAGTATTGTGACACAATTTTAATAGATAAATAAATTTATAAAAAAATTATTATTTTATCCTTATATGTTAGCATATTAATGTATTCATAGTAAACATTAAGTATGAGCATAATTAATGTTAAAAAATTTATTTATTTAAGATCATTACAAGAACCAATTATAAAAAAAGAGTGACAGTGCCTAACAAAAAAATAAAATCTATATACAAAAAAATTTATAAAAACCAAAATGATACTTAAAAATTAAAATATTTATTTGCCAATTAAAATGAAAAATATGTAAACTTTAGCAAAAATGAAAAAAATAGTTAATTTAAAAAACTTTATATTTTGTTGAATCATTTTGTTATAATTCACACAAATATGACAAAATAAAATAATTAAATAAAATATATTTTAAGAAATAAAATAAATAGTAAAAATTAAAATGATAACTCTAGGGGAAAGCATACAAAATAAAAATAATTAGAAGTAATAGAACAAATAAAATATGAACTAATATTATCTTCAATTGTATTACTTCGACCAGTAATATCTAAATATTTAAAACATGAAACAAAACATACAAACTAAAAAATTGAGCCAAAGAAAAAAATAGTCATACCCTATATAAGATAATTAACTAAAAAATGCTATAAGACAACTGATGCAACTGAGAACTTTATACAAAAAAAATTATGATATATAAAGATAGCATTTTTTAAAAAACTTTTATTTATTTCAGACTCAAACTATATTGTATTGACTATTTAATCTGAAAAAAATAGTCCATAACAAACATAATGTTAACATATAACTCAAAAACATATAATGGAACAAGGAAATAATAAATATTTAAAATAATATAATGTTGTTATAGATCGTATGTGGTTTTAACTTGGTTATAACAGTTTCGAATAAAAGGTTTTAAACAAAATGATTTTCAATTGTATACTTCGACCAGTAATATCTAAACATTTAAAACATGAAACAAAACATACAAACTAAAAAATTTAGCCAAAGGCAAAAATTGTCATACCCTATATAAGATAATTAACTAAAAAATGCTATAAGACAACTAATGCAACTGAGAACTTTATACAAAAAAAAATTATGATATATAAAGATAGCATTTTTAAAAAAACTTTTATTTATTTCAGACTCAAACTATATTGTATTGACTATTTAATCTAAAAAAAATAGTCCATAACAAACCTAATGTTAACATATAACTCAAAAACATATAATGGAACAAGGAAATAACAAATATTTAAAATAATATAATATTGTTATAGATCGTGTGTGATTTTAACTTGGTTATAACAGTTTCGAATAAAATGTTTTAAACAAAATGATTTTATTAAAAAAAAAAGAATAAAACTATTTTGCTACACAATAAATAATATTTCTTTATAATTAAAAGAATAAAAACATTTATTTAATGAATAAAAAACATCTTTATAAAGAATAAAATAAAATATTTTATAATTAAGGTTGTTAAATACATCTGAATAACAAAATTTGAAAAAAGAAAGTCAAACAACATCACAATATTATACAGTGTAACAAAATTAAAAAAAATTATTGAAACATCACTTAAATATTTGATAGTTACTTATCTCTTTTTTATGATCACTATAATGGAAGTAATTCTTTGTATTTATAATCACCAAAGTACTATCTTTTTAGTTGTTACAAAATTAATCATTTTCTGATTTTCATTATGAATGTAACCAAATATATGTAAATTTAATACGAGTACAGAAATTAGACAAAATGTTCGAGCATCCCACAATTGTGCTCCAAATTTTCAAGAGGATGCAACAATAATTCGAACTCCGCTACCAATCCCAAGGACATGTCATTACTGTAGCGCACATCTATTACACCATGAGACGTTCGAGATATGCTGTAATAGGGGAAAAGTCTCTCTTCCCCGAGTAAATGCTCCTCAGGAATTGCTTGAAATCTTCTTGGACCCCTCTGCAAAAGGAAACCATTTTAGAAAACATATTCGTGGATACAATCATGTATTTTCCTTCACTTCGTGTGGTGTGCACTGGTGCACGAATTGTGAATCACACTTTTCACAATTCGTACCACTAACCAGCAAGTGCACTGGGTCGTCCAAGTAATACCTTACGTGAGTAAGGGTCGAATCCCACGGAGATTGTTGGTTTGAAGCAATCTCTGGTTATCTTGTAAATCTCAGTTAGGAGGTCAATTATATTTATCAGTTGACTTGCAAATGAACAAGGGAACATAAAATAAATACTTGGTATGCAGTAATGGAGAATATGTTGGAGTTTTGGAGATGCTTTGTCTTCTGAATCTCTGCTTTCTCCCTGTCTTCTTCTTCACGCACGCAAGGTTCCTCCTATGGCAAGCTGTGTGTTAGTGGATCACCATTGTCAATGGCTACCATCCGTCCTCTCAGTGAAAAAGGTCCAGGTGCGCTGTCACCGCACGACTAATCATCTGTCGATTCTCGATTATGTCAGAATAGGATCCATTGATCCTTTTACGTCTGTCACTACGCCCAACACTCGCGAGTTTGAAGCTCGTCACAGTCATTTAATCCCTGAATCCTACTCGGAATACCACAGACAAGGTTTAGACTTTCCGGATTCTCAAGAATGCTGCCAATGGATTCTAGCTTATACCACGAAGATTCTGATTAAGGAATCCAAGAGATATTCATTCAATCAAAAGTAGAACGGAGGTGGTTGTCAGGCACGCGTTCATAGGTTGAGAATGGTGATGACTGTCACGGATCATCACATCCATCATATTGAAGTGCGAATGAACATCTTAGATAGAAACAAGCGTGTTTGAATAGAAAACGGAAATAGTTGCATGAAATCATCGAAACACAGCAGAGCTCCTCACCCCCAACAATGGAGTTTAGAGACTCATGCCGTCAAAGAGTACAAAGTTCAAATCTAAAATGTCATGAGGTGCGAAATAAACCTCTAAAAGTTGTTTAAATACTAAACTAGTAACCTAGGTTTACAGAAAATGAACAAACTATGATAGATGGTGCAGAAATCCACTTCTGGGGCCCACTTGGTGTGTGATGGGGCTGAGACTTAAGCTTCTCACGTGCCTGGGCTGTTTTGGGCGTTCAACGCCAGGTTGTAACCTGTTTCTGGCGTTGAACTCCAACTTGTAACTTGTTTCTGGCGCTGGAGGCCAGACTGCAACATGGAACTGGCATTGAACGGCAGTTTACGTCATCTATCGTTGAGCAAAGTATAAACTATTATATATTTCTGGAAAGCCCTGGATGTCTACTTTCCAACGCAATTGAGAGCGTGCTATTTGGAGATCTGTAGCTCCAGAAAATCTACTTTGAGTGCAGGGAGGTCAGAATCCAACAACATCAGCAGTCCTTTTTCAGCCTGAATCAGATTTTTGCTCAGCTCCCTCAATTTCAGCCAGAAAATACCTGAAATCATAGAAAAATACACAAACTCATAGTAAAGTCCAGAAATGTGATTTTTAATTAAAAACTAATAAAAATATACTAAAAACCAACTAAATCATACTAAAAACTAAGTAAAAACAATGCCAAAGAGCGTATAAATTATCCGCTCATCACAACACTAAACTTAAATTGTTGCTTGTCCCCAAGCAACTAAAAACAAAGTAGGATAAAAGGAAGAGAATATACAATGAATTTCAAAAACATCTATGAAGATCAGTGTTAATTAGATGAGCGGGGCTATTAGCTTTTTGCTTCTAAATAGTTTTGGCATCTCACTTTATCCTTTGAAGTTCAGAATGATTGGCATCTATAGGAACTCAGAATTTAGATAGTGTTATTGATTCTCCTAGTTCAGTATGTTGATTCTTGAACACAGCTACTTTATGAGTCTTGGCCGTGGCCCTAAGCACTCTGTTTTCCAGTATTACCATCGGATACATACATGCCACAGACACATAACTGGGTGAACCTTTTCAGATTGTGACTCAGCTTTGCTAAAGTCCCCAATTAGAGGTGTCCAGGGTTCTTAAGCACACTCTGTTTTTTGCTTTGGACCTCGACTTTAACCGCTCAGTCTCAAGTTTTCACTTGACACCTTCACGCCACAAGCATATGGTTAGGGACAGCTTGGTTTAGCCGCTAAGGCTAGGATTTTATTCCTTTAGGCCCTCCTATCCAGTGATGCTCAAAGCCTTGGATCCTTTTTGTTACCCTTGCCTTTTGGTTTTAAGGGCTATTGGCTTTTTGCTCTTGCCTTTTGGTTTAAAGAGCTTTTGGCTTTTTCTGCTTGTTTTTTCTTTTTCTTGCTCTCTTTTTTTTTTTCGCATTTTTTTTGCAAGCTTTGTTCTTCACTGCTTTTTCTTTCTTCAAGAATCATTTTTATGATTTTTCAGATTATCAAATAAAATTTCTCCTTTTTCATCATTCTTTCAAGAGCCAACAATTTTAACATTCATAAACAACAAATTCAAAAGACATATGCACTGTTGAATTCATAGGTCTTTAAGACATAGACACTTAGATACTAGTGATCATATAGTAAAGACACAAACATAATTAAACATGAAGCATAGTAAATGTAGTAAATGAA
>NC_029792.2:75414504-75417622 GCF_000816755.2 Arachis ipaensis
AAGACACAAACATAATTAAACATGAAGCATAGTAAATGAAAAACAGGAAAATAAGAACAAGGAGATTAAGGAATGGATCCACCTTAATGAGGGTGGCGTCTTCCTCTTCTTGAAGAACCAATTTGCTCTTGAGCTCCTCTATGTCTCTTCCTTGCCTTTGTTGCTCTTTCCTCATAGCTCTTTGATCTGCAGTCAATTGCTCTATCACTGAATTATGGAAAAACAAAAGCAATGCTTTTACCACACCAAACTTAAAAGGTTTGCTCGTCCTTGAGCAAAAGAAGAAAGAAGTGGAGAAGATGGAGGAGATGGAAGTGTGTGAATGGGTGGGTTTGGGAGAGAAATGGTTTGAATTTGAATGGTGAGGTAGGTGGGGATCCTGTGGGGTCCATAGATCTAGTGGGGTCAAGGATTTAGCATCCCTGCTCTAATTAGGCGTACAAGATGCCCTTACTGTGCAATCCTGGCGATTAACGCCAGACTGCTGCCTGTTTTTGGCGTTAAACGCCCAAATGTAGCCTGTTTCTGGCATTTAACGCCAGACTGATGCTTGTTTCTGGCATTAAACGCCAGCTTGGTGCTTGTTTCTGGCGTTAAACGCCAGGCAGATACTTATTTCTGGCGTTTAAATGCCAGAATGATCTTCCTCCAGGGTGTGCTGTTTTTCATTCTGTTTTTGATTTTCCATTTGTTTTTATGACTTCACATGATCATCAACCTAAAGAAAACATAAAATAGCCATGGAAAATAAATAGATATAATTAAATAACATTGGGTTGCCTCTCAACAAGGGCTTCTTTAATGTCAATAGCTTGACAGTGAGCTCTCATGGAGCCTCACAGATAATCAGAGCAAGGTTGGGACCTCCCAACACCAAACTTAGAGTTTGAATGTGGGGGTTTAACACCAAACTTAGAGTTTGGTTGTGGCCTCCCAACACCAAACTTAGAGTTTGACTGGTGGGGCTTTGGTTGACTCTGCAGTGAGAGAAGCTTTTCATGCTTCCTCTCCATGGTTACAGAAGGAGAACCTTATGTCTTATAGTTTGCAATGTCTGAAAACCACAGAGCTTCCTGAATAGCAAAAATTGCTCATCCGGAAAGGTTTCAGAGATCTCAGTAGGAGGGAGGGATGCTCCTGCTACTGGTTCTATCTGGGACAGGTGATCAGCTACTTGATTCTCTGTCCCTTTTCTGTCTCTTATTTCTATATCAAACTCTTGCAGAAGCAACACCCATCTTATGAGCCTGGGCTTTGAATCCTGCTTTGTGAGTAGATATTTTAGAGAAGCATGGTCAGTGTACACAATCACTTTTGATCCTACTAAGTAGGATCTAAACTTGTCAATGGCATAAACCACTGCAAGTAATTATTTTTCTGTGGTTGTATAATTTTTCTGGGCATCATTTAAAACACTGCTAGCATAATAAATTACATGCAGAAGCTTGTTATGCCTCTGTCCCAATACTGCACTAATGGTATGGTCACTAGCATCACACATTAGTTCGAATGGTAATGTCCAGTCTGGTGCAGAAATGACTGGTGCTGTGACCAGCTTAGCTTTCAGGGTCTCTGCAGACACTTTGTGTCAAACACAAATGGCGTGTCAGCAGCTAGCAGATTGCTCAGAGGTTTTGCAATTTTTGAGAAATCCTTTATAAACCTCCTATAGAATCCTGCATACCCCAGAAAGCTTCTGATTGCCTTAACATTGGCAGGTGGTGGTAATTTTTCAATTACTTCAACTTTAGCTTGATCCACCTCTATTCCCTTGTTTGAAATTTTATGCCCAAGGACAATCCCTTCAGTCACCATAAAGTGACATTTTTCCCAGTTTAAAACTAGGTTGGTCTCTTGGCATCTTTTCAGAACAAGTGCTAAATGGTTAAGGCAGGAGCTGAATGAGTCTCCAAATACTGAAAAGTCATCCATAAAGACTTTTAGAAACTTCTCTACCATATCAGAGAAGATAGAGAGCATGCACCTCTGAAAGGTTGCAGGTGCATTACACAGACCAAAAGGCATCCTTCTGTAGGCAAACACTCCAGAAGGACATGTGAATGCTGTTTTCTCTTGGTCCTGAGAATCTACTGCAATTTAGTTGTAACCTGAATAGCCATCCAAAAAGCAGTAATATTCATGACCTGCTAGTCTCTCTAGCATCTGGTCTATAAATGGTAAAGGAAAATGATCCTTCCTGGTGGCTGTATTGAGCCTTTTGTAGTCAATACACATACGCCACCCTGTAACTGTTCTTGTAGGAACCAGTTCATTCTTTTCATTATGAACCACTGTCATTCCTCCCTTCTTAGGGACAACATGGACAGGGCTCACCCAGGGGCTATCAGAAATAAGATAGATAATCCCAGCCTCTAGTAACTTAGTGACCTCTTTCTGTACCACCTCCTTCATGGCGGGATTTAGCCGCCTCTGTCGTTGAACCACTGGCTTAGCATCATCCTCCAATAGGATCTTGTACATGCATCTGGCTGGGCTAATGCCCTTAAGATCACTTATGGATCACCCAAGAGCTGTCTTGTGTGTCCTTAGCACCTGAATTAGTGCTTTCTCTTCCTGTGGCCCTAAAGCAGAGCTTATGATTACAGGAAAGTGTCACCTTCTCCCAGAAATACATATTTCAGGGATGGTGGTAGTGGTTAGAGCTCGGGTTTAGGAGGTTTTTCCTCTTCCTGAGGAGTTTTCAGAGGTTCTTTTATTTCCTCTGGTTCCTCCAGATTAGGCTGAACATCCTTAAAAATGTCCTCTAGCTCTGATTCGAGACTCTCAGTCATATGGACCTCTTCCACCAGGGAGTCAATAATATCAACGCCCAGGCAGTCGTCTGATGTGTCTGGATGTTGCATAGCTTTGACAACATTCAACTTAGACTCATCCTCATTGACTCTTAGGGTTATCTCCCCTTTTTGGACGTCAATGAGGGTTCGTCCAGTTGCTAGGAATGGTCTTCCTAGAATGAGAGTTGCACTCTTGTGCTCCTCCATTTCCAGCACTACAAAGTCAGTAGGGAAGGTGATGAGCGGATATTTTATACGCTTTTTGGGGTTAATTTCATATAGATTTTAGTATGTTTTAGTTGGTTTTTAGTTTATTTTCATTC
>NC_029792.2:75417678-75468377 GCF_000816755.2 Arachis ipaensis
GATTAGGTTGATGCTTGCCCCGCTTGCCCCAAGAGCTGTCTTGGTGCAGTTACCCTCTAATATGCATGGTATCATAAAGCTCCCGGGATCCTTAAGCTTTTCTGGGAAGCTTGGGAAGCTTTTTGCACTGCATTCTTCAGTGAGGAGAACTCTTTCAGTTTCTCTCCAATCATTCTTATGACTCAAGATATCTTTCATGAACTTGGCATAATAGGGTATTTGCTCAAGTGCCTCTGCAAATAGAATCTTTATTTCAAGAGTCCTGAGATAGTCTGCAAAGCGGGCAAATTGCTTATCTTGCTCCTCTTTGCGGAGTTTTTGAGGATAAGGCATCTTGGCTTTGTATTCCTCAACCTTAGTTGCTACAGGTTTATTTCCTACAGAGGTAGGTTGAGAAGCCTTCTTGAGGGATTTATTATCAGCATTTGCAGGTGTCTGATCCCTCACTGGCATTTGAAAGCCAGGGTTGGAAGCTGGAGTGGCGTTGGACGCCAACTCCTTACTTGTTCCTGGCATTTGAATGCCAGAACTGAGCTTCCATTGGGTGTTTGACGCTAACTCCTTGCCTGTTTCTGGCGTTTGAATGCCAGAGTTATTCCTCTCTGGGCTCTTACTGTCCTCAGAGGGATTTTGGATAGCCGGTTGTTCATTTCTTGGCTTCCTGCTGCCTTAAAGTGAGGTATTTAATGTTTCCCATTTCTTAATTGAACTGCTTGGCACTCTTCTGTTATTTGTTTTGATAACTGCTGTTCTGTTTGCTTCAACTGTACTTCCATATTCAGATTAGCCATTCTTGTGTCTTGTAGTATCTCCTTGAATTCGGCCAGCTGTTTTGTTAGAAAGTCTAATTGCTGATTTAATTCTGTAATTTGTTCTGCAGGACTGAGTTCAGCAGTTACTGTTTTAGCCTCTTCTTTCATGGAAGATTCACTACTTAGGTACAGATGCTGATTTCTGGCAACTATATCAATGAGCTCTTGAGCTTCTTCAATTGTTTTTCTCATATGTATAGATCCACCAGCTGAATGGTCTAGAGAAATCTGAGCTTTCTCTGTAAGCCCATAATAGAAGATGTCTAACTGCACCCATTCTGAAAATATTTCAGAGGGATATTTTTTTAGCATCTCTCTGTATCTCTCCTAGGCGTCATAAAGAGATTCATTATCTCCTTTTTTAAAGCCTTGGATGTCCAGCCTTAGCTGTGTCATCCGTTTTGGAGGGAAGTATTGATTCAGGAATTTTTCTGTCAGCTGTTTCCATGTCCTTATGCTAGCTTTAGGTTGGTTATTTAACCACCTCTTAGCTTGATCTTTTACAGCAAATGGAAACAGTAATAATCTGTAGACATCCTGATCTACTTCCTTATCATGTACTGTGTCAGCAATTTGTAAAAGATTTGATTTTTAAGTTTGAATATTAAATTTTTAATTTGGAATAAGATAAGATAAGATTTTGAAAAAGATATGATTTTTGAAATTTTAAAACTAAGATAAGATGAAACAAAAAGTTTTAAAATAAAAATCTGAATTTTTAATGGAAAATTTCGAAAATTACTTAAAATAAAGAGAAAAGATATTTTTGAATTTAATGTTGAAAGAGAAAAACACACAAAAGACACAAGACTTAAAATTTTTAGATCTAATGCTCCTTGTTTTTGAAAATTTTGGAGGGAGAACACCAAGGAACACCAAACTTAAAAATTTTAAGATCTAAACACAAAGAAGACTCAAGAACACTTTGAAGATTTACAAGAACAACAAGAACAACAGAAAGAACACCAAACTTAAAACTTTTAGAAAACTTCAATAAAATTTTTGAAAATTAGAAAAAGATTAACAAGAAAACACCAAACTTAAAGTTTGGCACAAGATTCAATCAAAGAAAAATTATTTTTGAAAAAGATTTTAAAAAGAAGATACCCAATCACCAAGAACATAAACCAACGCTCTAGCCAATTGAGCAGTAAATGTAACACTTGTTTTAAAGAGGTATTTTTAATAACTAAAAATAAATTTTTTGAAAACTAATGTTTTGAGAAAGCACAAGTAAAACAAGAAAAGACACAGAACAAGAAAAACTAAAGATCAAACAAGAAAAATAAACAAGAACAACTTGAAGATCAAGGAAGAATAAAGAACACAAATTCGAAAATTTAAGAGAAAAAGATAAGAATGCGGTTGATGTAAGACCCCGAATTTTGAAAAGTAATTAATAAACTATTTATGATCCATTATATTTATTTAAGATCTTATTTTCGGAGATTTTTATAATATATAAGTTGAGTAAATTTCTATTTATTATTTAGAGTTCTTATAATTGAAAGATTTTAAAGAAAATTGAACTTTAGTTACTTAATTTCCCATTGCTTTTGAAGTATTCTCTGAATTTTAACTAAACAAATCTGAGCCTTTGGGAAAGTTTCTGATTTAAGAATAAGAAGAAATTGGGTTTTTGGACTTAAATAATGTTGGTTTTGAAACTGCTTCGGAACTTTTGGCCTACATGCCTTGGTTTTGGTTTTAAGTCTCCATTTTAAATGATTTCAGTTTGAGTAACTATGATTCCGAGGATTTCTAAAGAGCTTAAGAAGTGAGGCAGGTTATTCTTCCCTAGAGTCTTGTGTCTTCTCAAAGAAAGTTCTGTTTTAAGGTGATGATTGAAAGTTTCTTGGAAGTTTTGTAAAATTTTATATTAAGTGACTAAGATTTGAAAGAGAATTGATTTTGAGGAAAAGTTGAAAAGAAAACTTATTGAAATGATTTTAAGTTGGCATGGTTTTGAAGCGATTTGGAAGTTTGAAAAGAAAACTTATTTTAGCAAAATGGTTCTTGGCAAGATGTGAACTGTATACGTTTGTGATTCGAAAGTAAGTGGGCCAAGAATGATTATTGAAATAAGATTTTGAGTCTGATTGACTGTGGATATTACTGAGAATATAATGAGAATTTTTGGCCTGGCAAGGATGGTGGTATAATCCCGCTTGCTCAGTGCGTAAACCGTTGTGCAGGGATGGTGGTTATGTCCCGCCTGCAGTGAGGATGGTGGTTTTATCCCGCTCACATATTGATAAATTATTTGGCAAGGACGGTGGTTTAATCCCGCTTACGTGTTCCGGGCAAGGATGGTGGTTTAATCCCGCTTGCTTGTGGAACCTACGGATAAGGATGGTGGTTTAATCCCGCTTGCTTGTGGAACCTACGGATAAGGATGGTGGTTTAATCCCGCTTATCCGAGTCGGGTCTGGCAACATAACTGATGCATGAGCTCATGGCCAGTAGGACAGGCATGCATCACATGCATTTATATGACATTGTTTGGGTGTGCATATTATAATTGGTTTGCCTATGTGAATAGTTATGTTAATTGCTAATTGCTCTACTTGATATAAATGCTTGATTGTGTTTGAACCTTCTTACTTGTGTTTGTGGCTGAGAATTGGTTGTTGATTGAGCTGCTTGGGCCTAGGGCCGTGGTTGATTATGAGATGGGCTGAATGCTATGTTTAGTTTGTGCTTTGGTTTAGAAAAGTATGAAAAACTAAACTGGTTCAACATAGACTTAATGAACCTATGCACGGAACAGTTTGGTCATTCATGCTGTCTAGGAAAAACTTTTAAAAAGGCTTTTAGATTTCTGAGTAATTAACAACTTTCCCTTTTAGAAAGGATTTCATATTTTGAAGATGAAATCTTTGGTTTTGAAAAGAAGCATAAGGCGGTTATTAATCACTGTACTTTAAAAAAAAGGTTTTATTTTCGTATCTTATTATAGCAATTCTGTAACCCTATAGTGAGAACCCTTTCGAGGACGATGTTCTCACTCCCCTACAGGTTTTTCCCTTTCAGGATATGGACGACGAAGCTTCAGAAGAGTTTTATTCGCCTTTCTGTTTATGTGACATTATTTTGTATTATCTTAGTTTTTATTTTTTTCCCTCGCCTTTATCTCTAGCAATTTTCGCAAGAGGGATAGGAGTTTCGATGTGTGAAGTTTTTTTATATTGATATGATGTATATATATATATATGTGTATCTTTTGTAAGTATTGTGGGTTGTATTGTAAATGTGGTTGTATGTTATCAGATAAGAAGTCTCTTGAGCGGTTATACAGTTTAAATTTTTTTAAACAGGCTCATATTATAGTATTAAATATTTTAAAAGACGTCGTAATACCCGAGCTATCAAAGTAGCGCAGCCAGAAGCGTGACATTTTGATAGTTAGGATGTTACATTATGGTATCAGAGCGGTCCTTCTTGTAGAGCCTGAGGAATGGACTGATTATGCTTCATTTGCATACTCTGAACGTCTGTCATGTAGTAGGTCTTGTTCGGATAACAAGAATTAGAACTTTATGCACATGACGGTCTATTGATTAATGCTGTTAGCCTATCATTGCATACTTCTTGGTATTAAGTTTGGCCGGCTTAATATTAGTGACTTATGTATATGAAAGCACTAATGGGTTATCATAAACGATATGCGAGTTGTAGGAAACGCGAATCGCAGGTTTTGGAAACGTTAGAAATTAATTCTCAAGGTTACAGCTATTTGCCTGGTTTTCTGCTGAAGTCATGTGATGTGTTCTTTCATGGTTTATCTTGAATTTCTTGTTTGCTATTTTCTTTTGGAAAGTAGTTTGATTGTTCCAACCCTCCTTCTCTGTTCATATGCTTTCTCCTTTGATTCCATCCGCATATGTCTGCCTAACGTCCTTGGTGTGTTTGCCTTCCTTTGTTTAAACTCTTTTCTTGATATATATATATATTTTTTTTGGTACAACTTTAGTCTTGTTGATGCAGTGTATTCCTTTAAGCTCCTATTCCGAGTTCTTTTTAAAGAAATTGTGATTTTACTTCTCTCTTACTTGACTATATCTACAACCATCATTCTTAATGCCTTTATAAAATCATTTTTGATTCGGTATAACCTTCTCTAAATAAAACTTTGAAAAAAAAAAATTTTCTTATGCAGTTTAGAAACCATTTACTCCTAATACCTGTTCTTTTCCTGGTTTATGAAAATATACTCATTTTAAAAAATATATATATATATACAACTTGATTTTCTAACGACTATATTACAATTTTTATGAATATTTTTGCTTGATTATATACTTAGATACTTTTCAAAGAAAGATTTTTGTCTCTTTTTAGTTGATTTTTGTTTAATAAACTTCATTTGATCTATTTTTTTTAATTTGAATTTGGTTTAGCATAACACGTTAATTAAGCATTCTTTACTCTTTTGAAAATGTTGGATTCATATCTTCCCTTTCAAGGATGGACCAATTCCTTTGAGCTTTTCACTTCTATGGATGTCATATTTGATTATGTATTTAATTACTCTCTTACTTTTGTAAACATCACCGTTAGTCTTAATTTTCCTTCTCTTATGGATCTCATACTCATCGAGTTAGCTTGACTTTGTTTCCATCTAATGCACCATTTGCCCTCTTAATTGTCATTCTTTAGTCAAAGGTTCTTTCTTGAGAATTTTCTATTGATTGAGTTGTATTTTCTTGCGCGTTTTGTATTCCTTTGGATCAATTGAAAACTTGTTTGATATTTCAAGCCTAGTGAATTTTGTTTAAATTCTCTTGATTTAAAGATCAAGAGGAGATGTGCGTCGGATCTGTTGCTGCCGGTCCGCCCAGCTGACCCGTCGCCAAACCACGTCACCATCCGTGAATCTGTCTCTGTCGCCGCTGCCAGAGGTCGTCGTCGGAGCCGCCGCTCCACTTCTGTCATTCTTCTTCTTACAGTGAGTTGCTCGCACCTTGAAGCTCTTTCTGTAATCATTCTAGCTATCTGTGGTTAAGGACTCTGATGTATAGATGTTGTAGGGTTAATTTTATGGGTTTTCATGTCAAAATTAAGGTTGTTGCTGACCAAATGAAGCTCCTGGCCACTGTCGGTTAAGTTTGGGGTGGCTGGCACGTCGTTCTTTTATTCCAGTAAGTGTCTATCTCGGAATCTTTGCCTTTGGTTTTCTGTTATGTGCTTTGAGGTTTCCACGATATTGATGTTTTAGGAATTAATAACCGGGGTTGCATGTTGGGACTTGTATATGGTGTGGCGAAAGTGTGCGGGCTTGGCAAGATGTGAACTGTATACGTTTGTGATTCGAAAGTAAGTGGGTCAAGAATGATTATTCAAATAAGATTTTGAGTCTGATTGACTGTGGATATTACTGAGAATATAATGAGAATTTTTGGCCTGGTAAGGATGGTGGTATAATCCTACTTGCTCAGTGCGTAAACCGTTGTATAGGGATGGTGGTTATGTCCCGCCTGCAGTGAGGATGGTGGTTTTATCCCACTCACATATTGATAAATTATTTGGCAAGGACGGTGGTTTAATCCCGCTTGCGTGTTCCGGGCAAGGATGGTGGTTTAATCCCGCTTGCTTGTGGAACCTACAGATAAGGATGGTGGTTTAATCCCGCTTATCTGAGTCGGGTCTGGCAACATAACCGACGCATGAGCTCATGGCCAGTAGGACAGGCATGCATCATATGCATTTATATGACATTGTTTGGGTGTGCATATTATAATTGGTTTGCCTATTTGAATAGTTATGTTAATTGCTAATTGCTCTACTTGATATAAATGCTTGATTGTGTTTGAACCTTCTTACTTGTGTTTGTGGCTGAGAATTGGTTGTTGATTGAGCTGCTTGGGCCTAGGGCCGTGGTTGATTATGAGATGGGCTGAATGCTATGTTTAGTTTGTGCTTTTGGTTTAGAAAAGTATGAAAAACTAAACTGGTTCAACATAGACTTAATGAACCTATGCACGGAACAGTTTGGTCATTCATGCTGTCTAAGAAAAACTTTTAAAAAGGCTTTTAGATTTCTGAGTAATTAACAACTTTCCCTTTTAGAAAGGATTTCATATTTTGAATATGAAATCTTTGGTTTTGAAAAGAAGCATAAGGCGGTTATTAATCATTGTACTTTAAAAAAAAGGTTTTATTTTCGTATCTTATTATAGCAATTCTGTAACCCTATAGTGAGAACCCTTTCGAGGACGATGTTCTCACTCCCCTACAGGTTTTTCCCTTTCAGGATATGGACGACGAAGCTTCAGAAGAGTTTTATTCGCCTTTTTGTTTATGCGACATTATTTTGTATTATCTTAGTTTTTTTTTCCGTCGCCTTTATCTCTAGCAATTTTCGCAAGAGGGATAGGAGTTTCGATGTGTGAAGTTTTTTTATATTGATATGATGTATGTATATATATATATATATCTTTTGTAAGTATTGTGGGTTGTATTGTAAATGTGGTTGTATGTTATCAGATAAGAAGTCTCTTGAGCGGTTATACAGTTTAAATTTTTTTAAACAAGTATTGTGGGTTGTATTGTAAATGTGGTTGTATGTTATCAGATAAGAAGTCTCTTGAACGGTTATACGGTTTAAATTTTTTTAAACAGGCTCATATTATAGTATTAAATATTTTAAAAGACGTCGTAATACCCGAGCTATCAAAGTGGCGCAGCCAGAAGCGTGACATTTTGATAGTTAGGATGTTACATTATGGTATCAGAGCGGTCCTTCTTGTAGAGCCTGAGGAATGGACCGATTATGCTTCATTTGCATACTCTGAACGTCTGTCATGTAGTAGGTCTTGTTCGGATAACAAGAATTAGAACTTTATGCACATGACGGTCTATTGATTAATGCTGTTAGCCTATCATTGCATACTTCTTGGTATTAAGTTTGGCCGGCTTAATATTAGTGACTTATGTATATGAAAGCACTAATGGGTTATCATAGACGATATGCAAGTTGTAGGAAACGCGAATCGCAGGTTTTGGGAACGTTAGAAATTAATTCTCAAGGTTACAGCTATTTGCCTGGTTTTCTGCTGAAGTCATGTGATGTGTTTTTTCATGGTTTATCTTAAATTTCTTGTTTGCTATTTTCTTTTGGAAAGTAGTTTGATTGTTCCAACCCTCCTTCTCTGTTCATATGCTTTCTCCTTTGATTCCATCCGCATATGTCTGCCTAACGTCCTTGGTGTGTTTGCCTTCCTTTGTTTAAACTCTTTTCTTGATCTATATATATATTTTTTTGGTACAACTTTAGTCTTGTTGATGCAGTGTATTCCTTTAAGCTCCTATTCCGAGTTCTTTTTAAAGAAATTGTGATCTTACTTCTCTCTTACTTGACTATATCTACAACCATCATTCTTAAAGCCTTTATAAAATCATTTTTGATTCGGTATAACCTTCTCTAAATAAAACTTTGAAAAAAATTTTTTTTTATGCAGTTTAGAAACCATTTACTCCTAATACCTGTTCTTTTCCTGGTTTATGAAAATATACTCATTTTAAAATATATATATATATACAACTTGATTTTGATCGACGAGCTTTTTCAGCCCCAAAACTAAGAAT
The DNA here is from genome assembly GCF_000816755.2 of Arachis ipaensis. Taxonomy (NCBI): domain Eukaryota; kingdom Viridiplantae; phylum Streptophyta; class Magnoliopsida; order Fabales; family Fabaceae; genus Arachis; species Arachis ipaensis. Next base: position 75,426,078 of record NC_029792.2, read on the forward strand.
CAATGGAATGTATGTCTATCCATGAACATCCATTCTATCTGTATATTTAGGGGATCTCTCTAGACGGGAGCTCTTATTGCTCGAGAAGGAGCTGTGATACTCGCAGGGCGGGCCCCCGTGGTTTCGAGCTGGAGCTGCCCAGATAGCGAGCGATCACTTAGCAATGAACACTAACTGAAAGCGGCTTGATAGATGCAATTTTTCAAGTCTTGATTGAGGGCTATATATACAACTTGATTTTCTAACGACTATATTACAATTTTTATGAATATTTTTGCTTGATTATATACTTAGATACTTTTCAAAGGAAGATTTTTGTCTCTTTTTAGTTGATTTTTGTTTAATAAACTTCATTTGATCTATTTTTTTTAATTTGAATTTGGTTTAGCATAACACGTTAATTAAGCATTCTTTACTCTTTTGAAAATGTTGGATTCATATCTTCCCTTTCAAGGATGGACCAATTCCTTTGAGCTTTTCACTTCTATGGATGTCATATTTGATTATGTATTTAATTACTCTCTTACTTTTGTAAACGTCACCGTTAGTCTTAATTTTCCTTCTCTTATGGATCTCACACTCATCGAGTTAGCTTGACTTTGTTTCCATCTAATGCACCGTTTGCCCTCTTAATTGTCATTCTTTAGTCAAAGGTTCTTTCTTGAGAATTTTCTATTGATTGAGTTGTATTTTCTTGCGCGTTTTGTATTCCTTTGGATCAATTGAAAACTTGTTTGATATTTCAAGCCTAGTGAATTTTGTTTAAATTCTCTTGATTTAAAGATCCTTTCTCATATGGGCTGATTTCCTTTTAAGTGCATCTTAATCTCCTGAATATTTTCGTGAAAGTGGTAATTTCAAGTATACTTTTGGAGTTTTGTTTTGAACTATTTTGAAGATGTTTTGAATTCTTTTTGAAGATGTTTTAAATTGAAATTTTCTTGCTTGATTGTAACTGAAAGCCATTTATTAAATTTTGATAAGATTGTTTTGACTTAGCGTACACTTCTTTACGTGAAATTCTAAAAACCTTATCGTGCGTACGCGGAACCCTGCTTTTGATAAAAGTGTGTTTACGGAAATTTTTTACCTCAGATTTTTCTTTTCTAAATAAAGTTTGACTTCTTCTATCTTTGTTATAACCTTTACACACATTTGATTGAATATGAGCTTTGAGAAAATTTTGAACAAACTTTTAATTTTCTTTCGAGTTTTATGCATGCTTTTGGTTAAGTTATGCACTTAACTACCTTTCTAAATATTTGAGGAAATAATTTGCTTTTAGTCAAGCTAGTGTTCATTTTGTTTTAAAAACTCTACATAACCTATTTCAATATGAAATTTGCACTAAAGTGATGCCACATTCATACTCTTGTTATTCTTTTGCAAAATGTTGGTTACGCCTTTTCTTTGATGTCACGAGTGACGAACGTGCGAGGGAGGAAACAGAACCGCGAGGGAGCTCAGCCATGGAGAGAGGAGATGTGCGTCGGATCTGTTGCTGCCGGTCCGCCCAGCTGACCCGTCGCCAAACCACATCACCATCCGTGAATCTGTCTCTGTCGCCGCTGCCAGAGGTCACCGTCGGAGCCGCCGCTCCACTTCTGTCATTCTTCTTCTTACAGTGAGTTGCTCGCACCTTGAAGCTCTTTCTGTAATCATTCTAGCTATCTGTGGTTAAGGACTCTGATGTATAGATGTTGTAGGGTTAATTTTATGGGTTTGCATGTCAAAATTAAGGTTGTTGCTGAGCAAATGAAGCTTCTGGCCACTGTCGGAGCTGCTGCCGGTTAAGTTTGGGGTGGCTGGCGCGTCGTTCTTTTATTCCAGTAAGTGTCTATCTCGGAATCTTTGCCTTTGGTTTTCTGTTATGTGCTTTGAGGTTTCCACGATATTGATGTTTTAGGAATTAATAACCGGGGTTGCATGTTGGGACTTGTATATGGTGTGGCGAAAGTGTGCGGGCTATGAATTAAAGCTGCTGTTGACTTCGGGTCGAGAGGAAAGGAATTTCTTGAGTCATTTGGACTGTGGTTTGAACTTGTCGAGGTAGGGGTCTTTTCAAAGAACTTAATTTTATGATTTGGAGTTGTTATAAATGGATATTAACGTGATAAATGTACTTTTGGTGATTGTATAAGCCTTATGTATTGCTGGGCTGTTTTGTGATGAACGTATTTGTGGTTGGATCGGATTGTTGTTTGATTTGGTTATATGGTTGGTTGCTGAAATATTTCATTACAATTTTGGAAAACGAGTTGGTTCATTGAAAATGGATTGAGTTTGGATTTGATTTCTTGAATTATAAGAAGGATATGAATTTTCGAAATTAGTCTGATTTTAAACTGATTTGGTTTTGAACCCGTGAAAGGGATTGTATACTGTTTTGGTTGGGACCCGTAACGGGTGGCAAAGTCCAAGTTTTAGGGGAGATGCTGCCGAAATTTTATGAAATTCAAGATTTTGTTTTCAAATATGATTTAGAAAAGGATTGGATTCGAGTGGTTCTATTGTTTGGTTCTTGATTTATTAAGAAATAGGTGATTCAAGTTTAATCTTTTAAAGAAAGCTTATGTTTTAAGTTTGATTTAAACATGAGGGGACCTATGTTTTGCGGTTTGGTCAAAGAAGTACCCTTGGAGGATTTTTAGCGGATTTTAAAGAAAATTGAACTTTAGTTACTTAATTTCGCATTGCTTTTGAAGTATTCTCTAAATTTTAACTAAACAAATCTGAGCCTTTGGGAAAGTTTCCGATTTAAGAATAAGAAGAAATTGGGTTTTTGGACTTAAATAATGTTGGTTTTGAAACTGGTTCGGAACTTTTAGCCTACATGCCTTGGTTTTGGTTTTAAGTCTCCATTTTAAATGATTTCAGTTTGAGTAACTATGATTCCGAGGATTTCTAAAGAGCTTAAGAAGTGAGGCAGGTTATTCTTCCCTAGAGTCTTGTGTCTTCTCAAAGAAAGTTCTGTTTTAAGGTGATGATTGAAAGTCTCTTGGAAGTTTTGTAAAATTTTATATTAAGTGACTAAGATTTGAAAGAGAATTGATTTTGAGGAAAAGTTAAAATATGAGTTTGAAGAGATTTGAGAAATAGAAATCGACTTATGGCTTTGATGAATGATTTTGAGTAGTTTAGAAGAGATTTTTAAGTTGGCATGGTTTTGAAGCGATTTGGAAGTTTGAAAAGAAAACTTATTTTAGCAAAATGGTTTTTGGCAAGATGTGAACTGTATACATTTGTGATTCGAAAGTAAGTGGGCCAAGAATGATTATTGAAATAAGATTTTGAGTCTGATTGACTGTGGATATTACTGAGAATATAATGAGAATTTTTGGCCTGGCAAGGATGGTGGTATAATCCTGCTTGCTCAGTGCGTAAACCGTTGTGTAGGTATGGTGGTTATGTCCCGCCTGCAGTGAGGATGGTGGTTTTATCCCGCTCACATATTGATAAATTATTTGGCAAGGACGGTGGTTTAATCCCGCTTGCGTGTTCTGGGCAAGGATGGTGGTTTAATCCCGCTTGCTTGTGGAACCTACGGATAAGGATGGTGGTTTAATCCCGCTTATCTGAGTCGGGTCTGGCAACATAACCGACGCATGAGCTCATGGCCAGTAGGACAGGCATGCATCATATGCATTTATATGACATTGTTTGGGTGTGCATATTATAATTGGTTTGCCTATGTGAATAGTTATGTTAATTGCTAATTGCTCTACTTGATATAAATGCTTGATTGTGTTTGAACCTTCTTACTTGTGTTTGTGGCTGAGAATTGATTGTTGATTGAGCTGCTTGGGCCTAGGGCCGTGGTTGATTATGAGATGGGCTGAATGCTATGTTTAGTTTGTGCTTTTGGTTTAGAAAAGTATGAAAAACTAAACTGGTTCAACATAGACTTAATGAACCTATGCACGGAACAGTTTGGTCATTCATGCTGTCTAGGAAAAACTTTTAAAAATGCTTTTAGATTTCTGAGTAATTAACAACTTTCCCTTTTAGAAAGGATTTCATATTTTGAAGATGAAATCTTTGGTTTTGAAAAGAAGCATAAGGCGGTTATTAATCACTGTACTTTAAAAAAAAGGTTTTATTTTCGTATCTTATTATAGAAATTCTGTAACCCTATAGTGAGAACCCTTTCGAGGACGATGTTCTCACTCCCCTACAGGTTTTTCCCTTTCAGGATATGGACGACGAAGCTTCAGAAGAGTTTTATTCGCCTTTCTGTTTATGCGACATTATTTTGTATTATCTTAGTTTTTTTTTCCGTCGCCTTTATCTCTAGCAATTTTCGCAAGAGGGATAGGAGATTCGATGTGTGAAGTTTTTTTATATTGATATGATGTATATATATATATATATGTGTGTGTATCTTTTGTAAGTATTGTGGGTTGTATTGTAAATGTGGTTGTATGTTATCAGATAAGAAGTCTCTTGAGTGGTTATACGGTTTAAATTTTTTTAAACAGGCTCATATTAGAGTATTAAATATTTTAAAAGACGTCATAATACCCGAGCTATCAAAGTGGCGCAGCCGGAAGCGTGACATTTTGATAGTTAGGGTGTTACAGTTGACACCAAACTTAAAACATGACACTAAACTCACAAAAAAAATTAAAATTTAATAAAGAAAAATAATATTATTGAAGAATTTTTTTTTTGAAAATAAATTAAAGGACTCAGATTTGATGACTCTATAGCAACAAAATAAATTATTCCTAATCTAAGCAACAAAATAAACCTTTAGTTGTTCAAACTCGAACAATCTCCGGTAACGGCGCCAAAAACTTGGTGCACGAATTGTGAATCACACTTTTCACAATTCGTACCACTAACCAGCAAGTGCACTGGGTCGTCCAAGTAATACCTTACGTGATTAAGGGTCGAATCCCACGGAGATTGTTGGTTTGATGCAATCTCTGGTTATCTTGTAAATCTCAGTTAGGAGGTCAATTATAATTATCAGTTGACTTGCAAATTAACAAGGGAACATAAAATAAATACTTGGTATGCAGTAATGGAGAATATGTTGGAGTTTTGGAGTTGCTTTGTCTTCTGAATCTCTGCTTTCTCCCTGTCTTCTTCTTCACGCACGCAAGGTTCCTCCTATGGCAAGCTGTGTGTTGGTGGATAACCGTTGTCAATGGCTACCATCCGTCCTCTCAGTGAAAAAGGTCCAGGTGCACTGTCACCGCACGGCTAATCATCTGTCGGTTCTCGATCATGTCAGAATAGGATCCATTGATCCTTTTGCGTCTGTCACTACGCCCAACACTCGCAAGTTTGAAGCTCGTCACAGTCATTCAATCCCTGAATCCTACTCGGAATACCACAGACAAGGTTTAGACTTTCCGGATTCTCAAGAATGCTGCCAATGGATTCTAGCTTATACCACGAAGATTCTGATTAAAGAATCCAAGAGATATTCATTCAATCGAAAGTAGAACGGAGGTGGTTGTCAGGCAAGCGTTCATATGTTGAGAATGGTGATGACTGTCACGGATCATCACATCCATCATATTGAAGTGCGAATGAACATCTTAGATAGAAACAACCGTGTTTGAATAGAAAACAGAAATAGTTGCATTAATTCATTGAAACACAGCAGAGCTCCTCACCCCCAACAATGGAGTTTAGAGACTCATGCCGTCAAAGAGTACAAAGTTCAGATCTAAAATGTCATGAGGTGCGAAATAAACCTCTAAAAGTTGTTTAAATACTAAACTGGTAACCTAGGTTTACAGAAAATGAACAAACTATGATAGATGGTGCAGAAATTTACTTCTGGGGCCCACTTGGTGTGTGCTGGGGCTGAGACTTAAGCTTCTCACGTGCCTGGGCTGTTTTGGGCGTTCAACGCCAGACTACAACATGGAATTGGCGTTGAACGCCAGTTTACATCATCTATCCTTGAGTAACGTATGGACTATTATATATTGCTGGAAAGCCCTGGATGTCTACATTCCAACGCAATTGAGAGCGCGCCATTTGGAGTTCTGTAGCTCCAAAAAATCTACTTTGAGTGCAGGGAGGTCAGAATCCAACAACATTAGCAGTCCTTTTTCAGCCTGAATAAGATTTTTGCTCAGCTCCCTCAATTTCAGCCAGAAAATACCTGAAATCACAGAAAAATACACAAACTCATAGTAAAGTCCAGAAATGTGATTTTTAATTAAAAACTAATAAAAATATACTAAAAACTAACTAAATCATACTAAAAACTAAGTAAAAACAATGCCAAAAAGCATATAAATTATCCGCTCATCATGCACATAGACGAACAACTAGCTATAACGGGTCGTGGTATATATACATTTCGTGCTCAAGGCTCAATATATCACAGTATAGGGGGATTTTATTCGGATCAGGGCACACGACCACGTTTTTTGCAACTGTACATATATGATACTGAGCTCGAGTTGCAGAATAGGATACTGGGGAACAGACAACTACATGAAACATTGGTTTTTAAGTTACAATAATTGCTACACTGGTATAATCCTTTTTTCCATGTGTTTCGCCAGCTTGCACAACGGTCAAATGTACATGAGTGTAGTTTGGTCATTAGAGAGCGACCTGCTAATCAGCCACAATATAGTCTTCCAACTGCGTCGCAGGTAGCAGCTATAATTGTTGGTGATGACGTTGAAATAATGATTCGTGGGCAAGATATTAAGGTGCAAACTCATACTGGTAGCCTACGAAGGATTCAGGAATTCATTGGCTATAACGATCACTACAATATCCTCTTCTTTTTCCATTTGGAACTCATGGATGGGATATCAATACTCGAAGTCAAAGTGGTGGCAAAGTATCATGCCTAACATATAATAGCTATATGCTCCAGGTACAAATCCCCATTTCCTACGTAGTATAGACTTCAATAAAATTCTGCCAAAAAGTTGTTCAATGTATCTAATCTTTTTTGCAAATTCTTAAAAATTTGTAGATCCGTTCCGATGATCATTCCACCATATTGCAAGCAGGGTGACTACTACAACAATATGTTGTTGATAACTATGTGAAAATTGAAATCGAAAAGTTAAGATGGGTTCGAACTAGACAGAAAAAATTACGGGCTGAATTATACCAAGGCTTACAAAATGCCTTGCACACAGGAGAAACCAATGCAGGTAAATATTGTTGTATCTAATTTCTACTTCGTAAATCATTAAGAATTACCCAAAATAATTATTAAAACTATTTTTATTTCTCTCTCTATATTTGTATGCAGAAAATGTTGGAAGAAAAAGAACAATATTACCATCATCGTTCATTGGTAGCTGTCGCGACATGACCCAACGATATGAAGATGGAATGGCGATTGTTCTTAAAGAGGGCAAGCCAGATATTTTTCTCACAATGACATGCAATCCATCTTGGACTGAAATAACTTCAGAACTCAACCCAGTTCAAACTCTATAAGATCGTCCAAATCTAACAACAAGAATTTTTTGAGCCAAATTTGAATAGCTGAAAGAGGATGTAATTACTAAGGGTATCTTGGGAAAGGTGAAAAGCTATATTTATGTCACTAAGTTTCAAAAAAGAGGGTTGCCACATGCACATATGTTGCTAATCTTAGAAAACAATGACAAGTTAATTGACCCGGAGCATTATGATAGTTTGGTACGTGCAGAGATACCATCTAAACAAGTAGAACCACACCTACATGATGCAGTGCTAAAACATCCGGCCGTTACAAATATCAACTCAAAACTCGGCATTAAGAGTCATAACTCAGCAGAACGCATCATAATTCGGCGTTACGTTATTAATCGGCGTTACAGCCATTAATCGGTGTTACAGTTACTTATCGACAATCAACGTCATTAATCAACAACTTACGTTACAATTCAGCTTAATGGACTGCTTTCCAAAAAGTGAAACGTCCAACCTAACATTTCACCCTTATTATTGCTCTTTAATATAGGGAATAAAGCAGAAGCATAACCGACTGGTACATTTTCACCTACAAAAGGTATGATCTCCTATCCTAAACACACATTGAATTCTCAATATTGACTTAAGCTTCGGAGTGCCTTTGCAGGTATACTCCCCCCTTGTTTCTTGCTCACACTCTGCGCGATTGGACATCCCTTCGGAGTAAAACTCGGACTTCCTCAAGGCTCAAAGGTCGGCACCGAAGATAACAACTCGGCGTCGATTCTCAGGGACCGAGCTCTCCCTTCAGGTATCCATACAAGAACAATTGGCGCCCACCATAGGGCCGGGAATATAATCCCTTCCTTATATCATCGGCCTCGAGGTTCTTGTCTAAAGCCATGGCTGAACAACTTCCACCTACACCATCTGAACTCCTTCAGATGGTGACCGAGTTACGGCAAGCCAATCAGCGCATGGCCGAAGAAAACCAAAGAATGACAAATCAAATTGCTAATTTGAATAACACCCGAGTAAAAAAAACAACGATCGACAAGAATGAACAGAAGAAGCCGAGCATCAGTCAGGGCCAACATGTCTCTGAAACTGCTCGGCATGAAGAAGAGCAGCCCGAGCATAATGAAGAAGCTCAGCCAGATGACGAGGATAACAACCTAGAAAGCTCCCCTGGGCCGTTCACGGCCGAGGTGATGAACTTCGTGTTACCCAGGAGGTTCACTCTGCCGACCACACTAACCCCTTATGATGGGTTAGACGATCCAAAGAAATACAACAAAAATTTTACCTCCATAGTGATAGAAAATGGTGCATCTGATAAAGTTTTATGCCATTATTTTCCATCTTACTTAGACGGTCCTGCACTTGATTGGTTTTGTTCTTTGCCTGGAGGTTCTCGCTTTCGAGACCTATCAAAGCCCTTTGAGGAGCACTTTGCTGGATCAGCCATATGCCTACATGACTCCTACTACCTAAACACAATTAAGCAAGGCCAGTATGAGAGCCTCAGAGACTACATAACACACTTTACAAAGATAGCCATGAGTATACTTGACCTCCACCTTGAGCTAGAACTGCATGCAAGAAAAAGTGGACTCCGACCAGGAAAATTCCAGGAGATCATTGCTGTGGCCAAGCCCAAAATTATGGCAGAGTTTCATAAAAAGGCGAAAGGCCAGATAGACATCGAAGAACTCCGCCAATCTCAAAAAACAGATAAACCACACTACAGAGGCGATGACAAAGCTCGAGACAACAAGAAAAACTTCAAACCAACTCCTCGATACGACTCTTACACTCAGTTCAACACTAAACGCGATGACATCATCAAGGACATCTTAAATTCAAAGTTAATCAAACCGCCGAGAAAGGCCGGCAGGTACCCAGATTCAAAAAGCGCAGACAGATTGAAATACTGCTTTTTCCACTAAAAGCACGGACACACTACTGACGAGTGTGTCATTGCCAAAGACTTTCTAGAGCGGTTAGCTCGGCAAGGTCACCTTGACAAGTATATCGACGGCCACATACAACGACGAGCACCCCTCTCTGGTGACAAAAGTTCGGCAACAACGATTGGCCGAGATAAAAATTGGCCAAACACCAATCATCCCGACCAACCAAGACGAATTATTAACTGTATTTTTTGAGGTTTTGCAGGTGGAGGACTTACAAGCTCGGCAAGAAAGCGATCTTACCGAGCTATGTTTTCAATAGAAGCCGATCAAACACAGACACCTCCACACTTTCCTCAGATAACATTCCAGCCCACCGACCATAACACCAACATTGCTAATCTAGACGACCCAGTCATCATTTTCCATCAGCTTGGAGATCTCTTCGTGAAAAAAGTTTTATTGGATCCTGAGAGCAGTGCCAACGTCCTTTTTTACTCCACATTTCAGAAGATGAAATTGAGCAGCAACATCTTACAACCTTCAACTGGAGACCTGGTGGTTTCTCAGGTGAGAGAGTCCCGGTTATGGGCTCTGTGTGGTTACAAATCACACTTGGTGAAGATCCCTTATCCAAAACTTCAGATATCCAATACTTAGTGGTTGACTGTTTTAGTCCTTACAACTTGATACTTGGCCGACCTTTCTTAAATAGGTTCGGCGCCATAGTTTCCACAATTCATCTCTATGTTAAGTTCCCCTTGCAGGATAACACAATCGCAACCATTCACAGTGATGCCCGAGAGGCCAGGGAATGCTACAACAACGGCTTCAAAAAACCTAACCCAAACATAAAAGCCCGTGTTAACAACATCGGGAGCAGAGACGACTTACCAGCTATGCTGACCTTGATCCAAGGGCAGGTACCCTTGAACGACCAACACCGATGGAAGACCTAGATAAAATATATTTCACAGAAAGCTTGGACAAATTCACTTACGTGGGCTCCACATTAACCTCAGAAGAAAAAGCCTCATTCCGAGCATTTTTACAACAAAATGCCGACCTTTTTATTTGGACTCCAGCTTATATGCCAGGCATTGATCTATCAATCATATCCCACAAGCTGGCATTAGATCCGTCTGTCTAACCTGTAGCGCAAAAAAAGAGAAACCTCGGCCACGACCGAAAACAAGCCTCCTTGGAAGAAAACCAGAAGCTCATCAACGCCGGCTTCATCTAGGAAATCAGATTCACAACTTGGCTGGCGAATGTCGTCATGGTAAAAAAACATAACGGTAAATGGCGCATGTGTGTTGATTTCACCGATCTCAACAAAGCATGCCCCAAAAGATTCATATCCTTTACCATCTATCGATTGCCTAGTTGATAATGCATCTGGTTATGAAAAACCTAGCTTTATGGATGCATACTCTGGCTATAACCAGATCCAAATGCATCCATCTGATCAAACTAAGATAGCCTTTATTACTGAATATGGAAACTATTGTTATAAATTCATGCCATTTGGCCTTAAAAATGCAGGTGCAACATATCAACGCTTAATGGACAAAATCTTCGACAAGCAGATCGGCAGGAACATTGAGGTCTACATTGACGATATGGTTGCCAAGACAAAGATTGGCAACAACCATCTTGATGACCTCTTAGAAATCTTCGGCCAAATCAGAAAAGACAACATGCGGTTGAATCCCGAAAAATGTGCATTTGGCGTCCATAGCGGTAAATTCCTCGGCTTTATGCTCACTAGCCGAGGTATTGAGGCAAATCCAGAAAAATGCCGAGCTATTTTAGACATGACAAGCCCACAAACCATCAAAGAAGTCCAGTGGTTAACAGGGAGACTTGCTGCACTCTCTAGATTCTTACCCTGCCTAGCTTCTAAATCTTTATGTTTTTTCCAAACTTTAAAAAAGAAAAAAGATTTCCAATGGACTGATGAATGTGAACAAGCATTCACAACTATCAAAGAAACTCTTTCAAAACCACCAATTTTACAAACCCCCCTCTAAGGGGAACCATTATTTTTATATTTATCTGTCACTAATTGGGCTGTAAGTTCTGCTCTTGTTGCAGAAAGGCAAAAGCAACAGTCCCCGATCTATTTCACCAGCAAAACATTACAGAATTTCGAGCTTTGATATTCGAGCATTGAGAAGCTGGCCCTAGCTCTTGTCTTCTCAACCAGAAGACTTCGGCCATATTTCTAGAGTCATGTAATTAATATTCGGATAGATCATCCTTTACGACAAGTTCTTCAGAAACCAGAGCTGGCTGGCTGACTAGTAAAATGGTCGGTCGAACTTTCCGAATTTGATATCAAGTACGAAGGCCGATCATCCATCAAGTCCCAATTCTTGGCCGACTTCATCGCCGAGTTCTTTGTACCAGACACAACTGAAGACTACATCGAATGGTCTTTATACGTCGATGGCTCCTCCAACCCATAAGGATGTAGAGCAGGCATCATACTTGATGACAGCCACGGCAACATCATCGAACATTCCCTCAATTTTTCATTCAAAGAAAGCAACAATCAAAGTGAGTATGAAGCCCTAATAGCCAGTCTTAGACTCGCTGCTGACCTAAACATTACCGAACTTAAGGTATACTGTGATTCCTTACTCATCGTCCAGTAGGTAAACAACTTATACCAAGTAAATGACACTTTGCTTTCTAAATACCTTAACATCGTACAAAATTTACTTTCAAAATTCTCTAAATACGAAATACAGCACATACCCCGGGAGAGTAATGGCCGAGCGGACATTCTGTCAAAACTCGCCAGTACTCAACCAAACAGGTCATCCCTTTACCAATCAACATTGCTCAAACCAAGCATTGAACTCACAGAAATTTTAAGTGTAACACAGGAAGCTGATTGGAGATCTCTGTACATAGACTATCTTCGGACAGGGATCTTGCCAGACGACATCGAAAACGTTCGACACTTCCGCCGACAAGCCTCCTTTTTTACAATTTATAACAATTTCCTATATATACGAGGATTCTCTCGTCCGTTACTCAAATGTCTTTGCAGAACAGAAGCCGAGCTTGCGCTTGTCGAGGCACATGAAGGGATCTGTGGCACACACCTCAGAGCTTGAAGTCTATCCTCTAAAATCCTCAGAGTAGGATTATACTGGCCGACACTATGACAGGATTGCCAAGCAAAAGTAAAAAACTATGACAACTGCCAAAAACACAGTCCGATCACACACCTCTCGGCCGAACTCCTACACTGTTCTGAGGTAAGTTGGCCGTTCAACCAATAGGGCGTAGATATCCTCGGCCCATTCCCAATAGCAGCAGGTCAGGTAAAATTCCTGGTTGTAGGAATCGATTGTTTTTCCAAATGGATAGAGGCATGGCCTCTAGCCAAGATTAAATCACAACAAATGCTTTCTTTTGTCTGGAAATAAATTATATAATTCGAGATTCCTCGGCACATTATCACAGATAATGGTCGCCAGTTTATTGATTAAAAATTCACATCATATTTGCAGGAACTAAAAATCAAACAAAATTTCTCATCAGTAGAGCACCCACAAACAAATGGGTTAGCAGAAGTTGCAAATAAAGTAATACTACATGCCCTAAGAAAGAAACTGGATAATGCAAAAGGCCTCTGGGCCGACCTTATCCCAAAGATCATATGGGGGTACAACACAACCATTCACTTAACCACAAAGGAAACACCCTTCCGGTTAGTCTACGGTTCAGACGCAATGATACCAGTGGAGATCTCCCAATCCTCACTGCGCACAAAAATGGCCGACTACACTACAAAAGACATAGCTCAGCAATCAAACATTTAGCCATGCAACAACACATAGCTCGAAGATATAATAAAAGACTTCACCCAAGGTCCTTCCAGGTGAATGACCTTGTGCTCAGGAAAACAGAACAAGCCAGAAGACCATCAAACCATGGCAAACTAGCAGCTAATTGGGAAAGCCCTTACCGAATCACAGAAGTCATCGGCAATGGAGCTTACCAATTACAAACCTTAGATGGTAAAGATCTGCCTAACACCTGGAATGTATCATCTTTAAAATTATACTACAGTTAAAACCAGGGACAGGCTAGTGCTCTTTTTCCTACTACCAAGATTTTTCCCACAATGGGTTTTGCTTGGAAAGGTTTTAACGAGGCTAGCCTACCTAGGCCTTTGAAATCGAAGGTTTTACAACAAATAATATTCTTAGCCAGCCAATACTCTTTGCATTTCATACTTCTCATTTATTTGTCAAATACTCAATCTATACTTCGATTCCGACAATTCGGAAACAATAAAATTACCGATCTTAATCGGAATCCGATCACTCAGAAACAATCATACAATCAAATTACCGATCTTAATCGGAATCCGACCACTCGGAAACAATCATTCAATCAAATTACCGATTTAATTGGAATCCGATCACTCAGAAACAATCATACAATCAAATTACCGATCTTAATCGGAATCCGACCACTCAGAAACATTCATTTAATCAAACTACCGATCATAATCAGAAACCGATCATTCGACACATATCAGTCAAAACAAATAGCCGATCTTACACCGAATCATACTACTCGGAATCAATCACTCAAACAGATTGACGAGCGATACTAGGAAACCAACTATTCAAATTTAATCACAAACTACTTATTATCAAACAAAACCTATGCCTATTAATCGGCATCTCAAACTCGGCCTACTCGGCTTTTCAATGATACTCCTCCATCAAACTAATGGCATTTCACCATTAACAAAATATTACCCAAAACAATATTTGGCTCCAAACCGAAGTCGCAAATCAGATAAACAAATTATATCATAATCATAACATGCACAAACAGCATGTAACCAGAAACATCAGAAGTCATTTTTAACAAAAAACAGTAGCAAAATAACATTACAAAAAGTAAGCTCACCTCAGGAGCAAAATAGTTTACCAAACAAAATACAAAAAAAAAACCAGGTTTAACCCTGTTCAAACATTCTCATCCCCCTGCTCCACAGCACTATCATCATCTACCAGGACCCCATCCTGCACAATCTTGCCATGATCCATCTGAGCAAAGTCCACTCCAGGAGCAAGAAACTTAGCTTGAATAGAAGCTCTCTCAAATCCTTCAATAAAAGAATCTAAAATCTCCCCTTGCTTACTCTTTTCAATTTCCTTCAGCTGACTCATTAACTAAATAACACGGGCACTCATACGGGAGAGATCGGCCTCTTTCTTCTTAAGATCCTCCACCTCTTTCGAATAATTTTCCTTTGTCAATAACAAATCCTTCTTTACCTCAGCCAGCTCCGCCTTGACCTCGGCAACCATAGCCTTCTTCAAATCTAACTCCTCTTTTAAACTCGGATCAACCTTATCATTGGCAGCTTTCAAATGTCTCTTTTCTCGGCTACGCCCTAAACTAGCAAGCCGCAGACCAACAACCTAACAACAAAACAATGACCATTAGAATCATCAAATACCAATAGATCAAACAAACAAGCAAAATAATAAATACCTACATATATTGATCAATCACAATGGTGAGCGGATAATTTATACGCTTTTTGGCATTGTTTTTATATAGTTTTTAGTATGATTTAGTTAGTTTTTAATATATTTTTATTAGTTTTTAAAAAAAATCATATTTGTGGACTTTACTATGAGTTTGTGTGTTTTTCTGTGATTTCAGGTATTTTCTAGCTGAAATTAAGGGACTTGAGCAAAAATCTGATTCAGAGGCTGAAGAAGGATTGCAGATGCTGTTGGATTCTGACCTCCCTGCACTCAAAGTAGACAACTAGGGCTTTCCAGCAATATATAATAGTCCATACTTTGCCCAAGTTTAGACGATGCAAACTGGCGTTCAACGCCAGCTTTCTGCCCTATTCTGGCATTAAACACCAGAAACAAGTTGCAAAGCAGAGTTAAACGCCAGAAACAAGTTACAAACTGGCGTTCAACTCCAAGGAAGACCTTTACACGTGAAAGCTTCAATGCTCAGCCAAGCACACACCAAATGGGCCCGGAAGTGGATTTCTGCATCATTTACTCATTTCTGTAAACCCTAGTTACTAGTTTAGTATAAAAACTACTTTTAGTGATTTATTTCACATCTCTGGAACACATTATGTAACTTTTACGTTCTGAGACCTCCATGGGAGGCTGGCCACTCGGCCATGTCTACCCTATTTTCACTTATGTATTTTCAATGATAGAGTTTCTACACACCACAGATTAAGGTGTGGAGCTCTGCTGTTCCTCATGAATTAATGCAAAGTACTATTGTTTTTCTATTCAACTCAAGCCTATTTCTTCTCTAAGATATTCATTCGCACACAAGAACATGATGAATGTGATGATTATGTGACGCTCATCACCATTCTCACTTATGAACGCGTGCCTGACAAACACTTCTGTTTTACATGAAAGCAAGCTTGAATGCATATCTCTTAGCTCCTGATTTACGATCAGAGTCTTCGTGGTATAGGCTAGAATTATTGGCAGCCATTCTTGAGATCCGGAAAGTCTAAACCTTGTCTGTGGTATTCCGAGTAGGATCTGGGAAGGGATGGCTGTGACGAGCTTCAAACTCGCGAGTGCTGGGCGTAGTGACAGACGCAAAAGGATTACTGAATCCTATTCCAGCATGATCGAGAACCGACAGATGATTAGCCGTGCGGTGACAGTGCATTTGGACCATTTTCACTGAGAGGACGGGATGTAGCCATTGACAACGGTGATGCCCAACATACAACTTGCCATGGAAAGGAGTATGAAGGATTGGATGAAGACAGTAGGAAAGCAGAGGTTCAGAAGGAACAAAAGCATCTCCATATGCTTATCTGAAATTCTCACCAATGAATTACATAAGTATTTCTATCCTATTTTATATTTTAATTATATTTTAACTATCAATTCACCATAACCATTTAAATCCGCCTGACTGAGATTTACAAGGTGACCATATCTTGCTTCAAACCGACAATCTCCGTGGGATCGACCCTTACTCACGTAAGGTTTATTACTTGGATGACCCAGTGCACTTGCTGGTTAGTTGTGCGAAGTTGTGACAAAGAACTAAGATTTTGAACACGCGTATAAAGTTTTTGGCGCCGTTACCAAGGAATGAACGATCACGATTTCGTGCACCACGCAACATCCCCACCTCTTCCGCACAAATAACATCAGACGAGGTCTGACATACCTCATCAGCAGTAATCATGAATGGATAATCCTTCCCCCAGAGCGAGGACCCCTCACTCCGCTCAACAAAATCATGCAACTTCTTCTGGTTATCATAAAATTTCTGCACCTCTTCCATCAGAACATCCACACCATCATCGGACTCCTCCGACAAATCCACAACATCAGCTTTTTTCCTCTTTATAATCACCTTCTTTCTCTTTGGCTTTGGTTGGTCAACCTCGCCAGCACCGATCTTATCCACTTTTGACGAGGATCCTTCCTTATCCAAACCCTTGCTCCTCACCCGAGACCTCAAACTCGCAGTAGATACACCTAGGTACTTACCACCTAAAAAGCAAATAAAACCAAAAATTGTTCAAAAACCTCAGATATGATACAACAACAAAAACTCAAAATCTTACCCAAATAATCTATAATAGCAGCCTTATTCTCCTCCCATTGCAACAGATCATAAACAGAAATCAGTTACTTCCGGTCAACAACCTTTGTCAAATACTCAATTATACACTCATCCCTTGGGGTTGTAGTTTTAGGACCTAAAATATTTTGAGGCTCCGAACACCACCAAAGAGAAAATTTCTCCCCCAAATTTTTGTCCACATAGAACAGAAAATCATTGTCGCAGCTACTTACTTTAAGGTACATTTCCTTGAAGTTCTTAATGGACGATTTGTATAACTTAAATACACCAAACCTCGGAGAACTGTTCAGATTTACCCAACCACCCTTCCACACACCTTTCGCCTAAAACAATGAAAAAAATAGCTCCACTGATGGATTTCCTTCCAAAAAATCCATCAGAATCTCAAACGCACGAAGAAAAGCCCAACCATTGGGATGCAGTTGTGAAGGTGCACAGTTCAACTGCTTCAGAACCTGACACTCAAAGTCACTAAATGGGATTCTCACCCTTAGTTCCTCCAACACGCAGTTATACATAAAGAAGTACTCAAAACCCTCCCCTCTTTGAAAAACCTATCATCAACTGCACATGGGAGCAACTCCAATCGAACTCCAGAGGTAGCCTTCATAACCTTAGTCTTATCTATCTCATTCATAGCACCATCATCCAAAAATAGAGAAACACGACCCCTGACATCATCATTCACCCAGTCGTAAGACCAGTCTATCTCTCATTTTGTTTCTTTTTTATAACCCATTAGAAAAATAGAAGAGAAGAAGGAGAAGAAGAGAACAAGATTAAACTGAAAATGCAAGAGGAAAGAAGAAACACTCACCTCTTTTACTCATGTTTCCGTTCCAAATGCTTGAGAAAAGATAAAACAACAAGCATGCAAACCTTCAGAGTTCCTAAGTTTTAATTCACACACTTTAACCAAAAATTTCGCTTCCTCTTCCCATCAAATCAGTCACCTCAAACCTAATAACCCCACCTTGGAAACACGCAAACTCATTAATAATATCATTTAATTATTTCTCTCTCCTAATCATGAATATCTATAGTCTCAATAACTATTCAATAAAGCACCTTGAACTGGGGGCTACAAGGCAGAACCACACGCCGAACTACTCAGCAGCCGACTTATACATCATTTAAAGCTCAACCTACTTCATTAAACATACTCCCAGGCTAAGCTTGGGGGCTATGATCCAACCGTTACAAATATCAACTCATAACTCGGCATTAAAAGTCATAACTTAGCAGAACGCATCATAATTCGGCGTTACGTTATTAATCGACGTTACAGCCATTAATCGGCGTTACAGTTAGTTATCGGCAATCAACATCATTAATCGACAACTTACGTTACAATTAAGCTTAACGGACTACTTTCAAAAAAGTGAAACGTCCAACCTAACATTTCACCCTTATTATTGCTCTTTAATATAGGCAATAAAGTAGTAATGTAACACCATACCACACAGAGTCTTATGCTTAAGTCATAAAGCTAAGGTGGCAAGATATTACGACCTCTAAAAGTAAAAATATATGTAATAATAGTTGAAAGAAATTTTAACTAGAAGCCTGTGAAGAAAAGTTAAGCAAAGCGTTGAACAGAAAATCTCATCACTCACGTAAACGATATCTATGAGAGAAGAATTCCAAAGATACATATAGCAAGGCTTCAGACTCGACTCGCGAAACTTGTGTATATATATATATATAAGAGAATCCCAAAATGACCCAAAGCAGAAAATGACAACTTGTTTCTCCGAGTCAACCTCTAAGAGGGACAAACATAAAATACAAGGTGGAGATCTTACATACATACATAACTATAAACAAAGATATGCCCCGAGTCCCAAGAGTTCGTCGCTTCATCGGTGTCTCCAGAATGCAGAATGGTGCTTCTCAACCTGCATCTGAAAAACCACAAACATTGTATGGGATGAGAACCGAGGGTTCTCAGTATGGTTAAGGTGCCAACATATATAATAAATAAGGTCCGGGAAGAGCCAAAGGCAATCCTAGAACAGCGACACTCAGATTATAATTCTTAAGGAACTAAACAGAAACCATAAGCAGGGGTATATATCTAAGGTTCTTAAGGTTCTAACTTAATCCTAACTTAATCTCTCAAATTACAATCCACTTGCTATCTCATTCGATTCTAACCCTTACCGCCGACCCAACCAGTCACGACCTATGGCCCAAATCAAACTAGTTCGGCCTCCGGCCCAATTAAACTTAACCCGGCCTCTGGCCCATTTCAAATCAAATTAACATTATCACTCGTCCACCACCAAGGTACTCAAAATAGAAAGACAATCACAAATACAAGCAAATACATTTAATGAATAGTTACAGCAACTATCACAGTTATCAGTTAAATAGAATTTATCAGATAGGCAAACCAAAACAGTTATGCACACCCAAACAAATTAAACAAATGCAACATGATGCATGCCTGTCCTATGGTTGTTGATATCAACTATCGGTTACGTAGCCATCTCGACATGTTCTCAAGCTCAAAAATACACCATGGGGAGAATCCCCAAGCTGACATGGGGAAGAATTCACCCCAAGCTCAATAACATCCATGGGAAGAGTCCTAAGCTAACATGGGGAGAAGAGACAACACCCCCAAGATGACATGGGGAAAGTAATACCCCCAAGCTCAAAATACTCAACCTTTAACTCACATATGAATCTCCGGCATACTCGCGACATTACCTCACTTCCTCAACATTATCCATGGGACGAATCCCAAGCTCACATGAGGAAAACAATTCCCCAAGCTCAATATATTCATTCATTTCTCATAATTATCATTTTTCATTCTCAACACTAATTCATGTCTCAATCTCATCATTCTTAATTTCACTTAACTCATTGATCATGCATTTTTATTATTCTTGATTAATTAACATCATTAATTCTCAATTCCTTACATTACTCTCTTACTTGCCTCATACATTTCATAATGTAGAAAATCAATCATTCAAGCCTTAACATCATAATTCATTCACATATACACCTCTTTCTTATACAATCCATCATTTTTCACCTTGACTTCATTCCCAAGTTATCTCAAATTCCCAACTTCAGCAAATTACTAAGCTTACTAGTAAGATCTAGGGTTAACAGGGCAAAAATAGAAGTTTAGGGGTTCGAAACCATGTTTAAATCATAAAAACACAGGTGATGGAAAACAGGGTGTGTGCGTGCGCACAACTTGTGAAAAATAGAACATGTGCGTGGGCACACACCAGAATTTCTGATTCTGCTGCAACTTTCAGAATTTCAGTTTTTAGCACCGGATTTCTGGCGTCCATAACTTCCTCTACAGAATTCAGTTTTTCGCAAACCTTATATCGTTTTCAAGCTTATAAAATTTTCTTTAGTTTGAAAGAAACCTCACTTCCATCCAAAATTTGAGGAGCAAGTTATGAACTACCAAACTTCATCAAAAATCACTTTTCACTGAATTGTACCAAATCCCATTTTTACCAAAATCACTTTTTCCTTTCAAAACTCATTTTCACTCAACTCAACATACCACAACCATCAATATAACTAGCCCTTAACCATAGCACAATAATTCTTGCAACCTTAGCTTAATAACATCACATTTCACCCAACTTTACAAGTTTTAGTCACAAACTAATATATTACTCTATGTACACACATATTGTCATCATCATGAAATTTTTCCACCATCATTACAATATTATTCATTATGTCAATACCAAATGCTCATCAATCTTTAATCAATTTTTCAACCATTTAAACTTTTCAATTCTCAATTCCTCAACTCATTTAAAGTTCTCAATTTAATATACTTCAAGCCAATACTCATCAATAACATTCATCAACACAATTCCTATAACAAATTCAACAAGTTCACAATCAATTAATCACTAACCACTTTTATAACAATTCCAACCAAATTCTCATTACCAATTACGTCTTTATCCTTCCCCAGTCGTTTCACACCTAATTTCACAATTCAATTCTTAATTCGCTAATCATAATATCACAAACCCTCATATACAAATCATATATAACATGTCAACATATCAACATTCAATAATTCTCATCATTCTTCACTAATCATGAACAATTTACATAGTTCAACTTATCCTACGGTCAACTAGCCTAAGTTTTCACGAAACATTATATATTAAATACGAGAAACCAAAACCATACCTTGGTCGGTTCCTCCCTAAGCCAACGACACTTCAAATTTCCCCCATTCCATGAGCTTCAGGCTCCAATGCTAGATCTTCGTCCCAAACCACCAATTGAGCTCCAAATTAACAGTAAACACAATCTAATCCATGTAATATCACAATAATCAACATAGGGTTTAGGGTTTAGGGTTTAGGGTTTAGGAGTTTGTTGGCTATTATGATCCACTACAATATCCTCTTCTTTTTCCATCTGGAATACATGGATGGGATATCAATACTCGAACTAAACGTGGGAACAAAGTTTCATGCCAGACATATAGCTATATGCTCCAACTACAAACTCATATTTGCTATATCATTTATATACTTCCTTAGATGATAGTTTGTACCGATACATCATTTCACAATTATTAAAAATTTTCTAATATCCTCAAAATTCGTAGATCCACCCCAATGATCACTCAACAGTTTTGTAAGCGGGACGACTTCTTCAATAATATGTTGTTGACAACTATGTGAAAATGGAAACAGGCAAGTTAAGATGGGTTCGACAAAGACAAAAGGAACTTTGAGTTGAACTATATCAAGGCTTACAAGATGCTTTGTACATAGGAGAGAATAATGCTGGTAACTATTTTTCAATTTAATGGCTACACAATTGATCATTACGTGTTCCCAAAGTTAAACTTTCAAACTAATAATACTTTTCTCTATAATTGGTTTTAGAAAATGTTGACAGACGAACGATATTACCATCGTCGTTCGTGGGCAGTCGTTGAGACATGACCCAATGGTACGAGAATGGAATGGCTATTGTTCTTAAAGAAGGCAAACCGAATATTTTTCTCACTATGACATGCAATCCATCATGGTCAAACATAGCTTCGGAACTCAGTCCTACTCAAACTCCACAAGATCGTCTGGATCTAACAACTAGGAGTTTCAGAGCCAAATTCGAACAATTAAAGGAGGATGTTATTACCAAAGGTGTATTGGAAAAAGGTGAAAAGTTATATTTATGTAATTGAGTTTCAAAAAAGAGGTTTGCCACACGTACATATGTTGCTAATCTTAGAAAATAGTGACAAGTTGAGTGATCCTGACCAATATGATAGTTTGGTCCGAGTGGAAATACCATGTAAAAAAACAGAACGACACTTACATGAGGCAGTTTTAAGGCATATGGTCCATGGTCCTTACAGAACACCTAATCAATCTTCACCATGCATGAAAAATGGTCAATGTAAACGCAACTACCCAAAAGAGTTCGTACCAGAGACACGACGAGGTGATGACTCATATCCTCAATATAGGAGGCGATTTGATACTCCAATCCCTATAAACCAAAATGTCACAATTGATAATAGATGGGTAGTTTCGTACAACCCTTGGCTACTCCTAAAGTATGATTGTCATATCAATGTAGAGATATGTAGAAATATCAAGAGTATAAAGTATCTATACAAGTATTGCTATAAAGGACCAGACTGAGTTGTAATGGAGGTTCACAAAAATTCTCATTATGATGAGGTGAAACAGTTTATTGATGCAAGATGGATTGCCGCTCTAGAGGCATCCTGGAGAATATTTAAGTTCAACCTTTACCGAATGTACCCATCAGTTGAAAGGTTGCAAGTTCATTTTCCAAATCAACATCAAGTGAGCTTTTATGAGCACCAAACTATTTATGAAATAGTTAATAATGACTATTTCTCAAGAACAATGCTCACTGAATTCTTTGCAGTTAATCGGGCCGATGACCAACAATCTAGCCATCTTTTGTATAGGAAAATCCCAGAATATTACAGTTGGCACAGCAAGGAAAAAGAATAGCATCGACGTAGGTCACAAAAGAGAGCTATCGGTCGGATCTATACCGTTTCACCAACAGAAGGAGAAAATTTCTATTTGCGTATTCTGTTGTTAAATGTAAGAGGACCAACTGGTTGGGATGATTTGCTAACGGTGAATAGTGTCCAATATTCGTCCTTTAAGCAATCCACTCAACATCGAGGACTGTTAGAGAGTGATAGTAGTATAAGATCATGTTTGGTTGAGGCATCCATTTTTAGAATGCCATGTGCTTTAAGAAGATTGTTTGCCACCATCTTAATTTTCTTTTAGCCAACATATGTAAGAAGTTTGTGGGATGAGTTTCTTTCATGTATGGTGGATGATTACGCATCAACAAGCACTACAACATGCCATGGGTTGACAAATCGTTTGCTTAGGGATTTAAATGACATTCTACAACAAGGAAAACATATTGTACAATACGATTTACCAGCTCTAACCTCGAACAACGACAATGACAACAACAACTTGATGCCTAGAATTATTCAAGAAGAAATGTCCATCCAAGTTCCTCAAGAAGACCTGTGTTCTATAGAAAGATTGAATCATGACCAGTTTGTAGCTTTCAAGTGCATTATGAATACAATTGATTGGAGAGAAAGTGGAGTGTTCTTCGTTGATGGACTAGGAGCAGCAGGTAAAACATTTCTTTACAGAGCTATAATTGCAGACTTAAGAAGTACATAGCATATTGTCTTGGTAACTGCGTCCTCAAGAATAGCTACAACTTTATTGCCTGCCGGTCGAACAGCTCATTCTAGATTTAAGATCCCAATCAATACAGAGCCATCTTCTATGTGCAATATAAGTAAACAATCTTATCTCACAAAACTGATTAGACAGACGACAGCGATAATTTGGGATGAAGCGCCGATGGCTAATGGTACGCGAAATCGTGATTGTTCGTTCTCCGGCTACGGCGCCAAAAACTTGGTACGCGAAATCGTGATTGTTCGTTCCCTGGCTACAGCGCCAAAAACTTGGTGTGAGAAAATGTGATCTCAAGACTTCTTACACAAACCCGCGTAACTAACCAGCAAGTGCACTGGGTCGTCCAAGTAATAAACCTTACGTGAGTAAGGGTCGATCCCACGGAGATTGTCGGTTTGAAGCAAGCTATGGTCATCCTTGTAAATCTCAGTCAGGCGGATTCAAATGGTTATGAGGTTTTGATAATTAAAAGATAAATAAAACATAAAATAAGATAAAGTTACTTATGTAATTCACTGGTGGGAATTTCAAATAAGCGTATGGAGATGCTTTGTTGCTTCTGAACCTCTGCTTTCCTATTGCCTTCTTCCAACCATGCGTTACCTCCTTCCATGGCAAGCTGTATGATCCTCTCGGATGAAAATAAATCCATATGCACTGTCACCGCACGGCTAATCATCTGTCGGTTCCCGCTAGCGTCGGAATAAGACCATTGTTATTTTGCACATTGTCACTGCGCCCAACATTCGCAAGTTTGAAGCTCGTCACAGTCATCCCTTCCCAGATCCTACTCGGAATACCACAGACAAGGTTTAGACTTTCTGGATCTCAGGAATGGCTGCCAATAATTCTAGCCTATACCACGAAGATACTAATCTCACGGACTCGGTCCGTGTATTAGATATCCAAGAGAATGTACTCCGGCTGTCGTCCAATGACTACGTTGAACATCATGTAGACCGCTTTGTGGTTGTCAGGCACGCGATCTTGGCTAAGCGAGTAACGAAGATTGGGTGATTGTCACGGGTCACCCCTTATTTCTGACTTAACTGAATTAAGAACAAGAGTATATCTTGGAGAAGAAGTAGGCATGAATTGAAGGAAAAACAATAGTTGTATTAATTCATGAAGAACAGCAGAGCTCCATACCTTAATCTATAGGGTGTAGAAACTCCACCGTAGAAAATACATAAGTGAGAGGTCTAGGCATGGCCGTGAGGCCAACCTCCAAATGTAAATAATAGCATAAGATTCACAAAAGACATAAAATAAATCTCTAAAAGTAGTTTTTATATTAAACTAGTAGCCTAGAGTTACAGAGAATGAGTAACTAAGTGCAGATAGTACAGAAATCCACTTCCGGGGCCCACTTGGTGTGTGCTTGGGCTGAGCATTGAAGCTTTCACGTGCATAGTCTATTCCTGGAGTTAAACGCTAGCTTTGGTGCCAGTTTGGGCGTTTAACTCCAATTCTGGTGCCAGTTTGGGCGTTTTATGCTAAGATGTTTTAGGCTGACTTTGAACGCCAGTTTGGGATATCAAATCTCGAGCAAAGTATGGACTATTATATATTGCTGGAAAGCCCAGGATGTCTACTTTCCAACCCAATTAAGAGCGTGCCAATTGGGCTTCTGTAGCTCCTGAAATTTTACTTCAAGTGCAGGGAGGTTAGAATCCAACAGCATCTGTAGTCCTTTTTCAGCCTCTGAATCAGATTTTTGCTCAGGTCCCTCAATTTCAGCCAGAAAATACCTGAAATCATCAAAAAACACACAAACTCATAGTAAAGTCCAGAAATGTAATTTTGAATAAAAACTAATAAAAAAATAATAAAAAGTAATTAAAACATACTAAAAACTATGTAAAAATAATGCCAAAAAGGGTATAAATTATCCGCTAATCACAACACCAAACTTAAATTGTTGCTTGTCCCCAAGCAACTGAAAACAAAATAGGATAAAAATAAGATAATATACAATGAATTCCAAACTTATCAATGATAAACCCCAATTTCGTGATTTATCTTGTGCTTATTTTGGGGGATTTTATCACCTTTTTCCACATTTATTCAATGAAATAGCATGGTTTTGTGATTCTCTCTTGAATTTCGCTTAAGTGTAAAAACATGATTTTTAGACCCTAAATTGGTGATTTTGATTCATTTTAATTCCATTCGATGCCTTGATGGGTGTGTTGAGTAATTTCAGGTTATAAGGCAAGTATTGGATGGGAGAAATGAGTAGAAAAGCATACAAAGGGGAGAATGCATGAAGAAACAAAGATTGGGAGTGCATCAAAGGACGCGCACGTGCACGCGCAAAAGTGATCTCGCCCTTGGACGTGCACGTGTACATGCCGCTTTTGCGCGGATGGAGAAATTGCCAATCGACGCGCACGCGCACATGGCTTGCCCGCGCCAATATTCTTACATGGCCCACTTGAAGGCAAAACACTGGGGGCGATTTCTGAGCTGCCCAGGCCCAAGTCTAACTTGTTTCTGAGTGTATTTCATGCAGAATTGAAGTCCAAGCAAAGGGAGAGCAATTAGTTTAGCCAACATGAGCCTTTAGTTAGTTTTCTAGAGAGAGAAGCTCCTTTTTCTCTCTAGAATTAGGTTAGGATTAGGTTAGATTATCTTAGATCCATGTTTAATTACTTGATCTTATCTTGTTTCTTTTACAATTTCTCATTTCTACATCTTGATTCTCTTACTTATAATGTTAATTTCTCATTTTGCTCTCTTTTGTGATGTTGAACTCATGTTGGACTTGGTTTACATTTAATGCAATTTGATGTTGATGTTTCTTTTTATTGATGAATTGAGTTGTGATTTTATTTTCCTTGCAATTAGTAGTTGGTAGATTTTATTATTCTTGCACATTTATTATGCTTTCCTTTTATGCCTTCCAAGTGTTTGACAAAATGCTTGGTTGGATGTTAGAGTAGATTTTGAGCTTGAGTCATGAAAACCCAACCTATGTTGGTGACTTAGAGTTGTTGGCTAATATTGTTTCCATTGATGCTAATCTTTTGCAAATTTAATTAGTAAGTTGATTAGGATTTTTGGATTGAGATTAATTAGTCTTGTTTGACATTCTCCCTATGTGAAGATGACATGATACATTCTTCTGGTTGTTGGAGTTGCTAAATAAGATAAATTAATCATTGTATGACTAGGATAGAAAGCCTATGATCTCCACCCTTGCCATGAATATCTCACCTTATTAATTTCTTTCTTTAATTGCTTGCTTGATTTACCTTTCTTGCACATTTAATTTCTTGTCCATTTACTTCCTTGCCCCTTTATCAATCATACCCCCTTGTCCCTTTCATAGCCAATAAGCATACACTTCATTGCAATTCCTCGTGAGACGACCCGGAGTCTAAATACTCTGGTTAATTCTTATTTGGGGTTTGTAAATGTGACAACCAAAATTTAATTTATTGCGAGAGTTGTTTGTTGGTTTGGAGCTATACTTGCAATGTAAATATTTTGTGAAATTCCTTACCCACAACAATTTTTGTATCAAATTAATGGCGCCATTGCCGGGGATTTGCAATGGTGTTGTGTTATTGGTTATTGTATATATGTGAATATTGTAAATAGGGTTTACCTTTTGCTTCTTTGTTAGTTTTTGCTAGTTTTAGGATTTAATTTTCTTGCTTCTTATTTGATTTTGTTTTCATTTTCTCTTGCTATCATGAATTCTCACTTTGGCTATGAGTTTGGTTCTAACCATGTTGTAGGAAATGAGAGCTTCAATGAGGATGCGTATCAAGGATGGGACAATCAAAGGTGGGAGGAGCCATATGCATATGATCAATCCTCATGGCAACAACCTCCACCAATGCACTATGAAGAAGAGCCATTCTATGATGCATATCAATCCAATGGCTATGGTGAATCCCTTTGTGACTTTCAAGAACCACTACCATATGCCTATGAGCCATATCCCTAACATAACCCTCAACCATACTCACAAGCCCCTTCTTACCAACCATCTTCATATGACCCTAATCCATATCCATCCTACCAACAATCATATGAGCCATATGAACCACACATAGAGCCACCATTACTCCAACATCAATATTTTCAAGAGCCACCCCCTCCATATTATTACCAAGATGAACCACCTCCAATACACGAAAACTTTCAACCACAAGATAAACTCTACTTTCCACCACAACCTCCTATGGAAGAATACTCATGTCCTTCAATCCAAGAGTCATATGATCCTATTCGTGATATCCAAGAGGAACAAGAGTCAACGGATCGTCTCAAGGAAGCATTGGATCGATTTCAAGCAACCATGGAGTGTGTTGTGCAACAAATGGAAAGAATGGGAAATATTGAACCACCACAACTCTACCTAAAGGAACCACCTTCCGACTATAATACCTTTCCCTCAAACAATGAACCCTCTCTTCCACCATCACCCCCTGATGAAGCCTTTATGCTAGAATTAAGGGATCTTGAATCTCATATCTTAAGGCAACACGAGGAGGATGAAAAGAAATTTAAGGAGTTAAGAGCAAAAACGGCTATCATGGTAGAAGCCATTGGCAACATAGTCTCATCCCACCTAAGCCTATGCGATCAAGGTACTTCCATTGTAGAATGTGGAGAAGCAACGAAGGAGCTTAGTGAGGGAGTGAACTTGAATCTCTAAGGTGAAGAAGAGGAGTTAAAGCAAGAAATGCAACAAGAGGAGGAGGTAGAGATTATTGAAGAAAAGGAAGACGTGGTTGAAGACTTAGGAGATGCGGAACCACCTTGGGAGTCTAGGATTGGAGAAAACCCCTCCAAGATGATTGAATTTGATGCTAAGGAGGAATGTGCACAACCTCCGAGGCATATCCCTTATGAAAAATTGGATGGAATAGAGCAAGAATTGAGTCCCCTTGGTGATCAAGATCAAGCATCAAGTCTTAGTGGTGAAGAATCCTTTGAGCATGAAGAACCTTCTCCCGTTGGGTTTGGAAGCGTTGTGGAGGTAAATTTTTCTCACCCTCCCAATTATGATTTGAGTAAGGGAAAATGCTTAGATAAAATTGTTGAACAAAGGATTGAAATTAAAAGATCTTGTAAAGAGGTGGAAATCCTTAAAAAAAGGAGGATGGGAATTGAATATGCTTTAGCAAGACCCTTGGAATCATCTTTGCCTAGGTTGCCATCTACTCCTTCATTTGAGTGGGTGAAATTCATTTCTATTACCTTTATTATCCCACTCGAATATGGCTTGCTTGAAACGGATGGTCAACTTAGGATGCTTTGTGGGATGAAGTGTAAAAGAAAAATGTTTCGTGGTTGGCGTTGAAAATCAAGGCTCATTATGGTTGAAGCTTCAAAGAGCAAGGGTTGGACTAGTGCTCAATTGGATGGGTCTAGGGGGATAGTTTGGTGCTTCCATGAGAATTCATCTCTCTTGCCACCCGGAGGAAATCACCATGACCAACTCAAGGACGGGTATGAAAACAAAGTGTGGGATCCTGGATCGTACAAGGAAGATCAACTTTGGGAGCCTATAGTTTGTGAAGAACTCTATCAAAGCTTGGAGTTATTAACTTTGAATAATGAAGCACAATGGAAGTCCAAGCATTGGTGGATGTTCAAGGATGGATTCAAGCACAAGCCACCTTGATGAAGAGCTCCCCATAAGTCCAACTTAAGGACAATAAACAAAAGTGCTAGGTGGGAGACACCCCACCATGGTAACATCTTTTCATTTTCCCTTTTGTACATATTGGTAAAATAGGTTTAATCTCATGTTTTGATTGATTTGTTAAGTTTGTTTGGTAGTCTAGTGGGTTAAATAAGGTTTTATGATGTTTTGGTAGTTGTTTGGAGGTTTGGAATGCTTGCTTTGGTGCAAAAACATAGAAAAATTTTGAAAAACAGAGCATCACCCACGCGCACGCGCACTCCACGCGTACGCGTGAATCAAGCAATTTCGGCCATCCACGCGGACGTGCCATATATGCGTACACGTGGATTGAGTTTTTCCACCCCCTCTATACATTCACCCGAGAGTTGTGCCTGAAGTGTGCCAACTTTGTGCCCCAGGGCACGCGAACGCGTACCTTGCGCGTCCGCGTCGACTCTGCGCGTACGCGTCGCTTCCATTTCATCAATCCACACTTACGCGCACATGACATGCACGCGTGGATTGCCTTGTTCAACCATCTTCTTTTCTTCTCCTCTTTCCATTTCTTCTCTTTTCACTTCTTCTCTTCTCTTTCCACCCTTCAATCATCATCCAACACTACCAAGCATCATATAATACCATTTCTTTTAGTTATTTAATTAGTTTAATTTTTGTTTTCCATTATAAGTGTTGAATTACTAATCTTGTTTACCATTTACAGCTGCTTATTACTAATTGGATGTTAGTTTAACATCATTGTCGTTATTGTCATTGTTGAATTCCTTTGTTGAGGTTGTAATTTATTACTTGGTTTGGAAATTTTCATGTTTAACACTTTTGAATACTAAGTACTTGTTACATTGCCTTCATGCATCTTACCTTTTTGAATTGCATGTTTTGGCCACCATGCATTCATCATCCATTGTTAGGCAATTGTATATTATCAATGCATTTTTTTAGGATGCTTGTTCTAAGTGACCATCACCTATTTCATGCATTGAGATTGCGGAATTGTGAAATTGGATCAAAGGTTACCTATTGACATATTTTTGAGCTTTGTAAAGTTTTGTGGGCCATGCTTGCTATGTGATTGATTTCCACTTCTATCTTCTTTTTCCTAAGTTCCATAGCATCCATGTGTTTCATCTCTATGTCACTTAGGTGTTGTAACAACTTCAATATGTATCATTGATTGTTGTGTGAGTTTCACATACCATTTTGTTCACTAAGTCTACCTACACATCAATTAATGTCCATGCATTATCCAATTTCACAATTGCTTGATTTTTGCTTGAATGCTTTCATGCTTCTTCACTACTTGTTGGGTTGCTTTAGCCTACAAGCCTTTTAAAGTATCTCAAGCACACTAGAATAAGTGAAGTGCATGTTCTCTTTTGTGTAATTGTGACATCACTTTTATACTAGTGTGTGTGTGTGTTCTAAACTGCGCGCAATTTTAGAACCCACACACCTATTTTTCATTAATGTCACACTAATTCACTCACTTCATTCTAGTGGTTCTTACCTCATTCCAACAATTCACGCTTCCTTGCTTTTGTATGTTTTCATCTTACGGTGTTTATTTTGTTTTTCATGATTGATGCACCATAAGCAAAAACGGAAGCGGGAGAAGAACACGCAGCATCGGTTGACCTACCAACTGAAAGTAGCAACTAGGAAAGTCGTCGAACCCCCTTGTTCATCTTTGGATGCACCAAGGACGGTGCAAACTTTTAAGTGTGGGGAGGTCGTCCGACCGCTCGGCATTTTTGGGTGACAAGTTTCTAATTCCAACACTTTTGCATTTCATTTTTAGGTCTTTTAGGATTTTTGATTGCATTGCATATGTATATATTAAGCTTAGTCAAAATCATGATATTTCCCAAGGATTTTATCTATAGGGCACCCCAACTGGTTGAAAAAAAAATTTTTTTTTAGAACTTGCTTGAACTATATACTTGTGGATCATGTTTTGAGCAAAGAACACAAGCATGTGAGATTTGAGCCTAATTGTGTGGTTACATCCTATGACCACTTATTTTCATTCTTGTGTGCATCATTCTCTTCCTATGATTGTAATCTTTGATTTGTTTGATTCTTTATGTACATTATTTTGTGTATACATGCAATTATATGATTGAAGCCATTGTTCAAATAGCTCACTTATCCAAATAGCCTACCTTTTATCTTCCATTGTTAACCAATTTTGAGCCTATGCTTAACCCATTTGTTCATAATTGTAGCACATTACAAGCTTAAGTGAAAAACAATAAATGTCCCTTGTTTGGATCTTTGATTAGCTTAGGCTAGTGAAAGTGTTCATTACTTGATTTTGGGAAGGTTGGGTACATTGGGTAGAGATAAAAGTGTATTTATGTTTTTATTGAAAATTTTTAGGAAATGGATGCATACTCATGTATTAATCATATGTAAACCATATGCATTGATGTTCTTGTATATATTTAAAAAAAAATTATTTTGCAGCAAAAATGGAATAAAGGGTCCCAGAGTTTAAGTTTTCGTAAATTCAATACATATGTGTGGTAAGCAAAAAGGAAATGCATGAGTGTATGAAAAGTGAAGAATGGATAGTTAGGTTTGTTTAGAATTGTATAGGTTGTCATAGGTTAGGTGGAAAGTTTAAGTTAGTCAAAGATTCAAATTTCAAGCTCACTTGACCATATGCATCCTACCTTGACCCTAGCCCCATTACAACCTATGGGAAGTCCTCATGATATTTGCATGCATGCATGAAATAATTGTTGATTGTTAGATGAAAAACAAATCTTGAAAAACATGATTAGGGGAGAATTGAGTGAATCAACCCCATACACTTGAGTGACTAGAGCGGATACACATCCGGTGAGGGTTCGATCGCTCAATTACATGTTTCCACCCATGATCATCTTTTCTTGCAAGTTTGTGAACTCTTTCAATGATTCAATCCAATTGTGGTTTGCTTGATTGCTAATACCTTGGCCCTTGTGCTTGTATGTGTATTATTGGATATTGATTTATTTTGACTAAGCCATTGCATCATGTAAATAGATTGCATATAGATAGATTACATTTAGTAGTTGCATTGAATAAATGTTAATACCCTTTGCTTCTTCTTGATTTTAGCATGAGGACATGCTTAGTTTAAGTGTGGGGAGATTTGATAAACCCCGATTTCGTGATTTATCTTGTGCTTATTTTGGGGGATTTTATCACCTTTTTCCACATTTATTCAATGAAATAGCATGGTTTTGTGATTCTCCCTTGAATTTTACTTAAGTGTAAAAATATGCTTTTTAGACCCTAAATTGGCAATTTTGATTCATTTTAATTCCATTCGATGCCTTGATGTGTGTGTTGAGTAATTTCAGGTTATAAGGCAAGTATTGGATGGGAGAAATGAGTAGAAAAGCATACAAAGGGGAGAATGCATGAAGAAACAAAGATTGGGAGTGCATCAAAGGACGCGCACGCGCACAAGGCGCGCACTCGCAAAAGCGATCTCGCCCATGGACACGCACGCGTACATGCCGCTTCCGCGCGGATGGAGAAATTGCCAATCGATGCGCACGTGCACATGGCGCACACGCGCCAATATTCTTACATGGCCCACTTGAAGGCAAAACGCTGGGGGCGATTTCTAAGCTGCCCAAGCCCAAGTCCAACTTGTTTCTGAGTGTATTTCATGCAGAATTGAAGTACATGCAAAGGGGGAGCAATTAGTTTAGCCAACATGAGCCTTTAGTTAGTTTTCTAGAGAGAGAAGCTCCCTCTTCTCTCTAGAATTAGGTTAGGATTAGGTTAGATTATCTTAGATCCATGTTTAATTACTTGATCTTATCTTGTTTCTTTTACAATTTCTCATTTCTACATCTTGATTCTCTTACTTGTAATGTTAATTTCTCATTTTGCTCTCTTTTGTGATGTTGAACTCATGTTGGACTTGGTTTACATTTAATGCAATTTGATGTTGATGTTTCTTTTTATTGATGAATTGAGTTGTGATTTTATTTTCCTTGCAATTAGTAGTTGGTAGATTTTATTATTCTTGCACATTTATTATGATTTCCTTTTATTCCTTCCAAGTGTTTGACAAAATGCTTGGTTGGATGTTAGAGTAGATTTTGAGCATTCTTGGCTTGGAAAGGGTAATTAGGTGATCTTGAGTCATGAAAACCCAACCTATGTTGGTGACTTAGAGTTGTTGGCTAATATTATTTCCATTGACGCTAATCTTTTGCTAATTTAATTAGTAAGTTGATTAGGATTTTTGGATTTAGATTAGCTAGTCTTGTTAGACTTTCTTCGAGTGTGAAGATAATATGATACCTTCTTCCATCGTCGAGGATGACGTAATGAGATAAATTATTGTTTATATTTGTGACATGATTAATTAGTCTTGTTTGACATTCTCCCTATGTGAAGATGACATGATACCTTCTTCCGGTTGTTGGAGTTGACTAAATAAGATAAATTAATCATTGTATGACTAGGATATAAAGCCTATGATCTCCACCCTTGCCATGAATATCTCACCTTATTAATTGCTTTCTTTAATTGCTTGCTTGATTTACCTTTCTTGCACATTTAATTTCTTGTCCATTTACTTCCTTGCCCCTTTATCAATCATACCCCCTTGTCCCCTTCATAGCCAATAAGCATACACTTCATTGCAATTCCTCGTGAGACGACCCGGTGTCTAAATACTCCGGTTAATTCTTATTTGGGGTTTGTACATGTGACAACCAAAATTTAATTTGATGCGAGAGTTGTTTGTTGGTTTGGAGCTATACTTGCAACGTAAATATTTTGTGAAATTCCTTACCCACAACAATTTTTGTATCAATCAATGAACTTAGTTCCAATTAGATGAGCGGGAGTTGTAGCCTTTTTGCTTCTGAATAGTTTTGGCATCTCACTTTATCCTTTGAAGTTCAGAATGATTGGCATCTGTAGGAACTCAGAATCCAGATAATGTTATTGATTCTCTTAGTTCAGTATGTTGATTCTTGAACACAGCTACTTTATGAGTCTTGGCCATGACCCTAAGCATTTTGTTTTTCAGTATTACCACAGGATACATAAATGCCACAGACACATAACTGGGTGATCCTTTTTAGATTGTGACTCAGCTTTGCTAGAGTCCCCAGTTAGAGGTGTCCAGAGCTCTTAAGCACACTCTTTTTGCTTTGGACCACGACTTTAACCGCTCAGTCTCAAGCTTTCACTTGACACCTTCACGCCACAAGCACATGGTTAGGGACAGCTTAGTTTAGCCGCTTAGGCCAGGATTTTATTCCTTTGGGCCCTCCTATCCATTAATGCTCAAAGCCTTGGATCCTTTTTTACCCTTGCCTTTTGGTTTAAAGGGCTATTGATTTTTCTGCTTGCTTTTTCTTTTTCTTTCTTTTTTTTCTTTATTTTTTTTTTTGCATTTTTTTCCTTTTTTTTCTTCGCAAGCTTTGTCTATTCACTGCTTTTTCTTGCTTCAAGAATCAATTTTATGATTTTTCAGATTATCAATAACATTTATCTTTTCCTTTATTCTTTCAAGAGCCAACAATTTTAACATTCATAAACAACAAATTCAAAAATATGCACTGTTCAAGCATTCATTCAGAAAACAAAAAGTATTGCCACCACATCAAAATAATTAAACTAATTTCAAGATAGAATTCGAAACCATGCATTTCTTGTTCTTTTGCAATTAAAAATATTTTCATTTAAGAAAGGTGATGGATTCATAGGACATTCATAGCTTTAAGATATATACACTAGACACTAATGATCATGTAATAAAGAAACAAACATAGACAAAACAAAAAGCATAATTTTCAAAAAACAGAAAAAATAAGAACAAGGAAATTAAAGAACGGGTCCACCTTAGTGATGGCGGCTAGTTCTTCCTCTTGAAGATCTTATGGAGTGCTTGAGCTCCTCTATATCTCTTCCTTGCCTTTGTTGTTCCTTCCTCATGGATCTTTGGTCTTCTCTAATTTCATGGAGGAGGATGGAATGCTCTTGGTGCTCCATCCTTAGTTGTCCCATGTTAGAACTCAATTCTCCTAGGGAGGTATTGATTTGCTCCCAATAGTTTTGTGGAGGAAAATGCATCCCTTGAGGCATCTCAGGGATTTCATGATGAGGAATTTCCTCATGCTCTTGTTGAGGTCCATGAGTGGGCTCTCTTGTTTGCTCCATCCTTCTCTTAGTGATGAGCTTGTCCTCTTCAATGAGGGTTGATGACAAGTCATCTTAGCCTATTTTAACTAGCCTTTTTCTTTTGTTTTTAATTGAATTATGCACTTTCTTGAGCCAAAAGCAAGCCAATTGGGTAGATTTTCATGTTTCCTTTGATTTAATCAACCATGTATGAATTCATGCTATTTCATGAGGTTTTATGCTAAAATTGTCACATATTATGAAAGAATGAACATCTCATGATTTTGAGCAAAGGGGAAACTTAGAACCATCAACCAGTGAGGATGAAGACAAATATGTGGGTGAGGAAGTGGAAAAGCAAGATAAGGAGGCCACAGCATCAAGTGAACTTTCAATGAAGAATGAGGTGGTTGAACCTGAAACTGCACTTGAGATGACAAGAGAGCATGAAGACTCACAACTCTCACAAACCTCCCTGGACCAAAATGCCTCAACATCTGAATCCATGATTGAAAGGTATGACGAGTACAATTCCCTTACAATTGTTCTTGTTAGATCTAGGAAGGCATTGAGATCTAGACTTGGTTATCTAGTCTCTTGGGTCCTGAGATCTTAATTCCAATTTTACATTCTCTTTTTATTGCTTTTCATGTTTATTTACATTTCTGTTTTGGCTCCGAATCAATCAAATCCATCTTTTACTTCTCTGCTTGTTGCAATTTAACTTTTCATTGTTTAAATTTCAATAAATTGGCATATGATCACATTCTAAGTTTGGTGTTGCCCTGCAACAAACTGTTTTTCATCTTCATGGATGATTGCATCAATTTTACATGAAAGTGACACACCATGATTCTAAGTTTGGTGTGTCACCTATTTTTCTATGCAAATCAATCCAGCAACATCACTTGTCTGCATAATCATATTGCCTTTTACAGTGTTATTTTTCTTCTTAGTTGGATAATTTTTGTTTTCTCTTTGTTTTATTTATTTACTTGTTTTTAATGCTTCCCTTCATTAACTGTTTTTGTTCATACATCACCAAGACACCCTTATTCATAACAGATTCTTCATTTGGTGATTGTATTTAACATATAACAGTTTCTTTTGTTTAGTTTTAGTTCAAATAAATTGACATAGGATTGCATTCTAAGTTTGGTGTTGCTATGCAACACAATTTGCTTCAAATCTTTACAAGATACTTGCAGTAATTCCAAATAAAAGTGTCACACTAAGTTTGGTGTGCCACTTATCTTTTATGCAAAGTATTATGCTCACCTTCTTAAGCTTGCAATCACAATGTCTCTGTCTCTTGTGAGAAGCTAATAAGAAAATCAAAAGCTTGTTTCAAGGAAGAAATATAAGAAAAAGATTTCATAAATTGAGCTAGATGGAAGCATCAATCATTTACATTTCTTTTGTGATTGTAGTATGCTTAGAAAACTAGCTTACCTTGAACATTGAGTTGCTATTCTTCTTGCCTTGGATTGTCAATCTTTATTGCATGATTCTTTTCTTGCTTCGGGACAAGCAAGCTTTAAGTTTGGTGTTGTGATGACAAGTCATCTTAGCCTATTTTAACTAGCCTTTTTCTTTTGTTTTTAATTGAATTATGCACTTTCTTGAGCCATAAGCAAGCCAATTTCCAATTCCCTTTACATTTGATGCAATTTATATTTCTTGTCATTTAAGATTCTTGCAATTTACATTTCTTTCTCTTTAAGTTACTTGCCAATTTACATTCTGCAACTTTAAATTCATTGTCATTTACTTTCTGTTGGTTACAATTTCACACAATTCACATCAATGTTAGCTTGACTAAACTAATCACCCACTAAAGTTGCTTGATCCATCAATCCCTGTGGGATCGACCTCACTCCCGTGAGTTATTATTACTTGATGCGACCCGGTGCACTTGCCGGTTAGATTTGTGTGTTTTGGGAGAAATTTATTTTTCACCAAAATACTCATCAAGGGTGTCTTCCTCTATGGCAATTCCAACTAAATTGCATAGGTGACAAACGAGATGAGGAAAGGCTAACCTTGCCAAAGTGGAGGGCTTGTCCGCCACCTTGTAGAGTTCTAGGGATATGATCTCATGAACTTCTACTTCCTCTCCATTCATGATGCTATGGATCATGATAGCCCGGTCTATTGTAACTTCAGACCGGTTGCTAGTAGGAATAATAGAGTGTTGGATAAACTCCAACCATCCCCTAGCCACGGGTTTGAGGTCAAGCCTTCTTAGTTGAACCGGCTTGCCTCTTGAATCTCTCTTCCATTAAGCGTCTTCCACACAAATGTCCCTAAGGACTTGGTCCAACCTTTGATCAAAATTGACCCTTCTAGTGAAAGGGTGAGGATCTCCTTGCATCATAGGCAAGTTGAATGCCAACCTCACATTTTCTGAACTGAAATCCAAGTAGTTCCCCCGAACCATTGTGAGCCAATTCTTTGGGTTCGGGTTCACACTTTGGTCATGGTTCTTAATGATCCATGCATTAGCATAAAACTCTTGAACCATTAAGATCCCAACTTGTTGAATGGGGTTGGTGAGAATTTCCCAACCTCTTCTTCGAATCTCATGTCGAATCTCCGGATATTCACTCTTTTTGAGCTTGAAGGGGACCTCGGGGATCACCTTTTGTTGGCCACAACTTCATAGAAGTGGTCTTGATGGACCTTTGAGATGAAGCTCTCCATTTTCCATGACTCGGAGGTGGAAACAATTGTCTTCCCTTTCCTCTTTCTAGAGGTTTCTCCGGCCTTAGGTGCCATTAGTGGTTATGGAAAACAAAAAGCTTTAGCTTTTCCCACACCAAACTTAGAATGGTTGCTCATCCTCGAGCAAAAAAAGAAAGAAATGAGTAAAAGAAGAAGAAATGGAGGAGATGGAGGTGATGAGTGGATTCGGCCAAGGGTGGTAGTAGTGTGTATATTGTGTGAAGGAGAGGGTGGTAAGGACGGGTATTATAGGGTAAGGGAGAGAGGGTAGCCGTGTATGAGGGGTTGGGTTTGGGAGGGAAATGGTTTGAATTTGAATGGTGAGGTAGGTGGGGTTTAATGATGGATGGATGTGAGTGGTGAAGAGGTTGTGGGGAAGAGGGTAGGATTTGATAGGTGAGGGGTGTTTGGGGAAGAGGTTTTGATGGGATTAGTCAAGGGTGTTTGGGGAAGAGTGTTATGGAAAGGTGTGAAGAGGAGAGAAGGAGAGGTGGGGTAGGTAGGGATCCTGTGGGGTCCACAGATCTTGAGGTGTCAAGGAATTTGAGTCCCTACACCATTCTGGAATTCAAACGCCCATTGTGTGCCAAATCTGGCGTTTAACGCCAGCGCTGCTACCTTTCCCGGCGTTAAACGCCATTCTGTTGTCCATTTCTGGCGTTAAACGCCATCCAGATGCCCATATCTGGCGTTAAATGCCAGCCAGATGCCAGACAGCCTTTTCTGGCATTAAATGCCCAGAGTGCTGCCCATTCTGGCGTTTAACGCCCAGAATGCTGCCAGGCTGGGCCTTAAACGCCCATTCTGCTATCCTTACTGGCGTTTAAACGCTAGTAAGCTTGTCCTCCAGGGTGTGCTATTTTTGATGCTATTTTTCATTCTGTTTTTTATTTTCATTTATTTTTGTGACTTCACATGATCATCAACGTAAAGAAAATATAAAGTAACAATGGAAAATAAAATAAATATAATTAAATAACATTGGGTTGCCTCCCAATAAGCGCTTCTTTAATGTCAATAGCTTGACAGTGAGCTCTTAGAGAGCTTCACAGAGACTCAGAGCTTGATGATGGCCTCCTAACACCAAACTTAGAAGTTGAGTGTGGGGGCTCCGTTTGACTCTGTATTGAGAGAAGCTTTTCATGCTTCCTCTCCATGGTTACAGAAGAAGATCCTTGAGCCTTAAACACAAGGTAGTCCTCATTCATTTGAAGGACTAGCTCTCCTCTGTCCACATCAATCACAGCTCTTGCTGTGGCTAGGAAGGGTCTTCCTAGGATGATGGATTCATCCTCATCCTTTCCAGTGTCTAGGATTATGAAATCAGCAAGGATGTACAGGCCTTCAACCTTTACCAAAACATCCTCTACAAGTCCATAAGCCTGTTTCCTTGAATTATCTTCCATCTCTAGTGAGATTCTTGCAGCTTGCACCACAAAGATCCCTAGTTTCTCCATTACAGAGAGGGGCATGAGGTTTATCCCTGACCCCAGGTCACACAGAGCCTTCTTAAAGGTCATGGTGCCTATGGTACAGGCTATTAAGAACTTTCCAAGATCCTGTTTCTTCTGAGGTAATTTCAGTTCAACTAGATCATTTAGTTCATTGATGAGCAATGGGGGTTCATCCTCCCAAGTCTCATTACCAAATAACTTGGCATTCAACTTCATGATTGCTCCCAGATATTGAGCAACTTGCTCTTCAGCAATATCTTCATCCTCTTCAGAGGAAGAATACTCATCAGGGCTCATGAATGGCAACAGTAAGTTCAGTGGAATCTCTATGGTCTCTATATGAGCCTCAGATTCCTTGGGTTCCTCATTAGGGAACTACTTAGAGGCCAGTAGACGTCCATTGAGGTCTTCCTCACTGGAAATCACTGCCTTTTCTTCCTCACTAGGTTTGGCCATGTTGGTTATATTTATGGCCTTACACTCTCTTTTTGGATTCTCTTCTGTATTGCTTGGGAGAGTACTAGGAGGGAGTTCAGTAACTCTTTTACTCAGCTGACCCACTTGTGCCTCTAAATTTCTAGTGGAGGACCTTGCTTTAGTCATAAAACTGAGAGTGGTCTTAGATAGATCAGAGACTACAGTTGCTAAGTCAGAGTGGCTCTGCTTAGAATTCTCTGTCTGTTACTGAGAAGATGATGGAAAAGGTTTGCTATTGCCAAACCTATTTCTCCCACCATTATTGTTACTGAAGCCTTGATTAGGCTTCTGTTGATCCTTCCATGAGAAATTTGGATGATTCCTCCATGAAGGATTATAGGTGTTTCCATAGGATTATCCCATGTAATTCACCTCTTCCATTGCAGGATTCTCAGGCTCATGGGCTGCTTCTTCAGAGGAAGCTTCGTTAGTACTGCCTGTTGCAGCTTGCATTCCAGACAGACTCTGAGAAATCATATTGACTTGCTGAGTCAATATTTTGTTCTGAGCCAATATTGCATTTAGAGTATCAATCTCAAGAACTCTTTTCTTCTGAGTTGTCCCATTATTCATAGGATTCCTTTCAGAAGTGTACATGAACTGGTTATTTGCAACCATTTCAATGAGTTCCTGGGCTTCTGCAGGCGTCTTCTTCAGATGAAGAGATCCTCCAGCAGAGTGGTCCAATGACATCTTGGATAATTCAGACAGACCATTATAGAATATACATATGATGCTCCATTCTGAAAACATGTCAGAAGGACACCTTCTAATCAATTGCTTGTATCTTTCCCAAGCTTCATAGAGGGATTCACCTTTCTTCTGTCTGAAGGTTTGGACTTCCACTCTAATCTTGCTCAACTTCTGAGGTGGAAAGAATTTGGCCAAGAAAGCATTGACCAACTTTTTCCAAGAGTTCAGGATATCTTTAGGTTGTGAGTCCAACCATGTCCTAGCTCTGTCTCTTACAGCAAAAGGGAAAAAGTATAAGTCTGTAGACCTCAGGATTAACCCCATTGGTCTTAACAGTGTCACAGATTTGCAAGAATTCAGCTAAGAACTGATGAGGATCTTCCAATGGAAGTCTATGAAACTTGCAATTCTGCTGCATCAGAGAAACTAATTGAGGCTTAAGCTCAAAGTTGTTTGCTCTAATTACAGGA
The DNA here is from genome assembly GCF_000816755.2 of Arachis ipaensis. Lineage (NCBI taxonomy): Eukaryota > Viridiplantae > Streptophyta > Magnoliopsida > Fabales > Fabaceae > Arachis > Arachis ipaensis. The sequence goes on from NC_029792.2 coordinate 75,467,394, forward strand.
ATTGAGATGCTCCTTCCCCAGAAGTCAGAAGAGGGTGCAATAAAGTCACCAAGCATCTTCCTTGCATCTCCACCATTGTTTTTGGGTTCGGCCATCTCTTCTTCTTTTTCGAAAAATTCTGTCAGGTCCTCTCGAGAGTGTTGTGTCTTAGCTTCTCTTAGCTTCCTCTTTAGAGTCCTTTCAGGTTCCGGATCATCTTCAACAATAATGTTCTTATCCTTGCTCCTGCTCATATGAAAAAAAAAAGAATAGAAAAGAAGAGGAATCCTCTATGTCACAGTATAGGGATTCCTTTATGTGAGTAGAAGAAGAGAAGAGTAGAAGAATGAGAAGAGAAAAATTCAAACACAGAGAGGGAGAGAGGGTTCAAATTTTAAGAAGAAAAGAAGTGTTAGTGATTAAATAAATAAATAGAAAGAGATGAGAGGGAGAAAGAATTCAAATTTTAAATTAAAATAAAAGGAGAATATTTTTGTTTTTATTTTAATTATTGGTTAGTATTCAAAAATTAAGAGAAGAAATAAAATAAAATTTGAAAACTAAATAAATTAATTAATTAAATAGATTTTTGAAAAAGAGGTTAGTGATTTTCGAAAATTGGAGAGAGAAGAAGGTAGTTAGGTGGTTTTGAAAAAGATATGATTGAAATAGAAGACTTTTAAAATCAAATAAAAAGTCAAGTAATTAATTGAAAAAGATTTGAAAATTAATTTTGAAAAGATAAGAAGTTAGAAAAGATTTTGAAATTGATTTTGAAAAATATATGATTGAAATTTATTTTGAAAAAGATTTGGAAAGGAAATTAAAAATATTTGATTTTTGAAATTAAAGTTGATTACTTGACTAATAAGAAACTAAGAGACATGATTTTAGAATTTAAAGATTGATCCTTTCTTAATAGGCAAGTAACAACTTGAAAATTTTTGAATCTAAACATTAAATATTAGCATCAATTTCGAAAATATGAAATAAAAATAAGAAAAA
>NC_029792.2:75468693-75476721 GCF_000816755.2 Arachis ipaensis
TTAGCTTCTCTTAGCTGCCTCTTTAGAGTCCTTTCAGGTTCCGGATCATCTTCAACAATAATGTTCTTATCCTTGCTCCTGCTCATATGAAAAAAAAAAGAATAGAAAAGAAGAGGAATCCTCTATGTCACAGTATAGGGATTCCTTTATGTGAGTAGAAGAAGAGAAGAGTAGAAGAATGAGAAGAGAAAAATTCAAACACAGAGAGGGAGAGAGGGTTCAAATTTTAAGAAGAAAAGAAGTGTTAGTGATTAAATAAATAAATAGAAAGAGATGAGAGGGAGAAAGAATTCAAATTTTAAATTAAAATAAAAGGAGAATATTTTTGTTTTTATTTTAATTATTGGTTAGTATTCAAAAATTAAGAGAAGAAATAAAATAAAATTTGAAAACTAAATAAATTAATTAATTAAATAGATTTTTAAAAAGTGGTTTGTGATTTTCGAAAATTGGAGAGAGAAAAAGGTAGTTAGTGGTTTTGAAAAAGATATGATTGAAATAGAAGACTTTTAAAATCAAATAAAAAGTCAAGTAATTAATTGAAAAAGATTTGAAAATTAATTTTGAAAAGATAAGAAGTTAGAAAAGATTTTGAAATTGATTTTGAAAAATATATGATTGAAATTTATTTTGAAAAAGATTTGGAAAGGAAATTAAAAATATTTGATTTTTGAAATTAAAGTTGATTACTTGACTAATAAGAAACTAAGAGACATGATTTTAGAATTTAAAGATTGATCCTTTCTTAATAGGCAAGTAACAACTTGAAAATTTTTGAATCTAAACATTAAATGTTAGCATTAATTATAAAATGAGAAAAAGATTTTGAAAATTGATTTTGAAAATTTTTGAAAATAATAATAAAAAACATGAAAAAGATTTGATTTTTGAAAAAGATAGAATTTTTAATTTGAAATTTTGACTTGACTAACAAGAAACAACCAAATTTTAAAACTTTTGATTAAATCAATTCAAAATTTCGAAATTTATGAGGAAAATAAGGAAAAGATAATTTTTTGATTTTTTTATTTTTAATGAGGAGAGAGAAAAACATAAAAATGACACGAAACATAAAAATTTAAGATCAAAACAAAAATGCATGCAAGAACACTTTGGATGTCAAGATGAATACCAAGAACACTTTGAATGTCAAGATGAACACCAAGAACTTATTTTTGAAAATTTTTAAGAAAAGAAAGACATGCAAGACACCAAACTTAAAAATTTTTAAACTATAGACACTAAGAATTCAAAAATACATATGAAAAACAAGAAAAGATACAAAACAAGAAAAACACAAGATCAAACAAAGACAGTTATCAAAAATAACTTGAAGATTATGAAGAACACATGCATGAACTTTCAAAAATTTAAAGAGAGATTAAAAAGATGCAATTGACACCAAACTTAAAATTTGACACAAGACTCAAACATGAAATTTTTTATTTTTATGATTTTATTAAAATCTTTTTTTGATTTTTTGAAAATTAATCAGGAAAAGAAAATAAAGAAATTCAAAATTTTTTAATAAGAATTCCAGGAATCATGCAATGTTATTCTAAAGCTTCGGTCCAAAAATTTAGACATGGCTTAATAGCCAGCCAAGCTTTATGTGAAAGCTTCGGTCCAAAAGATTAAACATGGCCAATGGCCAGCCAAGCTTCAGCAGAGCATTACATCAATAGCCAAATTGATGGGAATCAAAAGGCTCATGCAATGATAAGTGAAAGCCTCGGTCCAAAAAATATTAGACATGGCTTGACAACCAGCCAGGCTTCAACAGATCATGATGAAACTCTAGAATTCATTCTTAAAAATTCTGAAGAACAAAATAAAATTTTTTTGTATATTTTTATATATTTTTTTCGAAAATAAAAAGCTTAAAAAGAAAATAAAATTACCTAATTTGAGAAATAAGATGAACCGTCAGTTGTCCAAACTCGAACAATCCTTGGCAACGGCGCCAAAAATTTGGTACGCAAAATCGTGATTGTTCGTTACCCGGCAACGGCGCCAAAAACTTGGTATGCAAAATTGTGATTGTTTGTTCCCTGGCTACAGCGCCAAAAACTTGGTGTGGGAAAACGTGATCTCAAGACTTCTTACACAAACCCACGTAACTAACCAGCAAGTGCACTAGGTCATCCAAGTAATAAACCTTATGTGAGTAAGGGTCGATCCCACGGAGATTGTCAGTTGGAAGCAAGCTATGGTCATCCTTATAAATCCCAGTCAGACGGATTCAAATGGTTATGAGGTTTTGATAATTAAAAGATAAATAAAACATAAAATAAGATAAAGTACTTATGTAATTTACTGGTGGGAATTTCAGATAAGCGTATGGAGATGCTTTGTTGCTTCTGAACCTTTGCTTTCCTATTGCCTTCTTCCAACCATGCGTTACCTCCTTCCATGGCAAGCTGTATGATCCTCTCGGATGAAAACAAATCCATATGCGCTGTCACCGCATGGCTAATCATCTATTGATTCTCGCTAGTGTTGGAATAGGACCATTGTCCTTTTGCACACTGTCACTGCACCCAACATTTGCAAGTTTGAAGCTCGTCACAGTCATCCCTTCCCAGATCCTACTCGGAATACCACAGACAAGGTTTAGACTTTTCGGATCTCAGGAATGGCTGCCAATAATTCTAGCCTATACCACAAAAATACTAATCTCACGGACTCGGTCTGTGTATTAGATATCCAACAGAATATACTCTAGCTGTCGTCCACTGACTACGTTGAACATCATGTAGACCGCTTTGTGGTTGTCAGGCACGCGATCTTGGCTAAGCGAGTAACGAAGATTGGGTGATTGTCACAGGTCACCCCTTCATTATGACTTAACTGAATTAAGAACAAGAGTATATCTTGGAGAAGAAGCAGGTGTGAATTGAAGGAAAAACAATAGTACTTGTATTAATTTATGAAGAACAGTAGAGCTCCACACCTTAATCTATGGGGTGTGGAAACTCCACCGTAGAAAATACATAAGTGAGAGGTCTAGGCATGACCGTGAGGCCAGCCTCCAAATGTCAATAATAGCATAAGATTAACAAAAGACATAAAATAAATATCTAAAAGTAGTTTTTATACTAAACTAGTAGCCCAGGGTTACAGAGAATGAGTAACTAAGTGCAGATAGTGTAGAAATCCACTTCCAGGGCCCACTTGGTGTGCGCTTGGGCTGAGCATTGAAGCTTTCACATGCATAGGCTGTTCCTGGAGTTAAACACCATCTTTGGTGCCAGTTTGGGCGTTTAACTCCAATTCTGGTGCCAGTTTGGGCGTTTTACGCCAAGATGTTTTAGGGTGACTTTGAATGCCAGTTTGGGCCATTAAATCTCGGGCAAAGTATAAACTATTATATATTGCTGGAAATCCCAAGATGTATACTTTCCAACGCAATTGAGAGCGCGCCAATTGGGCTTCTGTAGCTCCAGAAAATCCACTTAGAGTGCAGGGAGGTCAGAATCCAACAGCATCTGCAGTCCTTTTTCAGCCTCTGAATCAGATTTTTGCTCAGGTCCCTCAATTTCAGCCAGAAAATACCTGAAATCATAGAAAAATACACAAATTCATAGTAAAGTCTAGAAATGTAATTTTTGAATAAAAACTAATTAAAATATAATAAAAAGTAATTAAAACATACTAAAAACTATGTAAAAACAATGCCAAAAAGGGTATAAATTATCCACTCATCAGCTAATAAAGAGACAATGGAATCATTAGACCGCACATTGCGAGACATATTAGAAAACAATAATCCATTTGGAGGAAAGGTGATGGTTATGGGAGGGGATTTCCGCCAAGTACTACCTGTTGTGCCGAAAGAAAGTAAGTCGCAAATGATTTCAGCTTCTATTGTTAAATCACATTTATGGGCATTCACCAAAATTCTCCATTTGCGACAAAATATGTGATCTCTTAATGATCATGATTTTGCAGAGTATCTTATGCGAATAGGGGATGGGATTGAGCGTACCATATCTGAGGACTTGGTACAAATAGAAGTACATATGGCAATACCATGGGAAGGTGAGGCATCATTACACAAATTAATAGAAGAAACCTTTCCAAATTTGCAATCTCATGGGTGGGATGCATCTTACATGGTGCGATATTAACACCTAAAAATAATGATGTATAACAGCTCAATGATATAGTCTTCAACCAATTTTCGGGAGACGAATTGTAAGAACCGCAATTATTCAACCGGTTAATCAAGTAATTAAAATTGCCCAAATTAGATTCCAAAAAATTAGAGTGAGAAATTTAGGATTAAAAGGTGATTTTTGGACTCAGTGGGTCTTTCTGAGTCAGAAAATGTGCTTTCTGCGAAAAACTGCGAAAAACCACAAACCGGCAGTTGAACCGGTTGAACCATTTCAAGTCTGCCCGGTATCGCATGAGAAAAAGTGAAAACAATCAAAAACCTTAGAAAAATGTTAGAAATGGTAAATCGGACGTTAATTTTAAAGGTTTGGCCCGAAGTTTAGGCCAAACAGGCTAAAAACGCTAACGGGTTGGACTGGGCCCAAGTTGGGCCCAAGCCCTACATATAAAAGGGTTCATTAAGTGAACCCAATCAGCACCAACACTCAAACACATACACACCCACATGCTGAAAAGAAGAAGAAGGAGAGAAAACACCATTGACACTATTCACCTTTCTTCTTCTCTAGCTCATATCTTGAGCTACGGAGCTCCGATCGCCGCACCATTAGCGGCTATGCGTTCCTCGTGAAGAGCTCTACAAACCCATACAAGAAACTAGAGAGGTAACCTTGAAATCCTTTCTATTCTTCTCTCCAAAAATTTCGGTTCTTAGGGTTTGTGATTAAGTGAGTTTTTGTAATTTTGGATGTTTAGGTTTGCTCTAAGCCTTGCTTAGCATTAGGTTTTGACATCCAAATCTGTTGAAAGAGGTAAGAGCCATTAAACCCTAGTGAATTTATGTTTAATTGGAGCCTTAGGTTGATTTGAGGTGATTTATATGTATATAGTTTGATTATTGGGGCTTTGGGAGCTTTTGGAAACTTATTGTGCTTATTGGAGTGGAATTGAAAGCTTGGATTTTGGTTAGGAGCTTGTTTGGGCTAAATTGGAGTTTTGGAGCATATAGGGAATCAGCTAAGGTATGGTTTCGGTTTTCTCTATGTAGTATATAATATTCATGGACACTTAGGCTAGTGACTCATAGGATAGGTTTGAATTTAAATGGTTGTTGAGTTGTTAAATGATGATATGTGGTGTTTTATGATGAATAAATGATTGTTGGGTTTGAGTATGATGAGTGATGGTAATATGATAATGATAATTGATTCTGTAAATTGGAAATGTATAATGATGATATAAGTGATGTTGAATTTGATGAATTGGCATTATGGTTGTAAAATTGTGATATATTGGTTTTGATGTTGAAGAAGATGAAATGTGAAGGGAAATGTGGTAATGTTGGTGTAATAGGGCACAACAGGTCAATTTTGATGAAAGATGGAGTTTTTGAATGGTTTGGTATGAGTTGGAATGTGTATGGTAAGAAATTGGGTAAATCGTGAAGCTTGGTAAAATGGGGTTTTTGGTGAACTTTGTTCGATCATAACTTTTACCTCAGTTTTTAAAAATTGATGAAACTTGTCTAGAATTAAAGATCTTTGAAAACCCTTTCAATCGATATAAAATTTGTGAAATTTGAATTTTTTTGGAGGAAGTTATGATCATTCAAAGTTGGTGTTAAAAATATGAAATTCTGCAAAGTTGCAGAATTTCATGATTTCTGATATGTGCGAGCGCACACCCTCATGCGGACGCACACCCTGTAAAAATTTTGACTTGTGCGGACGCACACACCTGTGCGAGGCAGGGAAGTGCGTTCTGTTTGCAGCGCTAGCACAGCTTGTGCGCGCGCATATCTAAAGAAGAATTTCAACCTGTGTGGACGCACAGGCCTGTGCAGACGCACACGTCGGGAAGGCCAGTCTGTTGGGGGCGCTGGCACAGGTTGTGTAAGTGAACAAACCTTTTTAGTTTTGACACCTGTGCGTGCGCACACTTTTAAAAATTTCCTGGGCGTGCGCACGCACACCCCTATGCGGATGAATTTTGCTTTGTTTTCAACTATTTCACCTTCCCGGCGAGGTTGTAAGCTTTTATAACACCATTTAAGACTTTTCGGCCTAGTTTTGAGTAATAGAACATGGGATATAACTTAAGGGTTCTAGTACATGATTTTATGATGAATTAGAAAATGGAGGCCTAGGTTTCTGGTGTGCTGAGAATGGTTTGACGTTAGGTGAAGGATGATTGATATATGAGATAAGGAATAATGAACTGTTAAAATTTGGAACCTGAGTTATGAATGGACAGTGGTTGAGATGAGTCGAGGACTCGGATTGAGATTATGGATCTCTGTATACTGAAAATGTTTTTTTTTTGAAAACCACTGAAATAATGTTTTTACTGAGATTATGAGACGTTATGCGCCCGGCAGGGACGGTGGTTAATCCCGCCTGTCAAGGTAGCGGTGGCGGCGTAAGGACAGTGGTTAATCTCGCTTACGTTGAGATGTGAGGTCTGAAACAAGAGTATCCCACTCGCATCCCTTCGGATCTATAGGTGTGCAGGCGCCGGTACTTGGACAGTGAACCGGGCACTATATTTCGGGGGTTCCCATATGAAAAATTCGAAGGGCGACGTCTCCATGGAGATGTGTTGGGTTGGCAGTTGAATTGACAATGTGATATCACAGCCAGTAGGGCAGGCATTCATCACATGCATTTTCTATCTGTTTGTTTGCTTTACCGACTTGTAATTGTATGCCTAATTGAATAACATGCCTATTTGCTTACTTGATATACTTGCCTTGTATGTTTTTACTTGTGAATTACTTGCAGTGTTATTAATTATGCTTTCTACTGGGATTGAGGAGGTTCAGAAGGCAGTGGCGATGGGATCGCATGGAAGATAGGTTGGTGAAGGCTGTGGGACAGCGGTGTTTGTTTAGAATAGAAATCCCTTAAGATAGATTATCTGGTTTATTTATGAGAGGGTTTATATTATGCTTATTTGTTTTAGAATGCTTTAAGTTTGAATCTTGTGATGGATATGGAGCTTAGGATTGCCTTTGGCGTCCCGAGGTCTTATATCCTACATCACTGGGCACTGTTACCATACTGAGAACCTCCGGTTCTCATACCTTATCTTTGTTGTATTTTTCAGATGCAGGTCGCAACCCACCTCGGTGAGTTGCTTTGGATGGTGACAGAAGCGGAGGATCTTGGATTCTTTTGGAGTCTTTTGGTTTATCTTGTTTATGCATCTCTCCTTTTGTATTTTGTCTTTGCCTAGAGGCTTGTATTATGAGAGAAAAACTTGTATAAGCTACTTTTAAACTGTCAGGTTCTGTATACTCGTGTATGGTGGTGCAGATTTTACAACCACAAACTAACCGGCAAGTGCACCGGGTCGTACCAAGTAATACCTCAGGTGAGTGAGGGTCAATCCCACGAGGATTGATGGATTAAGCAACAATGGTTAAATGATTTACTTAGTTAGACAAACAGAAAATGGTGTTTGAGAATTCAAAAGCATGAAACAATAAATTCAGAAAATTAATAAAGCAAGCAGTAAACAAGTTGTGAATAATATATGGAGAAAACAGTTAAGGCTTTAGAGATATCTATTTTTCAGATTGACTTTTCTTACTAACTATTTTAATCATGCAAGATTTAATTCATGGCAAACTATATGTGACTAAACCCTAATTTCTTAGACCTTTTTAGTCTCCTCTAAAATTCATCAACCGCCAATTCCTTGGTCACTTAATTCCAATTAGAGGGTGAAGTTCAATTCTAGTTTATATGCCACAGAAATCCTAACTACCCAAATATAAGAGGATTATATGTCACGTATCCCGTTAAGTCCAGATAATTAGAAATTTAGGAGAATATGTTTTCAAGCTGTTGTTCAAGTAAAGAGCTTTTCCAAGTTATACAAGAACTCAATTAGAACAAGGGTCATACT
>NC_029792.2:75477447-75480170 GCF_000816755.2 Arachis ipaensis
GATTGACTTTTCTTACTAACTATTTTAATCATGCAAGATTTAATTCATGGCAAACTATATGTGACTAAACCCTAATTTCTTAGACCTTTTTAGTCTCCTCTAAAATTCATCAACCGCCAATTCCTTGGTCACTTAATTCCAATTAGAGGGTGAAGTTCAATTCTAGTTTATATGCCACAGAAATCCTAATTACCCAAATATAAGAGGATTATATGTCACGTATCCCGTTAAGTCCAGATAATTAGAAATTTAGGAGAATATGTTTTCAGGCTGTTGTTCAAGTAAAGAGCTTTTCCAAGTTATACAAGAACTCAATTAGAACAAGGGTCATACTTCCGTTCCACCCAAATTCATAAAATAAAGAACAAAAACAATTCTTGAATTATAAATCAGTACATGAATTAAAATAGAAAAAGTAATAATATCAATCCATACAATAGACAGAGCTCCTAACCTTAACAATGGAGGTTTAGTTGCTCATGGTTCAGAGAGAAAACTAGGATTCCAGTAAACTGTAAATTGGGCTGAGGTGGAATAATTGTGAATTGGAATGGAATAATCTCCCGACGAGAAGTTTCTTTTCTCTTTTATATCTAATCCTAAATTAATTTAAAATTTATTTTCCAAAACAAATATAATATCTTTTTCTATTTTAAAATAAAAATAAAGTTTAAATCAGAATTAATTAAATAATCGGCGTTTTCTGCGTTTTCTGCACGTGGCGCATGTCATGTGTACGCGTCAGTCACGCGTACGCGTCGATGGTCTTCTTCGCATGTCATGCACACGCTTACGGTACGCGCACTTGGTGCACAAAATTGTGATTGTTCATTCCTTGGTAACGGCGCCAAAAACTTAATACGCACGTTCATAATCTTAGTTCTTTGTCACAACTTCGCACAACTAACCAGCAAGTGCACTGGGTCGTCCAAGTAATAAACCTTACGTGAGTAAGGGTCGATCCCACGGAGATTGTCGGCTTGAAGCAAGCTATGGTCACCTTGTAAATCTCAGTCAGGCGGATTCAAATGGTTTTAGAGTTTTAATAATTAAAAGATAAATAAAACGTATAATAAAGATAGAGATACTTATGTAATTCATTAGTGAGAATTTCAGATAAGCATATGGAGATGCTTAGTTCCTTCTGAATCTCTGCTTTCCTACTGCCTTCATCCAATCCTTCATACTCCTTTCCATGGCAAGATGTATGTTGGGTATCACCGTTGTCAATGGCTACATCCCGTCCTCTCAGTGAAAATGGTCCAAATACGCTGTCACCGCACGACTAATCATCTGTCGGTTCTCGATCATGCTGGAATAGGATTCAGTAATCCTTTTGCGTCTGTCACTACGCCCAGTACTCGCGAGTTTGAAGCTCGTCACAGCCATCCCTTCCCAGATCCTACTCGGAATACCACAAACAAGGTTTAGACTTTCCGGATCTCAAGAATGGCCGCCAATAATTCTAGCTTATACCACGAAGACTCTGATCGTAGATCAGGAGGCTAAGAGATATGCATTCAAGCTTGTTTGCATGTAGAACGGAAGTATTTGTCAGGCACGCGTTCATGAGTGAGAATGGTGATGAGCGTCACATAATCATCACATTCATCATGGTCTTATGTGCGAATGAATATCTTAGAATAAAAATAAGCATGAATTGAATAGAAGAACAATAGTACTTTGCATTAATACTCGAGGAACAGCAGAGCTCCACACCTTAATCTCTGGTGTGTAGAAACTCCATCGTTGAAAATACATAAGAACATGGTCTAGGCATGGCCGAATGGCCAGCCTCCCAAATGGCATATGAATTTGAAAATAGGGAAAAAGACCCCTAGTCCAATAGTAAAAAGTTCTATTTATACTAAACTAGTTACAAGGGTTACAGAATTAAGTAAATGGTGCAGAAATCCACTTCCAGGCCCACTTGATGTGTGCTTGGGCTGAGCATTGAAGCTTTCATGTGTAGAGGTCTTCCTTGGAGTTGAACGCCAGTTTGTAACTTGTTTCTGGCGTTTAACTCTGCTTTGCAACTTGTTTCTGGCGTTTAACGCCAGAATAGGGCAGAAAGCTGGCGTTAAATGCCAGTTTGTGTCGTCTAAACTTGAGCAAAGTATGGACTATTATATATTTCTGGAAAGTCCTGGATGTCTACTTTCCAACGCAATTAAGAGCGCGCCATTTGAATCTCTGTAGTTCCAGAAAATAAACTTTGAGTGCAGGGAGGTCAGAATCCAACAGCATCTGCAGTCCTTCTTCAGCCTCTGAATCTGATTTTTGCTCAAGTCCCTCAATTTCAGCCAAAAATTACCTTAAATCATAGAAAAACACACAAACTCATAGTAAAGTCCAGAAATGTGATTTTTATTTAAAAACTAATAAAAATATATTAAAAACTAACTAAATCATACTAAAAACTATGTAAAAACAATGCCAAAAAGCGTATAAATTATCCGCTCATCACAACACCAAACTTAAATTGTTGCTTGTCCCCAAGCAACTGAAAATTAAATAGGATAAAAAGAAGAGAATATACTATAAATTCCAAAATATCAATAAAACTTAGCTCCAATCAGATGAGCGGGACTAGTAGCTTTTTGCCTCTGAACAGTTTTGGCATCTCACTTTATCCCTTGAAGTTCAGAATGATTGACATCTATAGGAACTCAGAATTCAGATAGTGTTATTGATTCTCCTAGTTCAGTATGTTGATTCTTGAA
>NC_029792.2:75491011-75554647 GCF_000816755.2 Arachis ipaensis
TTGTGACTCAGCTTTGCTAAAGTCCCCAATTAGAGGTGTCCAGGGTTCTTAAGCACACTCTGTTTTTGCTTTGGACCTCAACTTTAACCGCTCAGTCTCAAGCTTTTCGCTTGACACCTTCACGCCACAAGAACATGGTTAGGGATAGCTTGGTTTAGCCGCTTAGGCCAGGATTTTATTCCTTTAGGCCCTCCTATCCACTGATGCTCAAAGCCTTGGATCCTTTTTACCATTGCCTTTTGGTTTTAAGGGCTATTGGTCTTTTCAGATTGTGACTCAGCTTTGCTAAAGTCCCCAATTAGAGGTGTCCAGGGTTCTTAAGCACACTCTGTTTTTGCTTTGGACCTCAACTTTAACCGCTCAGTCTCAAGCTTTTCACTTGACACCTTCACGCCACAAGAACATGGTTAGGGATAGCTTGGTTTAGCCGCTTAGGCCAGGATTTTATTCCTTTAGGCCCTCCTATCCACTGATGCTCAAAGCCTTGGATCCTTTTTACCATTGCCTTTTGGTTTTAAGGGCTATTGGCTTTTTGCTCTTTCCTTTTGGTTTAAAGAGCTTTTGGCTTTTTCTGCTTGCTTTTTCTTTTTCTTTCTCTCTTTTTTTTCTCTCTTTTTTTTTCGCAAGCTTTTGTATTCACTGCCTTTTCTTGCTTCAATAATCAATTTTATGATTTTTCAGATTATCAATAATATTTCTCCTTTTTATCATTCTTTCAAGAGCCAATATATTTAACATTCATAAACAACAATATCAAAAGACATATGCACTGTTTAAGCATTCATTCAGAAAACAAAAAGTATTGTCACCACATCAAAATAATTAAACTGATTTCAAGGATGAATTCGAAATTCATGTACTTCTTGTTCTTTTGTAATTAAAGCATTTTTCATTTAAGAAAGGTGATGGATTCATAGGACATTCATAGCTTTAAGACATAGACACTTAAATACTAATGATCATGTAATAAGAGACAAACATAAACATAAAGCATAGTAAACAAAAAACAGAGAAAAATAAATAGACAAAGAGATTAAGGAACAGGTCCACCTTAGTGAGGGTGGCGTCTTCCTCTTCTTGAAAAACCAATGGTGCTCTTGAGCTCCTCTATGTCTCTTCCTTGTCTTTGTTGCTCCTCCCTCATAGCTCTTTGATCTTCTCTAATATCATGGAGAATGATGGAGTGCTCTTGGTGTTCCATCCTTAGTTGTCCCATGTTGGAACTTAATTCTCCTAGAGATGTGTTGATTTGCTCCCAATAGTTCTGTGGAGGGAAGTACATCCCTTGAGGCATCTCAGGGATTTCATGGTGAGGAATTTCCTCATGCTCTTGTTGAGGTCCATGATCTCTTGTTTGCTCCATTCTTTTCTTAGTGATGGGCTTGTCCTCTTCAATGAGGATGTCTCCCTCTATGTCAATTCTAGCCGAATTGCAGAGGTGGCAAATGAGGTGAGAAAAGGCTAACCTTACCAAAGTGGAGGACTTGTCAGCCACTTTGTAGAGTTCTTGAGGTATAATCTCATGAACTTCCACTTCCTCCCCAATCATGATACTATGGATCATGATGGCCCAGTCTACAGTAACTTCAGACCGGTTGCTAGTAGGAATAATTAAGCGTTGGATGAACTCCAACCATCCTCTAGCTACAGGCTTAAGGTCCGGTCTTCTCAATTGAACCGGCTTGCCTCTTTGGTCAACTTTCCATTGAGCTCCTTCCACACATATGTCCATGAGGACTTGGTCCAACCTTTGATCAAAGTTGACCCTTCTAGTGTAGGGGCGTGCATTTTCTTGCATCATTGGAAAGTTGAACGCCAACCTTGCATTTTCCGGACTGAAATCTAAGTATTTCCCCCGAACCATGGTAAGCCAATTCTTTTGATTCGGTTTCATACTTTGATCATGGTTCCTAGTGATCCATGCGTTTGCATAGAACTCTTGAACCATTAAGATCCTGACTTGTTGAATAGGATTAGAGAGAACTTCCCATCCTCTTCTTCTAATCTCTTGTTGGATCTCCGGATATTCGCTCTTTTAAGCTTAAAAGGGACCTCAGGGATCACCTTTTTCTTGGCCACAACTTCATAGAAGTAGTCTTGATGGACCTTTGAGATGAATCTCTCCATCTCCCATGACTCAGAGGTGGAAGCAATTACCTTCCGTTTCCTCTTTCTTGAGATTTCTCTGGCTTTAGGTGACATTAATGGTTATGGAAAAACAAAAAGTAATGCTTTTACCATACCAAACTTAAAAGGTTTGCTCGTCCCCGAGTAAAAGAAGAAAGGAAGTAGTAGAAGAAGAAGAAAATGGAGGAGATGGAAGGGGAATGTGTATTCGGCCAAGGGGGAGGAGTGGTGGTTGTAATGTGTGAAAATGGAGTAGTGTTGAGGGGTTTATATAGGGGTGGAGGGAAGGGTAGGTTTCAGCCATTAGGGTTGAGTTTGGGAGGGAAAAGAATTTGAATTTTGGAGGTAGGTGGGGTTTATGGGGAAGAGTGGATGGATGTGAGTGGTTAAGGGTATTTGGGGAAGAGGTATGGAGGTGATTGGTGAAGGGTATTTAGGGAAAAGAGTTATAAAAAGGTGTGAAGAGGAGAGAAGAAGAGGTGGGATAGGTGGGGATCCTGTGGGGTCCACAGATCCAGAGGGGTCAAGGACTTAACATCCTTGCTCCATTTAGGCGTGCAAACGCCCTTAGAATGCATGTCTGGCGTTAAACGCCAGCTTGCTGCTTGTTTCTGGCGTTTAACGCCAATTCCATGTTCTGTTCTGGCATTAAACGCCAATCTGGTGCTTGTTTCTGCCGTTTAACGCCAGCTTGATGCTTCTTTCTGGTGTTAAACGCCAGTTTGATGCTTCTTACTGGCGTTTACATGCCAGTAAGCTCTTCCTCCAGGGTGAGCTATTTTAAATGCTATTTTTCATTCTGTTTTTGATTTTTCAGTTGTTTTTTTGTGACTTCACATGATCATAAACCTAAAGAAAACATAGAATAGCAATGGAAAATAAATAGATAAAATTAAATAACATTGGGTTGCCTCCCAACAAGCGCTTCTTTAAAGTCAATAGCTTGACAGTGAGCTCTCATGGAGTCTCACAGATGTTCAGAGCATTGTTGGGACCTTCCAACACCAAACTTAGAGTTTGAATGTGGGGTTCAACACCAAACTTAGAGTTTGGTTGTGGCCTCTCAACACCAAACTTAGAGTTTGACTGTGGGGGCTTTGGTTGACTCTGCAGTGAGAGAAGCTTTTCATGCTTCCTTTCCATGGTTACAGAAGGAGATCCTTGAGTTTTAAACACAAGGTTGTCCTCATTCAGTTGAAGGACTAACTCTCCTCTGTCCACATCAATCACAGCTTTTGCTGTGGCTAGGAAGGGTTTTCTAAGGATGATGGATTCATCCTCATCCTTCCCAGTGTCTAGGATTATAAAATCAGCAGGGATGTAAAGGCCTTCAACCTTTACTAACAAGTCCTCTACTAATCCATAAGCCTGTTTCATTGATTTGTCTGCCATCTCTAGTGAGATTCTTGCAGCTTGTACCTCATAGATTCCTAGTTTCTCTATTACAGAGAGTGGCATGAGGTTTATCCCTGGCCCAAGGTCACACAGAGCCTTCTCAAAGGTCATGGTGCCTATGGTACAAGGTATGAAGAACTTTCCGGGATCCGGTTTCTTCTGAGGCAATGTCTGCCTTATCAATGTACTTAGTTCATTGGTGAACAAGGGGGTTCATCCTCCCAAGTATCATTACCAAATAAACTGGCATTCAACTTTATGATGGCTCCTAGATATTTAGCAACCTGCTCTTCAATGATGTCTTCATCCTCTTCAGAGGAAGAATAGTCATCAGAGCTCATGAATGGTAAAAGGAGGTTCAATGGAATCTCTATGGTCTCTATATGAGCCTCAGATTCCTTTGGTTCCTCAAAGGGAAACTCCTTATTGTTCAGTGAACGTCCCAGGAGGTCTTCCTCACTAGGATTCACGTCCTTCTTCTCCTCTCTGGGTTCGTTCACACCAAGTAAGGTAATGGCCTTGCACTCTCTTTTTGGATTCTCTTCTGTATTGCTTGGGAGAGTACTAGGAGGAGTTTCAGTGACTCTTTTACTCAGCTGGCCCACTTGTGCCTCCAAATTTCTAATGGAGGACCTTGTTTCATTATAAAACTTAGAGTGGCCTTAGATAGATCAGAGACTATATTTGCTAAGCTAGATGGACTCTGCTCAGAATTCTCTGTCTGTTGCTGAATGGATGATGGAAAAGGCTTGCTATTGCTAAACCTGTTTCTTCCACCATTATTAAAGCCTTGTTGAGGCTTTTGTTGATCCTTCCATGAGAAATTTGGATGATTTCTCCATGAGAGATTATAGGTGTTTCCATAGGGTTCCCCCATGTAATTCACCTCTGCTATTGCAGAGTTCTCAGAATCATAAGCTTCTTCTTCAGAAGATGCTTCTTTAGTACTGTTGGATGCAGCTTGCAATCCATTCAGACTCTGAGAAATCATATTGACTTGCTGAGTCAATATTTTGTTCTGAGCCAATATGACATTCAGAGTATCAATTTCAAGAACTCCCTTCCTCTGAGGCGTCCCATTACTCACAGGATTCCTTTCAGAAGTGTACATGAACTGGTTATTTGTAACTATGTCAATGAGTTCCTGAGCTTCTGCAGGCGTTTTCTTTAGGTGAATGGATCCACCTGCAGAATGATCCAATGACATCTTAGATAATTCAGATAGACCATCATAGAATATATTCAGGATGGTCCATTCTGAAAGCATGTCAGCAGGACACTTTTTGGTCAGTTGCTTGTATCTCTCCCAAGCTTCATAGAGGGATTCACCTTCTTTCTGTTTGAAGGTTTGAACATCCACTCTAAGCATTCTAAGCTTTTGAGGAAGAAAGAACTTGGCTAAGAAAGTCGTGACCAGCTTATCCTGAAAAGGAAATTAAAAAGATTTGATTTTGAAAATTAAAGTTGATTACTTGACTAACAAGAAACAAAAAGATATGATTTTAAAATTTAAAGATTGAACCTTTCTTAATAGGCAAGTAACAATCTTTATAATTTTTTTGAATCAATCACATTAATTGTTAGTAAAGATTTTGAAATTATAAAATAAAATAAGAAAAAGATTTTGAAAATCAATTTGAAATTTTCAAAAATATGAAAGAAAAAATGAAAAAAGATTTGATTTTTAAAAAAGATTTGAAAAAGATATAATTTTTAAATTGAAAATTTGACTTGACTCATAAGAAACAATTAAATTTAAAAACTTTTTGACTAAATCAAACCAAATTTTCGAAAATTTATGAGAGAATAAGGAAAAGATATTTTTTTGATTTTTGAATTTTTAATGAAGAAAGAGAAAAACAATAAAAAGACTCAAAATATGAAAATTATGAATCAAAACACACAATGCATGCAAGAACACTTTGAATGTCAAGATGAACATCAAGAATACTTTGAATGTCAAGATGAACACCAAGAACTTATTTTTGAAAATTTTTAAGAAAAGAAAAAACATGCAAGACACCAAACTTAAAAATTTTTAATGTTGAGACACTAACAAATTGAAAATGCATATGAAAAACAAGAAAAGACACAAAACATAAAAATGCAAAGATCAAACAAAGGAGATCATCAAGAACAACTTGAAGATCAAGAAGAACATATGATGAATTTTCAAAAATTAAAGAAAATTATAAAAGCATGCAATTGACACCAAACTTAAGAATTGACACTATACACAAACAAGAAACACAATATTTTTGGTTTTTATGATTTTATTAATTTTTTTTTGGATTTTTCAAAAATTATTTGGAAAAAGAAAAAATAAGGATTTCAAAATTTTTAATGAGAATTTCAGGAATCATGCAATATTAGTCTAAAGCTCCGGTCCAGGAATTAGACATGGCTTACTAGCCAGCCAAGCTTTCATTGAAAGCTCCGGTCCAAAACACTAGACATGGCCAATGGCCAGCCAAGCTTCAGCATACATAGTTCAAGCATGTGAAGAGGAAGCCTCAGTCCAAAAGAATTTAGACATGGCTTTACAGCCAGCCAGGCTTCAACATGTTATCTTGAAACTCTAGAATTCATTCTTAAAAATTCTGAAGAATATAGAATAATTTAATTTTTTTTTTTGAAAATTTTTCGAAAATAAAAGAATAAAAACAAAAAGCTTAAAATTAAAATAAAATTACCTAATCTGAGCAACAAGATAAACCGTCAGTTGTCCAAACTCGAACAATCCCCAGAACGGCGCCAAAAACTTGGTGCACGAAACTGTGATTGTTCATTCCTTGGTAACGGCGCCAAAAACTTAATACGCACGTTCATAATCTTAGTTCTTTGTCACAACTTCGCACAACTAACCAGCAAGTGCACTGGGTCATCCAAGTAATAAACCTTACGTGAGTAAGGGTCGATCCCACGGAGATTGTCGGCTTGAAGCAAGCTATGGTCACCTTGTAAATCTCAGTCAGGTAGATTCAAATGGTTATAGAGTTTTAATAATTAAAAGATAAATAAAATGTAAAATAAAGATAGAGATACTTATGTAATTCATTGGTGAAAATTTCAGATAAGCGTATGGAGATGCTTAGTTCCTTCTGAATCTCTGCTTTCCTACTGCCTTCATCCAATCCTTCATACTCCTTTCCATGGCAAGCTGTATGTTGGGCATCACTGTTGTCAATGGCTACATCCCGTCCTCTCAGTGAAAATGGTTCAAATGTGCTATCACCGCAAGGCTAATCATCTGTCGGTTCTCAATCATGCTGGAATAGGATTCAGTAATCCTTTTGCGTCTGTCACTACGCCCAGCACTCGCGAGTTTGAAGCTCGTCATAGCCATCTCTTCCCAGATCCTACTCGGAATACCACAGACAAGGTTTAGACTTTTCAGATCTCAAGAATGGCCACCAATAATTCTAGCTTATACCACGAAGACTCTGATCGTAGATCAGGAGGCTAAGAGATATGCATTCAAGCTTGTTTGCATGTAGAACGGAAGTGTTTGCCAGGCACGCGTTCATGAGTGAGAATGATGATGAGCGTCACATAATCATCACATTCATCATGTTCTTGTGTGCGAATGAATATCTTAGAATAAGAATAAGCATGAATTGAATAGAAGAACAATAGTACTTTGCATTAATACTCGAGGAACAACAGAGCTCCACACCTTAATCTATGGTGTGTAGAAACTCCACCGTTGAAAATACATAAGAATAAGGTCTAGGCATGGCCGAATGGCCAGCCTCCCCAAATGGCATATGAATTTGAAAATAAGGAAAAAGACCCCCAGTACAATAGTAAAATGTTCTATTTATACTAAACTAGTTATTAAGGTTATAGAATTAAGTAAATGATGCAGAAATCCACTTCCGGCCCCACTTTATGTGTGCTTGGGCTGAGCATTGAAGCTTTCACGTGTAGAGGTCTTCCTTGGAGTCTAACGCCAGTTTGTAACTTGTTTCTGGCGTTTAACTCTGCTTTGCAACTTGTTTCTGGCGTTTAACGCCAGAATAGGGCAGAAAGTTGGCGTTAAACGCCAGTTTGCGTCATCTAAACTTGGGCAAAGTATGGACTATTATATATTGCTGGAAAGCCCTGGATGTCTACTTTCCAACGCAATTGAGAGAGTGCCATTTAGATTCCTGTAGCTCTAGAAAATCCACTTTGAGTGCAGGGAGGTCAGAATCCAACAACATCTGCAGTCCTTCTTCAGCCTCTGAATCTGATTTTTGCTCAAGTCCCTCAATTTCAGCCAGAAATTACCTGAAATCATAGAAAAACACACAAACTCATAGTAAAGTCCAGAAATGTGATTTTTATTTAAAAAGTAATAAAAATATATTAAAAACTAACTAAATCATACTAAAAACTATGTAAAAACAATGCCAAAAAGTGTATAAATTATCCGCTCATCAGCATGCGTCGCTCCTTGCTGGCCATCTCCTTTAATTCTTGTGCTCCTTTCATTTGTGTAGGCTTCCTCTTCATCCTCTAAGCAATTCCGGCCCTATATGGCCTTCTTCTCTTTTTCTGCGGAAACTCCATCAAATCCAACCAAATGCTACCTAAAATAAATAGAATTTGCACACGACTCAAAGTAGCATTCATAGTGGTTAAAAGATAATTAATTCTTGATTAAACTCACTCAAGTTAAATGCAAATTCACTAGGAAAAGATAGGAAAGATGCTCACGCATCATATGGCTAGCCGGCTTAAACTCCGTGAGCCGTGGCTAGTTTCCTATGATATTATATACTTATATTTTGTTGTATCTTATCTGTTTCTTGTGCCTTAAGCTAGTAGCTTCGTTAGTACGTTTTGCGCTTTTGAAATCCTGTTTTTGAGCTATATCTTTTATCGGGCTTCTAGATTATACTATTATTTCTATATATTATACGTATGAGCTTTAGAATTGTCGTAATCTCTAATTAACCTTTGCTTTACAGCGCGAGGTAAGGCTTACGGTAATTAGGGTGTTACAACACGTACGCGTGAGTACATGAGTGCTACGCCCTCTTAAAAATGCTACGCCATCCTGGGAGCAGAATTTTTCATGAACCAAAATGCCCACTTTGAAGAATTTTCAAGTACACCTGAAGAAGCAAGTACACTAGTATAAATGGGTGGCATCTTGAATTATTTGGGGCTTCGGCTGGATCTTCTTTTTCAGCTTCTTTTTCCTTTAGATCGTTTTGTACTTTTGCACTTTACTTTCTGCTAAGACTTTATATCACTTTCAGTTTTCACTTTTGATTTACAGTTTTCTTTTCTTTTCATTCTGATGCTTAGTTTAATTTCCAATTTTAGATTTCTATTTGTACTTTGAGCTATGAGTCACTAAACCCCATTTTCACTAGGGGGAGGAGCTCTCTTGGTTTTCAATGAATTAATACTTCTTCTTTTCTTCTCATTTCAAGTTGATTTATCTAGGAGGAGACTCTTGTTCTTCATAGATTCAATTACTATCGAGAGAGGGATTGAATCTATTTGAATTGTGTGATGAACTTGAGAAAGGAGTCATAGAATTTAGTTTGGAGTTTATCCTCACATAATTCTCTTGATTGATATATTCTGGGTAGGTAGTGAGATGTAACCACCCTGAATTGAAATTCTGGGAATTGTGTGGCATTTGGGATTAGCAATTGATCTTCACCTCTTCTCATGAGCAATTAGATCAAGAGATTGGCAATTGTTTGTGATAAGAGAAATTGAATCACCAAGAGATTGGGATTCAATTATTCACAATCCGCCATAGATCTATTCACATGATTAAGAAGGAATTGATCACCATTAATTCATGAGCTCTGATCCCTAGTGATCTCACCCATCATAATTCTTTACTTCTGTTCTTTTAAATTCATAATTACCCACTACCTAAATCCCTTGTTTACATTCCTGCAATTTAACATTTTTGCCATTTACATTTCAGCTTTTACTTTCTTGCAATTTATGCTTCTGCTATTTACATTTCAATTCTTACTTTCTTGCACTTTAAGTTTCTGTTATTACATTTTCAGTCATTTAATTCATTCACTTTTACTTTCAGTCATTTCAATTCCTTGTCATTTATAATTCTGCACTTTACTTTCATGTTGAATATATCAAGAAATCACAAATTGTTTGCCTAACTAAACCACCATTTAACTAAAAATTGCTTAATACACCAATCTCCGTGGGATCGTGATGTAGGAAAATTGTCGGTATAGAATTTCTCAATGAAATTGTTATGTTGCAGGTATATTTCTAAACCAACAAACAATCCTCAATCAAAATTTAATTTATTTGTCACAAGTACAAACCCCAATAAAAATAACCGAAGTATTTAAACCTCGGGTCGTCTCTCAAGGAATTGCAGTATCAGAGCGGTTTGTCCTCGTGAGCCTGAGGGATGGACCGATTGTGCTTCATTGCATACTTTGTGTGTCTTTTCTTTGATGCTATTAGGTTATCTACTTGATATATGCATATCATGCTTGTTTGTGAGTGCCTGTTTGGGATAATTGAAGTACTAGGCTTTTGATATTAAGACTGATCACCTTGATATCGATTGTTTGGTGTAGACAGGAATCCTAATGGCCACTCGCGGGCGAGGTCGGACACGTACCCGAGAAAGTAGGAATGAGCAACCGGCTGATAACCATGCCAAGTTTATGGCGGCCATCGCTAACTTAGCGAACATCATGGAAGCAAATGCTGCTGTGACTCTGTAAGCTGTGCAGAGGTTACGCCAACCGGCGGGGAATGGCAACGGGAACGGAGAAGGAAATGCCAATGATAATGCTGAGGGAAACGGTGATAACACGGGAGGAGTTCCGATGACCTTGGCATCGTTCCTCAATGTTCATCCGCCAACTTTCTGAGGATCCACAAATCCTACTGAAGCAGATCACTGGTTCCAGGCTATGGAGCGTGCTTTACAGGCGCAGCATGTCCCCCTCAATCAATATGTCGAGTTTTCTGCTTATTAGCTAGCGGGAGAGGCCCAGCCCTGGTGGCAAGCAGAGTGTTGCTTGCTACAACTTCAGAACGCCAATATTCCATGGGAGGTGTTTCAAACAGCTTTTTATAAGAAGTATTTCCCTAAGTCTATAAGGGAAGCAAAGGAGATGGAATTGATGCAGCTAAAGCAAGGTTCCATGTCTGTGGCAGATTACACCAAAAAGTTTGAGGAACTAAGTTTGAAAATGTCAGAGTTACCTTTTGATCTGCATGTACATACTCCGCATCAGACAGTTATGACTAGGTCAGGTTGTAGACAAGTAGGTTTCAAGCTCGAGGGTAGAGACTTTGTGAATTTTCAGAAGTATTCTCGGAAGATATCCCTGAGTTTCCACCTCAAAGGGAAATTGAATTTGCGATTGAATTGGTGCCGGGAGCCGTACCAGTATTGATTGCGTCGTATAGAATGGCTCTAATAGAGCTGGCAGAGTTAAAGACTCAGTTGGAGGAGCTTCTGAACAAGAGGTTCATTCGGTCGAGTGTATCACCGTGGGGAGCGCCAGTTTTATTAGTAAAGAAGAAGGATGGAGGAATGCGATTATGTGTGGATTATCAAAAGCTGAACAAAGTGACTGTGAAGAACAAGTACCCGCTACCAAGGATACATGACTTGATGGATCAATTGCAAAGAGCTGGAGTGTTTTCCAAAATTGATTTGACATTCGGTTACCGTCAAATAAGGGTGAGAAAGGATGATATCCCCAAGACTGCGTTCAGGACACGCTATGGACACTACGAGTTTGTGATAATATCCTTTGGGTTAAGGAATGCACCTGCTGTTTTCATGGATTACATGAACAGAGTGTTTCATCCCTTTTTGGACAAATTCGTGGTGGTTTTCATAGATGACATCTTGGTTTACTCTAAGACGGCAAAGAAGCATGAGGAGCACTTGAGGATTGTGATGCAAATCCTAAAGGAGCGAAAGTTGTACGCTAAGTTATCGAAGTGTGAGTTTTGGAAGGAGGAAGTGAAGTTCTTAGGTCATGTGGTGAGCACAGGAAGAATAGCCGTAGACCCTTCGAAGGTAGAAGCGGTGATGGAATGGGAAAGACTGACGACTGTGACGGAAGTCAGGACCTTTTTGGGTTTAGTCGGATATTACCGAAGATTTATCGAAGGATTTTCCCAGATTGCGCTACCAATGACGAAATTAACAAGGAAAGAGGTGCCATTTGTGTGGACGTCGGAGTGTGAAGAGAGTTTTCAAATTTTGAAGTAGAAGTTAACTTCAGCGCCAGTTTTAATTTTGCCGGAATCGCATGAACCATTCGAAGTCTATTGTGATGCATCATTGAAAGGTTTGGGTTGCGTGTTGATGCAACACGGGAATGTGGTGGCTTACGCATCCGTCAGCTGAGACCGCATGAGGTGAATTACCCCACTCATGACTTGGAATTAGCGGTGATTGTGTTTGCATTGAAAATTTGGAGACACCACTTGTACAGAGTAAGGTTTAGCGTCTTTTCTGATCATAAGAGTCTCAAGTACATCTTTGATCAGAAAGAGCTTAATATGCGCCAGAGGAGGTGGATGAAGTTGCTTAAAGATTATGATTTCGAGTTGAGTTATCACCCTGGAAAGGTGAACGTGGTAGCAGACGCTTTGAGTCGGAAGTCTTTGACAATAGCTTGGATGAGGATTAAGGAAGAGGAGTTAGTAGATAAGTTTGTGGATTTTAAGCTGGATATTGGTGAAGTTTCCGGAAGAGCTTGTTTAAATCAGTTGCAGATTTTGATTACGTTTAAGACAGATATTCAGAGGGCTAAGCAAGATGAGCAGAAGCTTCAACAATTGTTCCAACCAGTTGGTGATAAGAGGCGCGAAGAATTCACTAAGGATGATGAAGGGTTATGGAGGTACAAGGGAAGGATTTGCATACCGGATGTTGGGAGTTTGAGACAAGATTTGTTGTCGGAAGCTCACAACAGTGGATTTTCCATTCATCCCAAAAGCACGAAGATGTATTATGACTTGAAGAAGATGTTCTGGTGGCCTGGGATGAAAGGTGATGTAGCAACAGTGGTATCCAAGTGTCTAACTTGCCAGAAGGTGAAGATAGAGCATCAAAAAACGTCAGGATTGCTACAACCACTTGAGATTCCTCAGTTGAAGTGGGAAGGAATCGCGATGGATTTTGTGACCGGTTTACCGAGGACTAGGTCGGGATTTGTTACGATTTGGGTGATCGTGGATCGCTTAACGAAATCTGCTCATTTTCTGCATATCTGAGTAAACTGTTCTATGGAGGAGTTGGCGAGATTGTACATCAGGGAGATAGTAAGGTTGCATGGTGTGCCATCGAGCATAGTATCGGACCGTGATTCCCGATTCACATCAAGGTTTTGGGGAGCTTTCCAAAGAGCTTTTGGTACGAAGCTATGTCTTAGTACCGCATATCATCCGCAAACCGATAGACAGTCAGAAAGGACTATTCAGACGTTGGAGGATATGCTGTCAGCATGTGTTTTAAACTCGAAAGTTGGAACCGATACATGCCATTAGTGGAGTTTGCATACAACAACAGCTTTCATGCGAGCATTGGGATGGCTCCTTATGAGGCCTTGTATGGGCAAAAGTGCCAGTCTCCACTTTGTTGGTATGAATCTGGTGAAGCAAGTGTTTTGGGTCCTGAGGTAATAGCAGAGACTACTGAGAACATTAAGAAGATTCGTGCACGGATTCTAACTACTCAGAGTCGACAGAAGAGTTATGCGGATCAGAGAAGGAAACCACTAGAGTTTAAAGTGGGAGAACATGTATTTCTTCGGGTGACACCGACAACTGGGATTGGAAGAGCAATTAAGACCAAGAAGTTGAACCCAAGATATATAGGACTATTTGAGATTCTGAAAAGATTCGGGTCGGTGGCGTATCAAGTCGCTTTGCCACCTCATCTGTCTAACTTGCATGACATATTCCACGTGTCACAACTCCATAAGTACACGTTGGATGCGGCTCATGTGTTGGAGCCTGAGTCGGTTGAGTTGAAGGAGAACTTAACTTTCCAAGTAACGCCAGTGAGAATCGATGACACTAGTGTGAAGAAGCTGTGAGGGAAAGAAGTTTAGTTGGTTAAAGTTGCTTGGGAGCGAGTAGGAGTTGAAGAGCACACTTGGGAATTGGAGTCCGAAATGCGAAAGGATTATCCCAAGCCTTTCTCAGGTAATTCAAATTTTGAGGGCAAAATTTCTTATTTGGTGGGGAGAATGTAAGAATAGCAATTAATCAACTGGTTAATCAAGTAATTAATATTGCCCATATTAGATTTCGAAAAGTTAGAGTGAGAAATTGAGGATTAAAAGGTAATTTTTGGACTCAGTGGGTCTTTCTGAGTTAGAAAATGTGCTTTCTGCAAAAAACCGCAAAAAATTGCGAACCGACAGTTGAACCGGTTGAAGCAGTTCAAGTCTGCCTGGTACCGGATGAAAAAAAGTGAAAACAGTAATAAAAAACCTTAGAAAAATGTTAGAAATGGAAAACCGAGCGTTAATTTTAAAGGTTTGGCCCGAAGTTAGGTCAAA
The DNA here is from genome assembly GCF_000816755.2 of Arachis ipaensis. NCBI lineage: Eukaryota > Viridiplantae > Streptophyta > Magnoliopsida > Fabales > Fabaceae > Arachis > Arachis ipaensis. Next base: position 75,505,066 of record NC_029792.2, read on the forward strand.
CGGGCTAAAAACGCTAACGGATTGGACCGGGCCCAAGTTGGGCCCAAGCCCAATATATAAAAGGGTTCATTAAGTGAACCCAATCAGCTCCAACACTCAAACACACACCCCCACATGCTGAAAAGAAGAAGAAGGAGAGAAAACACCATTGACACTATTCACCCCTCTTCTTCTCTTGCTCATATCTTGAGCTACAGAGCTCCGATCGCCGCACCATTTACGGCTACGCGTTCCTTGTGAAGAGCTCTACAAAACTCATACAAGAAACTGGAGAGGTAACCATGAAATCATTTTTATTCTTCTCTCCAAAAATTTCGGTTTTTAGGGTTTGTGATTAAGTGAGTTTTTGTGATTTTGGATGTTTAGGTTTGCTCTAAGCCTTGCTTAACATTGGGTTTTGACATCCAAATCTGTTGGAAGAGGTAAGAGCCATTAAACTCTAGTGAATTTATGTTTAATTGGAGCCCTAGGTTGATTTGAGGTGATTTATATGTATATAGTTTGATTATTGTGGTTTTGGGAGCTTTTGGAAACTTATTGTGCTTATTGGAGTGGAATTGAAAGCTTGGATTTTGGTTGGGAGCTTGTTTGGGCTAAATTGGAGTTTTGGAGCATATAGGGAATCGGCCAAGGTATGGTTTTGATTTCCTCTATCTAGTATATAATATTCATGGACACTTAGGCTTGTGACACCCATATGATAGGTTTGAATTTAAATGGTTGTTGAGTTGTTAAATGATGATATGTGGTGTTTTATGATGAATAAATGATTGTTGGGTTTGAGTATGATGAGTGATGGTAATATGATAATGATGATTGTGTAAATTGAAAAGGTATAATGATGATATAAGTGATGTTGAATTTGATGAATTGGCATTATGGTTATAAAATTGTGATATATTGGTTTTGATGTTGAAGAAGATGAAACGTGAAGGGAAATATGGTAATGTTGGTGTATTAGGGCACAACAGGTCAATTTTGATGAAAGATGGAGTTTTTGAATGGTTTGGTATGAGTTGGAATGTGTATGGTAAGAAATTGGGTAAATTGTGAAGTTTGGTAAAATGGGGTTTTTGGTGAACTTTGTTCGATCATAACTTTTGCCTCGATTTTCAAAAATTGATCAAACTTGTCTAGAATTAAATATCTTTGAAAACCCTTTCAATCGATATAAAGTTTGTGAAATTTGAAATTTTGTGGAGGAAGTTATGATCATTCAAAATTGGTGTTAAAAATCTGAAATTCTGCAAAGTTGCAGAATTTCATGATTTCTGATATGTGCGAGCGCACACCCTCATGTGGACACACACCCTGTAAAAATTTTGACCTGTGCGGATGCACACACCTGTGCGCACGCACAGGCAGGAAATTGTGTTCTGTTTGCAACACTAGCACAGCTTGTGCGTGCGCATATCTAAAGAAGAATTTCAACCTGTGCGGACGCACACATCAGGAAGGACAGTCTGTTGGGAGCGCTGGCACAGGTTGTGCGAGTGAACAGACCTTTTTAGTTTTGACCCCTGTGCGTACGCACCCCCCTGTGCGTGCGCACACTTTTAAAAATTTTCTGGGCATGCGCACGCACACCCCTGTGCGGACGCACACGCTCTGTTTCTCAAATTTTGCTTTGTTTTCAACTATTTCACCTTTCCGACGAGGTTGTAAGCTTCTATAACACCATTTAAGACTTTTGGGCCTAGTTTTGGTAATAGAACATGGGATATAACTTAAGGGTCCTAGTACATGATTTTATGATGAATTAGAAAATAAAGGCCTTGGTTTCTGGTGTGCTGAGAATGTTTGACGTTAGGTGAAGGATGATTGATATATAAGATGAGAAATGATGAACAGTTGAAATTTGGAAACTGAGTTATGAATGGACAGTGGTTGAGATGATTCGAGGACTCGGATTGAGATGATGGATCTCTGTATACTGAAAATATTTTTTTTGAAAACCACTGAAATAATGTTTTTACTGAGATTATGAGACGCTATGCGCCCGACAGGGACGGTGGTTAATCCCGCCTGTCGAGGTAGCGACGGCGGTGTAAGGATAGTGGTTAATCCGCTTATATTGAGATGTGAGGTCTGAGGCAAGATTATCCCACTCGCATCCCTTCGGATCTATAGGCGTGCAGGCGCCAGTACCTAGACAGTGATCCGGGCACTATATCTTGGGGCTTCCCATATGAGAAATCCGAAGGGCGACGTCTCCATGGAGATGTGTCGAGTTGGCAGTTGAACCGACAATGTGATATCACAGCCAGTAGGGCAGGCATTCATCATATGCATTTCCTATCTATTTGTTTGCTTTGCTGACTTGTAATTGTATGCCTAATTGAATAACATGCCTATTTGCTTACTTGATCTACTTGCCTTGTATGCTTTTACTTGTGAATTACTTGCATTGTTATTAATTGTGCTTTCTACTGGGATTGAAGAGGTTCAGAAGGCAGTGGTGATGTGATCGCATGGAGGATAGGTTGGTGAAGGCTGTGGGACAACGGTGTTTGGTTAGAATAGAAATCCCTTAAGATAGATTACCCGGTTTATTTATGATAAGGTTTATATTATGCTTATTTGTTTTAAAATGCTTTAAGTTTGAATCTTGTGATGGATATGGAGCTTAGGATTGCCTTTGGCATCCCGGGGTCTTATATCCTACATCACTGGGCACTGTTACCATACTGAAAACCTCCGGTTCTCATACCATATCTTTGTTATGTTTTTCAGATGCAGGTCGCAACCCACCTCGGTGAGTTGCTTTGGATGGTGACAGAAGCGGAGGATCTTGGATTCTTTTGGAGTCTTTTGGTTTATCTTGTTTATACATCTCTCCTTTTGTATTTTGTCTTTTCCTAGAGGCTTGTATTATGAGAAAAAAACTTGTATAAGCTGCTTTTAAACTGTCAGGTTCTGTATACTCGTGTATGGCTAGCCGGCTTAAACTCCACGAGCCGTGGCTAGTTTCCTATGAAATTATATACTTATATTTTGTTGTATCTTATCTGTTTCTTGTGCCTTAAGCTAGTAGCTTCGTTAGTATGTTTTACGCTTTTGAAATCCTGTTTTTGAGCTATATCTTTCATCGGGCTTCTAGATTATACTATTTAGAACTGTCGTAATCTATGATTAACCTTTGCTTTACGACGCGAGGTAAAGCTTAGGCTAATTAGGGTGTTACACGAACGAATTTTAGCATCCTTTGAGATAGAAATAATTTGTATCAATAAGAATATCTTAACTCAATCTCCACGGGTGGATTGCCACCTCATACATTGAAGGTAAAAAAAGGTTCTCCTTTGATGTTACTAAGAAACATAGATCCTAAGGCAGACTTATGCAATGGCATAAGGTTACTGTGTCGAGGAACTTTTCGAAACATGTTAGACGTGGAAATCTTAACAGGTCATCACTCTAGGTTGTAGTACCTTAAGCTTTATAATCTGAGTGTCGGTGTTCTAGGATTGCCTCTGGCATTCCCAAGACCTTATATCTTATGTGCATGGAACCTTTACAATGCTGAGAACCCCCTGATACGAAACTTGTTGTCGGTCTAGATTTTCTTCCTAGAGAAAGGAATTACTTCGTTGTAAGCATAGCTCCAAACCAACAAACAACTCTCATCAAATTAAAATATGGTTTTGTCACAAGTACAAACCCCAATAAGAATTAACCGAAGTATTTAGACTCCGGATCGTCTCACAAGGAATTGCAATGAAGTGCTCAATTATTGGCTATGAGGGTGCAAGGGGGTTTGATTTTGTATTTTTGCAAGAAAATAAAGGGCAAAAAAAATTAAATGACAAGAAGAGTAAATCAAGAAATTAAAGAAAGCAATCAATAAAGAGAGACATTCATGGCAAGGTTTGAGATCATAGGCTTTCTATCCTAGTCATTAATCGTAACAATACTTAACAAGAATTTATCTTACTTTGTCATCCCCAATGTTGGAAGAAGGTGTAAGTTATCTTCCATTAGAGAAAGTCAAACAAGACTAGTTAACCTCAATCCAAATGTCCTAATCAACTCACTAATGGAATTAGCAAGAGATTAGAGTCAATGGAAATAATATTAACTAACAACTCTAGATCACTGATAAACCACTATTTTATGGTTTATATTGTGCTTAATTGTGTGGTTTTATCAAATCTTTACCCACTTATTCATATGATTAGCATGCATTTATAATTCTTTTCTAAAAATACTTCATGGTTGAAAACTTGCTTCCTAGAGACTTTTAATTTTTATATTTTAATTATCCTTTATTCCATTCGATGCCGTGATCTGTGTGTTAAGTGTTTCAGGCTTTATAGGGCATGAATGACTTGGAGATTGGAAAGAAGGCTTGCAAAAATGGAAGGAACACAAGAAATTGAGGAGATGACCAGCGAGAAGTGACGCAGATGCATGGCTCACACGACCGCGCGGATTGGAAACTGCACAAGTGATGCGAAGGCGTGGACGACGCGCACGCGTGACAAGGCAAAACGCTGGATGACACGAATGGCTGGATGACGCGATCGCGTGACGTGCGCGATCTGCAGAATCTGCAGATTTCACTGGGGGCAATTTTGGGCCCTGTTTTGACCCAGTTTTTGGCCCAGAAAAGCAGATTAGAGCCAGGGAACATGCAGAGACCAGAGGACAACATTCATTCCGCATAATTTTAGTTTTAGATCTGATTTTACTCCTCCTCTAGGTTTTCTCTCTACACATTCATAGTTCTTAGGATTTTGATTTTATTGCTTTTTAGACTGGGATATTGAGAAGAGTTATTACCTCCGTCAAGACTTCGTCATTCTAGTTTGTTTCCTTACTTGTCACTTACTCTTCAATATCCTTCATTTACTCAGAATTATTATTGGATTATTTTTAGAATTTATTAATACAAGAACTATTTTTATTTTTAATTGATCCTTTTGATTATTATTTATCATGTCTTTCAATATTTCCTTTTCTTATTTCATCGATTTTACAAACATAATGAGCGAGTAGTTCCATAACTTGATTGGGAGTTGATTGACAGGAAGACCTTGAGTTGGATGCTCAAGAGTAAAATTATAGTTGGGTTTCACGTTGGGTCGCCCTCTAATCACTAACACTAGTTCTTCCCAAGGGAGAGGATTAGAACTTGTGAATAGAAATTGACTTCTAACTTGCTTAACTTTCCTTTACCTGGTAAAGGATAACTGAGTAGGCAACCTTTAATTATCACTTTTATCTTGAGAGAACTCCATCAAGGATAGGGCTTCCAACTAATCTACTGCCGGTCAAGGTTTTTATTTAATTTACATAAATTCTCTGATTTAAATTCCTATTTATCAACTCAACCAATTTTAGAAAACATCTGATTAATAAAATAGCACATCTTTCTGCAACTCGTTGGGAGACGACCTGGGATTCATACTCCAAGTATTTTAATTTTAATTTTGTGACAACCTTTCTAAATTGATAAGCAAATTTTCGGTGGGTTAAGAATTGTACTTGCAACGTATCTCTTATAACAATTTCTTAACTCACAAATTTCTGCCACGTAAATTTTTGGCGCCGTTGCCGGGGAGTTGCAATAGAGTGCTAAGTTATTGATTGGAATTTATTTATTTGTATTTTATTTTTTTTTTTTTGTTACTATGAGCTGCATGTTTCTTTTGTTAAATGATGCGTTCACTTCCTTATCCAAGCTTACCAGTATTTGATCCTGAGATTGAAAGAACTACTTCACGTATAAGGCAAGCTCGGTGTCGGTTAGTCCTCTCCGAGGGTGAATCTAAAACATCACTTGAGGAAGAAACAAGCCCCCATTCTACTGATTTGGTTGATTGGTGCACGAAATTGTGATCTCAGGCAACGGCGCCAGAAACTCTGTACGCACGTCTTAATAAATCATTTTTCATTCACAACTTCGATACAACTAACCAGCAAGTGCACTGGGTCGTCCAAGTAATAAACCTTACGTGAGTAAGGGTTGATCCCACGGAGATTGTTGGTATGAAGCAAGCTATGGTCACCTTGTAAATCTCAGTCAGGCGGATATCAAAAGGTTATGGAGTTTTCGAAATTAAATAATAAGTAAACATAAAATAAGGATAGAAACACTTATGTAATTCATTGGTGAGAATTTCAGATAAGCGTACAGAGATGCTTTCGTTCCTCTGAATCTCTGCTTTCCCACTGTCTTTATCCAATCAGTCTTACTCCTTTCTACGGCTGGCTTTATGTAAGGACATCACCGTTGTCAATGGCTACTTTTAATCCTCTCTGGAAAATGGTCCGATGCACTGTCACTGCATGGCTAATCGTCTGGAGGCATCACCCTTGTCAATGGCTGCATCCTATCCTCTTGTGAAAATGGTCCAAATGCTCTGTCAAAGCACGGCTAATCATCTGAGGTTCTCGATCATACTGGAATAGCATTCACACTCCTTTTGCGTCTGTCACTACGCCCAGCACTCGCGAGTTTGAAGTTCGTCACAGTCATTCAATCCCAGAGTCCTACTCGGAATACCCCAGACAAGGTTTAGACTTTCCGGACTCTTATGAATGCCGCCATCAATCTAGCTTATACCACGAAGATTCTGATTAAGAGATCCAAGAGATACTCATTCAATCTAAGGTGGAACGGAAGTGGTTGTCAGGCACGCGTTCGTGGGGGAATGATGATGATTGTCACATTCATCACATTCAGGTTGAAGTGCGAATGAATATCTTAGAAGCGGAATAAGTTGAATTGAATAGAAAAATAGTAGTACTTTGCATTAATCTTTGAGGAACAGCAGAGCTCCACACCTTAATCTATGGAGTGCAGAAACTCTACCGTATGAAAATACATAAGTGATAATGGTTCAGGCATGGCCGAATGGCCAGTCCCCATGAAAGTCTAAGATAGCATAAAACTGATCAAAGATGTCTACTACAATAGTAAAAAGTCCTATTTATACTAAACTAGTTACTAGGGTTTACAGAAGTAAGTAATTGATGCATAAATCCACTTCCGGGCCCCACTTGGTGTGTACTTGGGCTGAGCTTGAATGTTACACGTGTAGAGGTCAATCTTGGAGTTGAACGCCAGTTTGTAACGTATTTTTGGCGTTCAACTCTAGCTTGTGACGTGTTTCTGGCGTTTAACTCCAGACAGCAGCGTAGAACTGGCGTTCAACGCCCTTTTACATCGTCTAAACTCGGCCAAAGTATGGACTATTATATATTGCTGGAAAGCCCTGGATGTCTACTTTCCAACGCAATTAGAAGCGCGCCATTTTGAGTTCTGTAGCTCCAGATAATCCACTTTGAGTGGAGGGAGGTCAGAATCCAACATCATCAGCAATCCTTCTTCAACCTCTGAATCTGATTTTTGCTCAAGTCCCTCAATTTTAGCCAGAAAATACCTGAAATCACAGAAAAATACACAAACTCATAGTAAAGTCCAGAAATGTAAATTTAACATAAAAACTAATGAAAACATCCCTAAAAGTAACTAGATTCTACTAAAAACATACTAAAAACAATGCCAAAAAGCGTATAAATTATCCGCTCATCATTGATTTACGTGCAGGTGACATGGCAGCACCTAGAAGAATTACTATCTAGGAGGCTGGAGCCCCTGATTTCTCAATGCAACCGTTTCAAGCGCATCACCCAGTAGTGGCTACAGATTTTGAAATAAAGACTGCACTGCTCAATTTGATGCCTAAGTTTCATGGCTTACCTTCTCAAGAGCCTATCAAGCACCTGAGAGATTTCCAAGTAGCCTGTTCTACTGCCAGGCGTGATGGTGCAGATGAAACTTCTATTCTGTTGAAAGCTTTCCCGTTCTCTCTTGAGGGAAAGGCGAGAGAGTGGTACTACACTCAACCCACAGCAACCGTATCTGACTGGGATACGCTTAGAAGAGAATTTTTGGAAAAATTCTTCCCAGTTGAAGTTACTGATAAACTGAGGAAAGACATTTCCATGATTGTTCAGGATGAGTCCGAGACTCTCTACGAATACTGGGAGCGCTTCAACAACCTTCTGGAAGCATGTCCCCACCATATGATTGACAAGATAGTGTTGCTCGGCTACATCACACAGGGCATGAGGCCCCAAGATAAGACCACATTGGAAAGTGCTAGCAATGGGTCTATGAAAAAGTACAAGACCACTGATGAGGCATGGCAATTGATCAGCGACTTGGCTGAGTCTACAAGGAATCACAGGCAGAAACAAGGCCGTTCAAAAGCTGTTGCGGAGGTATCTTCTAGCAAAGAGACTACTGCTCTGACTCAGAGTATATGTGAGATGGCCAACTTACTGAAGCAGATGCAGTTGAGTCAACAACAAGCGCAGCAGAGCCAACAGTTAGTTCCACAGAGAGTGTGTGGGATCTGTGCTGATTATAGCCATTATACTAATGAATGTCCGCAGCTCCAGTAGGAAGACAACACTGTGGCAGCCACGCATAACTTCTATGACTGCCCCAACCAAGGGTACAATCAAGGTGGCAGTTACAACCATGGGTGGCAGGACAATCCCAACCAAGGTTGGAGGGACAATTCCAACCAGAATTGGAGAGACAACAATAATAGAGGAGGCAGAGACAATCAAAGAAATCAGAGGTGGAATAATAATAACAACAGGCAGCAGAACCAGAACCATCCTTACAGAGCACCTCACTTGAGGCAATCCTAAGGACCGCAACACAACCAATAGCAGACCTCTCAGATCATTTATCCCTCTTCATCTTCTAATGATGAGTTACTACAATCTATTGATCGGAGACAGCAGGCCATGGAAAACAACCTTACTTCTACTCTAAATGGTCTGAACTCTACCTTGCAAGCTCTTATCTCTCAAATTGGATCACTAAATAACTCCAACAACCAGCCTTTGGGCTCCAGTGGAATCCCCTCTCAACCATTGCCCAATCCAAAGAGTGGCATCAATGCCATTACCCTAAGGTCTGAAACCACACTGCAAGAGAGGAATCAGGAGGAGCCAAACCCACTAGAACACTCCTCAGCTGAAGAGGTGGTGGAAGTAGAGGATGCTGAAGAGAAAGAGGACATACAAGACATGGTTGAAGAAGAAGAAGTTCAACCACAGAAAGAAGCACTAAAGGATGCAGGCACTGCAGAAAACGTCCTTCCTATTCCATTTCCACAAATTGTAAGGAAGCCTAGGAAGCAGATGGAACTTGACTCCAAAATGGTAGAGATATTCAAAAAGGTTGAGGTAACTGTTTCCCATTTTGATGTTATTCAGCAGGTACCTAAATACGCAAAGTTTCTAAAAGATTTATGTATAAATAAAGACAAAATTAATGAATTAGAAACTATTCCTTTAGGTAGTTCTATATCTGCTTTAATGGGAGGTATACCTGAAAAGTGTAGTGATCCAGGTCCATGTATGGTTAATTGTACTATTAGTGGTGTGATATTTTCTGACTGCATGTGTGATCTAGGAGCATGTGTTAGTATAATGCCTTTGTCTATATATGATACTTTGAGGCTCCCTCCCTTGAAAAGGTCGGCAGCTCATTTTGTGTTAGCAGATAAAAGCATTATTATAGTGGTTGGAGTTGCTGAAGATGTATTAATGAGCATTAAGGGACTCACATTTCCCATTGATTTCTATATTCGGGAAATGCCCCCTAATGACTCAGGAAGGCCATCATCAATCCTTCTTGGAAGACCATTCCTGAAGACTTCAAAGTTCAAGCTAGATGCATTTTCTGAAACTTATTCATTTGAAATGGATGGCAGAATAGTGAAATTCAGTTTAAATGGGGCTATGAAGCACCCTCCGGATGACCTTTCTATCTCCCAGTGTGACATCATAGATGAAACTGTGGCTGAAGTTCACTAGGAGGATAATGAGGGCACTTCACCATTATCACCAGCCCCAGATAATCCAGAGCCTGACCATGAGCAGAAATTGGAATTAAAGCCCCTCCCTCCACACCTCAAGTATGCTTACCTTGAGGACAAGCAGAAGTTTCCAGTTATCATTGCAAGGGAACTCACTTCCCAACAAGAAGAACAGCTACTCAATGTGCTGAGGAAACACAAGAAAGAAATTGGATGGAGCCTGACGGATATAGTAGGCATCAGTCCTCAAGTTTGTGAGCACAGAATATTCCTGGAAGAGGGAGAAAAGCCTGTCCATCAACCTCAGAGAAGACTGAATCCCACCATCTTAGAAGTTGTCAAGAAAGAAGTGACCAGGCTACTTGAAGCAGATATTATTTACCCCATCTCAGATAGCGAATGGGTCAGTCCAGTACAAGTGGTGCCCAAGAAGTCTGGAATCACAACAGTAAGAAGTGAGCATGGAGAGCTTCTGACAACTAGAGTGCAGAATTCATGGAGAGTTTGCATTGACTATAGGCGTCTTAACCAAGCCACTCGCAAGGATCATTACCCCTTGCCATTCATTGATCAGATGCTTGATCGCCTGTCAAGTAAATCTCATTATTGCTTTTTAGATGGTTATACAGGCTATTTTCAAATCCATATAGCTCCTGAAGATCAGGAAAAGACTACTTTTACATGTCCTTTTGGAACTTATGCTTATAAGAGAATGCCCTTTGGCTTGTGCAATGCACCAGCTACTTTCCAAAGGTGCATGATGAGTCTTTTCTCTGACCTTATTGAGGACTGTATGGAGGTTTTTATGGATGATTTTAGCATTTATGGTGATTCATTTAGCCTTTGCTTGGATAGTTTATCTAGAGTATTAGATAGATGTGTCCGTACAAACCTTGTATTGAATTTTGAAAAATGTCACTTTATGGTTAGACAAGAGATTGTACTCGGACATGTTGTGTCTAATACTGGCATTTCTGTAGATCCAGCAAAGGTGGATGTTATTTCTAGTTTGCCTTACCCCTCCTCTGTGAGGAAAGTCCGTTCGTTCCTTGGCCATGCAGGTTTTTACCAAGATTCATTAAGGACTTTAGTAAGGTAGCACTTCCCTTATCCAGACTATTGCAGAAAGATATTGAGTTCGAGTTCAGTGAGGATTGCAAACAAGCGTTTGATAAGCTGAAGACTGCCCTGACTCAAGCTCCAATTATGAGAGGACCTGACTGGAGCCAGCCATTTGAAATCATGTGTGATGCTTCCAACCATGCAGTAGGAGCAGCGCTGGCTCAGTGTGAAGGTAAGGATCCTTTTGTAATTGCTTATGCGTCTAAGACTTTAGACACAGCTCAGTCTAATTACACTACTACTGAGAAAGAGCTTCTTGCTATCATTTTTTCTCTGGATAAATTCTGAGCCTATTTACTTGGTACTAAAGTAGTAGTGTACTCAGACCATGCAACTCTAAAGTATTTATTAGCTAAAAAGGAGTCCAAACTAAGGCTTATACGTTGGATACTGCTACTACAAGAATTTGATTTAGAAATTAAGGATAGGAGTGGTAACCAGAATCTAGTGGCAGACCACCTGAGTCGCCTTGAGCACATTAAGGATACCGCGACTCCTATAAATGATAATTTCCCGTTTGATGGCTTACAAGCAGTATCTGAAGTAGTCCCTTGGTATGCACCTGTAGCTAATTATCTAGTTAGCCGCACCTTTCCTCCAAACTTTACTAAGCATCAAAGAGACAAGCTGAAAAGCAAGTCCAAATATTATATATGGGATGACCCATATTTATGGAGATGTGGCGCTGACCAGGTAATTAGGCGGTGTGTGCCTCAATCGGAATTCCAGTCCATTTTAGAGGCCTGTCACTCATCTGAGAGTGGAGGACATTTTGGCCCTCAAAGAACAGCTAGAAAAATTTTGGACTGTGGATTCTGGTGGCCTACCCTTTTTAAAGACGCTGCTGAATTTTGTAAGTCTTGGTTTGGTAATATATCCAAGAGGGATGAGATGCCTCAATAGACTATGCTTTTCTGTGAAATTTTTTATGTTTGGGGCATTGACTTCATGGGTCCATTCCCAAATTCTAATGGTTATTTTTATATATTGTTAGCTGTAGATTATGTTTCTAAATGGGTGGAAGCAATTCCTACCCGCACTGATGATGCTAACGCTGTTGTTTCCTTTGTGAGAAACTATATTATTTGTCACTTTGGATCACCACGAGCAATCGTGAGCGATCAAGGCACCCATTTCTGTAACAGGAGACTAACAGGATTACTGAAGAAGCATGTGATAGTTCATAAAGTGGCAATAGCCTACCATCCCCAAACTAATAGGCAAGCTGAGGTGTCTAACAGAGAGATAAAGAGTATATTGCAGAAGATAGTCAAACCTAATAGAAGAGACTGGAGCACCAGGCTGCAAGATGCACTCTGGGCATACAGAACTGCATATAAGACACCCATTGGGATGACTCCCTTCCGCTTGGTTTATGGAAAGGCCTGTCACCTCCCAGTAGAGGTAGAGCATAAAGCCTTTTGGGCAGTGAAGGAGTGCAATATGGAATTTGAGAAGGCCGGAACTGAGAGAAAGTTGTAACTGTAGGAATTAGAGAGCCTACGCCTAGAAGCTTATGAGAACTCAAGACTGTACAAGGAAAAGATGAAGGCTGTGCATGATAAGCACATCAAGAGGAGAGAGTTCCAACCTGGGGACTTTGTCTTCCTTTACAACTCTAGACTGAGACTCATGCCAGGCAAGTTAAGATCAAGATGGGAAGGTCCATATAGAGTGGAGAAGGTTGATCCATACGGAGTTTTCCACCTGAGTCATCCTTCAAGCTCTGAATTCATCAAAGTTAATGGACATTGCCTAAAGCTATATCATTGGGCGAAGGTAAAACACAGGGAGCTAGAGATCTTCCTCTTGGAGGATCCACCCACAGCAGAAGACTGAGCTAGTGGAGCGTCCAACTTAAGGACGTTAAAGCAAAGTGCTGGGTGGGAGACAACCCATCATGGTATGATCGTTCCTTTCTTTATTCTTAGTTTTCTTTTTCAATAACTCTTCTCTTTATTAGCACATTTAGTTTGCATCTGCATTTGCATATTTTTATTTAAAAAAAAAAAAAGAGAGGGAGAGCACGCGACGCGACAGCGTCGCCGACGTGTCCGCGTCGCAGGTGGCTCAGAAAGAATAAGAAATCGAACAGAAAGTCACGCGAGAGTGTGGCTGGAGGCGTGCCTTTGGCACAAATCACCCCACGCGACCGCGTCATTTGGGAATAATGCCTCCCACGCAGACGCGTGACCTAAAATCGACGTCAAAAAGGGTGCATGGCCGAAAGTTGTGCTCGAGTGGTGTTGGACTGGCGCCAGCCGCACAAACCCGACCACGCGAACGCGTGCCCCACGCGTCCGCATTACATTCCAATATAGGCCACTCACGCGATCGCATGACTCACGCGATCGCGTCACCCAACTACTTGGCAATAATAAGTTTTGAACAGAGAGTTGTGCGACTGCGAGGCTGCCCTCGCGCCACTCGCACCGATCATGTCACGCGTCCGCGTGACCGACGCGACCGCGTCGACCCATCTAAGCGCCATCTGTGCGAACGCGTACCCCACACGTCCGCGTCGCTTGCGCCGCACAACTTAACCTAGTCTGCCAAAATATCTTATCTTTCTCTTCCCCAAATCCTATTCTTTCTTTTCCCTCCTTGTTTTTTCCTTCTTCCTTCTTCCTTCTTTCTCACTCTCTACCTTTTCTCTCTCTCACCATCATTAACAAGGTTTTTCTTTTCTTCCTCCCTCCTTACTTTTTCTATTCTTCTTCTTTTTATGTTATCTTTTTCTTTTCCTTTTCCTTGCATTATCCATGTTTTCTTTTTCTTTATTTTTCTTTTAATTAGTGTTGGAAATTTATTTGAGTCACTATTCTTTCCAATGATTTGCTTGTGAATTATTCAGAACTTGTTTGACAATTATATCTTACTTTTTAAAAGGGTTGCTTGCATGTTCAATTTAATACTTTCAATAGCTTATTTACCATGCATGCTATGTGTTTGTGAAAATGCCCATATGGCATTGTGCACTATTTTTAGATTTATTTTATTCTACTACTCTAAATGCTTGCTTTTTACAAAACCCCTTTTTATATTTTATTAATTTAATATAATTGTTGTTACAAACAGGTTATTAGTTTGAAAGGCTTGGTAATCTCACTGGGATAATAAATGCTTTACCTATACTACTCATGCCTTTGCTTGCATGCCAATAAATACCTTGCATTTAATTGTCATCATATGCACTTGCTATATTTCCATTTATGATTTTTCACATGTAGTCATGACCATGTGTTAACTTCATTCATCTTTTAATGTGCATTGATTACCACCTTTCCCGCCCTCTTCCTTGCTCCAAACCTTGACATGGCAAGGAGAAAGCTACTCCCAAACCAACAGCAAGAAGAGGAACCAAACGAGCTTTAGTGACAGAGCCATCTTCAACTGCCGTTAAGCCCTCAACAAAAAGAATCAAGAGGATTATAAAGGTTGATGAAAAGGAGAAAGCCTTCCCAGCAAAGGACAATGCGCGATTTACCAATCGCTTCTGTGAGCAGATGTTCCCCATCCTGGTAGAAAGGAGTTACAACAATGAATACTTTCTTATCCTCCCGCCCAACATTGCTCCCTTTGTTGAGCCGCAAATTGAACGAAGACAATGGGGATTCCTACAGAGACAGCCATGGCAGGTTAATCTTTCTTGGGTAGTAGAGTTCTACTCCAATTTCCACCTGCCAACCCTGTAGTCTGTCTATGTCCGACAGAAGCAAGTCCCCATTACAGAAGAGGCCATTCAACGAGCTTTAGATCTTCCCCCTACTCCAGAAGGACTGGACGCATTTCAAGAAGCCGCACTCAAGCGCCAGATGTACCAATTTGACTGGGACACTGTTCTCAGAGTTATCGCCCTACCTTGCAGCAGATGGATCTACGGATACCATCGTTCCCGTCCTAAGGGAATATTGGCTTCCGCACTTACCTTGGAGGCTCGCGTATGGGCACAGATTTTGTCCCATTACGTCTTTTCGAGCACTCATGAGTCCTCCTTCACTGCAGACATGGCCGTTCTACTATGGTGCATCCTTATAGATCAACCTCTGAACCTACCAAGACACATCCGGAATGCTATGGGACACGTACAAATCGCAGGCAACTTACCTTTTCCCGCCTTGGTCTCAGATATTGTCTCAGCAGCTGGAGTCTCCTACAGAGCTGGGGACACCAAAGCCATGCTTCCACGGGATGATCAATATGTCTCTAACGGGAAATATATCAGACCTCCAGCAGCCACTACAAGCCAGCCTACTGAACCGGCTGAAGACATTCTTCCTTCAACACCACAAGCACCTACAACCAATCAACTGCTCCATCAGATACTTGAAAGGTTGGATCGGCAGGAACACAAAGCAAAGCTAAGAGAGCGCCGTCACAAGCGCCGATTCACATACCTCAAGGAGCTACTTAAGGGAAAATACAGAGACTCAGACACCCCGGACTCCACTTCTTTTACCAGCATAGGGAGCCATGACGGCCCCGACTGTGGAGATGCTGCTACCAGTCCACCTTTGTTCCTGACAGATGGCACCGAGGATGGTGCAAAGCCTTAAGTGTGGGGAGGTCGGTCAATACCTAACTTCTGGAGGTAAATTCTCTTCCCTAACACCAATAAAATAGGATATTTTGTTAGTTTTTCTTTTGTAGAATAGGATAAATTGCATAGTAATAGATTAGTTGCATGCATGTTCTACTTGATTGAAAAGACAATAAGTTTCTTCTAAGACCCTATTTTTAGAACAAAATTTCACTAATTTTAATCAAAACTTTTGTGTTAAATTTGCTTGAAGTTATATTTGGAACATGGTTTTTGAGCTAAAGAACACACAACGTGTGAGATTTGAGCCTTTATGGTTACATTATTTAACAATAATTATTTTATTCTTGTGTGTTTACTTCTCTATGATTGTAATTCATATTTTGTTTCATCCTATATGTCCAATGTTTAATATATTTATATGCTTGCATATGATTGAGGCCATTATTTGTTTAGCTCACTTATCCCAAATAAGCCTACCCTTTCAATTACCTTTGTTAGCCACTCTGAGCCTTTAAATCCCATTTGTTCTTTATTTTACCACATTACTAGCCTTAAGCGGAAAAACAATTATATATCCCAATTGAATCTTTGGTTAGCTTAAGATAGAATTGTGTGTTAATTGAGTATGGGAAGATTATGGGAACAAAGGATAATAAGGGAATGTGTCATGATAATATAATGGGAATTTGGGGTACCTACTCATGTGAAACTATAAATGAAAAACTTAAAATTCTATATGCATTGATAAGCTATGTTTATTCTTATGTTTTAAAAAAAATCCAAAAATAATTCAATAAATAAATAAGGGGACAAAATTACCCCAATGTTAAGTTAAGAATTCAAAGATCAATGCATGTATGATAAAATTGAAATAAAAGTTGATACATGAGTAAGGAATGTGAAAAGAAGATTTTGGGTAGCTAAGTGTGAAATTTAAGCTATAAAGAATATATATATATATGTTAGGTGAAAGCTTGGGTTAATTAGAGATTCAATTTATAAGCTTACTTAGCCATATATGTACCCTTACCCATACCTTGGCCCCATTACAACCTTGAAAAGACCTCATGATGTTTGCATTGGTATATTAATTGTTGTTGATTGGTTAGGTGAAGAACAAAAATTAGAAAGCATGATTAGAGAAGGATAGAGTGATTGCCCTATACACTAGAGAGATTAGAGTGAACATACATCATTAGTGAGGGTTCAATGCTTAAATTCTATGTTCCCTGCTTTCATGAGCTACCTTCTTGCATTTTTATCTGTTCTTACTGTATAAGAATTGAATTAGTGGAATTTGATTTGTGATTGTCTTGAAGAGCTTATTTACTTTTGACCAAGTGGACAAGAATCATATAATTGCATTCACATATATAGGTTGCATTGCATTGCATGAGTTTTACATATTCCTACTCATTTATTTTATCTCCTTCAACTAAGCATGAGGACATGCTAATGACTAAGTGTGGGGAGGTTGATAAACCACTATTTTATGGTTTATATTGTGCTTAATTGTGCGGTTTTATCAAATCTATACCCACTTATTCATATGATTAGCATGCATTTATAATTCCTTCCTAAAAATACTTCATGGTCGAAAACCTACTTCCTAGAGACTTTTAATTTTTGTATTTTAATTTTCCTTTATTCCATTCGATGCCGTGATCTGTGTGTTAAGTGTTTCAGGCTTTATAGGGCATGAATGACTTGGAGATTGGAAAGGAGGCTTGCAAAAATGGAAGGAACACAAGAAATTGAGGAGATGACCAGTGAGAAGTGACACGGACGCATGGCTCACGCGACCGCGCGGATTGGAAACTGCACAAGTGATGCGAAGGCGTGGACGACGCGCACGCGTGGCAAGGCCAAACGCTGGATGACGCAAACGCCTGGATGACGCGATCGCGTGACGTGCGCGATCTGTAGAATCTGCAGAATTCGCTAAGGGCAATTTTGGGCCTTGTTTTGACCCAGTTTTCGACCCAGAAAAGCATATTAGAGCCAGGGAACATGCAGAGACCAGAGGACAACATTCATTCCGTATAATTTTAGTTTTAGATCTGATTTTACTCCTCCTCTAGGTTTTCTCTCTACACATTCATAGTTCTTAGGATTTTGATTTTTATTGCTTTTTGGACTGGGATATTGAGAAGAGTTATTACCTACGTTAAGACTTCATCATTCTAGTTTGTTTCCTTACTTGTCACTTACTCTTCCATATCCTTTATTTACTCAGAATTATTATTGGATTATTTTTAGAATTTATTAATACAAGAACTATTTTTATTTTTAATTGATCCTTTTGATTATTATTTATCATGTCTTTCAATATTTCCTTTTCTTATTTCATGGATTTTACAAACATAATGAGCGAATAGTTCCATAACTTGATTGGGAGTTGATTGACAGGAAGACCTTGAGTTGGATGCTTAAGAGTAAAATTATAGTTGGGTTTCGCGTTGGGTCACCCTCTAATCACTGACACTAGTTCTTCCCAAGAGAGATGATTAGAACTTGTGAATAGAAATTGACTTCCAACTTGCTAAACTTTCCTTTACCTGGTAAAGGATAACTGAGCAGGCAACCTTTAATTATCACTTTTATCTTGAGAGAACTCCATCAAGGATAGGGCTTCCAACTAATCTACTCCCGGTCAAGGTTTTTATTAAATTTACATAAATTCTCTGATTTAAATTCCTGTTTATCAACTCAACCATTTTTAGAAAACATCTGATTAATAAAATAGCACATCTTTCTGAAACTCGTTGGGAGACGACCTGGGATTCATACTCCCAGTATTTTAATTTTAATTTTGTGACAACGCTTCTAAGTTGATAAGCAGATTTTCGGTGGGTTAAGAACTGTACTTGCAACGTATCTCTTATAACAATTTCCTAACTCGCCAATTTCTGCCACGTCAATTACCAATCTAAATTGGGTATTAATGACTCAAGATTGCCCAATTACTCTTCCCAAACCAAGAATTCTCAAAATCTACTCTAAAGCCCAACCAAGCATTTTGTTAAACACTTGGAAGGCATAAAAGGAAAGCATAGTAAAAATACAAGAATAATAAATCTACCAACTATCAATTGTAAGAAAAGTAAATCAACAACTCAAATCATCAATAAGAGAACATTGAACATCAAATTTCATTAAATGTGAACCAAATCCAACAAGAGCATCCATGAACATAAAAGAGAGCATAAAAGAAAAATTAACACTACAAACTATGAAAATCAAAGAGTAGAAACAAGAAATTATGAATGAAACAAGATGAGAACATGAAAATTGACCTAGATCTAAGATGGAAATATCCTAAGAACCCTAATTCTAGAGAGAAGAGGGAGCTTCTCTCTCTAGAAACTAAACTACATGATGCCAAAACTCTAAACAATTGCTCCTCCCTTGCCCAAGC
Organism: Arachis ipaensis; assembly: GCF_000816755.2. Lineage (NCBI taxonomy): Eukaryota > Viridiplantae > Streptophyta > Magnoliopsida > Fabales > Fabaceae > Arachis > Arachis ipaensis. The sequence goes on from NC_029792.2 coordinate 75,523,997, forward strand.
TTGAATTTAGCATGAAATAGCATCAGAAATAAGTTGGATTGGGCCCAAAATGAGGTGCAAATCGCTGGCCACGATTTCATTTTAGTGAACCACATGCTCCATCAGCGCGCACACGTACAGTGCATGTGCGCACCCTTATACGTCAAGCAACTATGGCAAATTTTATATCATTTTGAAGCTCCGGATGTTAGCTTTCCAACACAACTAGAACCGCCTCATTTAGACCTCTGTAGCTCAAGTTATGATCGATTGAGTGTGAAGAGGTCAGGCTTGACAACTTTACAGTTCCTTCATTTCCTCATGGGTTCTCCCACTTTGCATGCTTCTCTCCTCACTTCTTCCATCCAATACTGGCCTTATGAACCTGAAATCACTCAACAAACACATTAAGGCATCGAATGGAATTAAAGTGGATTAAATTTAGCTATTTTAAGGCCTAAAAAGCATGTTTTCACACTTAAGCACAAATCAAGGGAGAATTGCAAAACCATGCTATTTCATTGAATAAATGTGAGAAAAGTTGATAAAATCCCCCAAATTAAGCACAAGATAAACCACAAAATCAGGGTTTATCAAATCTCCCCACACTTAAACCAAGCATGTCCTCATGCTAAGAATAAAGAAGGACAAGAAAAGGGGCATGAACATTTATTCAATGCAAATAAACTATGTGCACCTATCTATATGAATGAAACTAAATGCAAAATGGTTCTACCTACTTGGTTAAAAGTAAATCAATCCCCAAGAACACATATGAACAAGTAGGGCTAAGATCATATGACGATTCATGAATCCTACCACTTTGAATATCAAAATAAAGCACAAATAGACTTGCAAGAAGAAAAGCTCATGAAAGCCGGGAACAAGGAATTGAGCATCGAACCCTCACCGGAGTGTATCTGCTCTAGTCGCTCAAGTATATAGGGTCGATTCACTCAGTTCTCTTCTACTCATGCTTTCCATGATTTATTTTTTATCTAACAATCAACAATTATTCAATGCATGCATACATTCATCATGAGGACTTATTCATAGGTTGTAATGGGGCTAGGTAAAGGTAGGGATGCATATGGTCAAGTGAGCTTGAAATTTGAATCTTTGATTAACCTAAGCTCTCACTTAACACATATAACAACCTATATAATTCTAGTACAGAACCTAGCTACCCATGATTCCCACTTTTTCACATACTTATGCATTCTTTTTAATTCACATTCCATATGCATTGATTTTTATTGAACTTTACTTTGAGGCATTTTTGTCCCCTTTTTATTGTATTCTTTTTCTATATATTTTTCTTTTTTATTTTCTATATATATTTTTTATATATTTTTTATTTTGTTTTTCTCATTTTTTTCACACTAAAATATACCAGAATATCAATGCATATGGTTTAACATTCAATGCATGAGTATGTACCCAATTCTCAACATTTTCAACAAAAATAAAAATTACACTTTTACCTCAACCAATGTCCCAAGTTTCCCATACCCAAATGATACACACCCTCACTAGCCTAAGCTAATCAAAGATCCAAATTAAGGACATTTGTTTTTCACTTAGGGATAGTGATGTGCTACAATTAAGAACAAAAGAGATTAAATAGGCTCAAATTTGGCTAACAATGGTTGATGAAAGGTAGGCTATTTGGGTAAGTGATCTAAATGAAATATTTTGTGCTCTTTTCTTTCTTTTTCTTCTTATTTCCTACAAAATTTATAAAATCAAAAGATCAAAGAAATATACCACTTAAGCACAAAAGAATGCAATATTTAAGCACTAATTATCAATTTCTTGTATGAAAAAGCATAGAAAAATATGACATGGTGACATGTCATCACAACACCAAACTTAAACCTTGCTTGTCCCCAAGCAAGAAAAGAATCATGCAATAAAGATTGACAATCCAAGGTAAAAAGAATAGCAACTCAATGTTCATGGTAAGCTAGTTTTCTAAGCCTGCTACAATCACAAAAGAAATGTAAATGATTGATGCTTCTATCTAGCTCAATTTATGAAATCTTTTTCTTATATTTCTTCCTTGAAACAAGCTTTTGATTTTCTTATTAGCTTCTCCTTTTGGGTGCTTTGCCCCATGAGTTGATAACAAAGCTACGACTCTAAATGCTTTGTTTTCAAGTATTACCACTTGATACACAAGCACCACAAGCATTTAATTAGAGGACTTCATTAAGCTCATTTGTTTCTTCTCTTTATTCTCTAATCATTGATGCTCAGAGCCTTGAGCTTTAAGGGAGTGCTTTTTGCACTTGAGCCTAGCCTTGACTTCTAAGTGTTTTGTTTTCAAGTATTTTACTTGATACATAAACACCACAAGTACTTAACAATGAAATTGTCATTGGTACTCAGAGCCTTCAGCTTTCTCATTCTTTCCCTTTTTCTTTTCTTCCCTTAATTGTATTTGCTTCTTCAAGGTTTTCATGATTTCAAAAGATTTCACAAAGTGTACTAGATAAAAACTTCAATTAAATAAAATCTAATGTAATTGAGCAACAATCAATCATACTAGTTTCCCAATACTTGTATGCACATGCTAAACTCTTCTTTAATTCCTTGTTTGTTTATGATCATGATGCTTTATTGCTTTTGAACTCACAAAACTTAAGTTGGTAGTCATAATGCCACAGCAACATGTTACAAATCAAGATTCAAGCTATGCTTTATTCATACACACATGTAAACAGAGAAGATGAAGACAATCATGCAATTCAAAGTGCTGGAAACAAATGAGAGGAAAAGGAACTTTACAACCTTGTAGTTTATCTTCTCTATTGTTGTCATTTTCCTTTTATTCTTCCTCTTGCCTTGCCAAACTCAGAATGCTTGCTCATCTTCAAGCAACAATTAGAACAATGGCTATGGGGCTATCATGGATCATGAATGTCTTACACAATGAAATATTAGTAGCACATGTGTTTCAAGCAAGCAAAATTAAAGATAACAATCAATGCACAAGAGGCAGAGACATTTTGATTGCAAACATAAGAAGGTAAGCACAATACATTGCATAAAAGATAAGTGGCATACCAAACTTAGTGTGATACTTTCACTTGAAATTAATGCAAGTATCTAGTAAAGATTGGAAGAAAATTTTGTTGCATAGCAACACCAAACTTAGAATGCAATCATATGTCAATTTATTTAAACAACTAAGCAAATGAAACTGTTATATGTTAAGTACAATCACCAAGCCAAGAATCTGTCATGAATAAGGATCTCTTGGTGATGTACTAACAAAGACAGTTAATAAGCAAACTAGAGGAAAGCATTTAAAAACAGAAAAATAACTAAATCAAGTCAAATGAAAAAGTGTTAAATCAAAAGAGAAAAATAAAACTGCAGAGGCATTGTGATTATACAAACAAGTGGTGCTGCTGGATGACTTGCATAGAAAATTAAGTGGCACACCAAACTTAGAATCTTAGTGTGACACTTTCATTTTTTATTTGATGCAATCATCCAAAAAGATTGAAAACAATTTGTTGCAAGGCAACACCAAACTTAGAATGTAACCATATGCCAATTTATTGAAATTTAAACACAGCAAAGAGAGAAAATAAACCAAGCAGATGAAAGAAATGTTACCTACGGTTGACATATTCTTCACTTTCTTCCTCTTTTTCCAGTTTGTTAAGAGGAATGACCTTAAGGGGGGAGATGATTCAGCTATTGTCCCTTGCCTTGGCCTTTCCTCAGCAAGCTTCCTTTTGTAAATAGCTTGATTGAGCTTGCTTGCTGGATTAGGGACAGAATTGGTGCTCTTGCTAGTTGCCTTCACTTCCTTGAATCTAAGTCTTGGTGGTTGTGTGATTGTTGGAGTGTTCTCTTCATCAAGAGCTTTTTAAATTGATGGTTCAGTGGGCTCTTCCTTCTTGTAATTTTCTGCTGCGATTGAGTGTGAATTTCCTTGATTGGCTTCCTCCTCTTCTTTTACATAATCTTCCATTAAGTCTTTTGGGAGTGAAGTTTCAGGTTCCTCTATCACCTCAATTAGCTTCTGTGAATAGGAAGCCACAAGTTCAAACACCTCCACAACCTCCTTTTCAATTGAAATTTCACTTGACACAGAGGCTTCCTTATCTTGCTTTTCCTCTTTCTTCTTTGTACTCAACAATTGAGCTAACATCACTTCCATGCTTTTGAGGGAGTTCTCTTGTTCTTTCCAAACTTTCGTTGTCTTCTCCTCATATCTTTTGAGCATGGACTCAAGCTTTGAGAGCCTTGAGTGGTTCATGGAAGTTTGTGTGGGTGGTGAGTTTTGAAAGGGGCTTTTTGTTGAAGCATGGTCAAGTGATGATATCTTTGGATGAATATCATATGGAGCATTAGAATTCTCTTTCCAGCCACCATTAGAATCATGACTTGCATTATTTTATGGTGGAGGAAAATATCCCATATGGTTTTCTTGCTCATCTTGTGTCTCTGAAGCAAATCTCCATGGATTGGAGTGCTTAGAATTTATATTTTCTTGGTGATATTCCCAGCCACCATTAGAGATTGATGATGGTGGGTAATATCCCATAAAATTTTGTTTGACCATAAGATGAGTTGAACTCCATTTGTATTTTGTAAAATGCAACATCAATGAAAATTGAAATTCATGTCACAGAGAAAGAATTTCTTAGTGAGGCAATAGCTCAAACACCTTGCTATCAACTTAAAACAGAGGATAAAAACAAAGAAAATGCTTGATCTAGACTTCTCACCCACTTAATCATTGTTGATCTAATCAATCCCTGGCAACGGTGCCAAAAACTTGATGGGTTTGGAACCAAATTCCAACACCAAAACTCACCGGCAAGTGTACCGGGTCACATCAAGTAGTAAAACTCACTTAGAGTGAGGTCGATCCACAGGAATTGATGGATCAAGCAACTTTAGTGGGTGATTAATTTAGTCAAGCTAACATTGAAGTGAAATTGGATGAAATGTAGCCAACAGAAAGTAAATAACACGGAAAATTTAAGTGCAGAAAGTAAAGTGACTGAAACTTAAAGAATAAGGAATGTAAATTGACAGAATCTTAAATGACAAGAAATGTAAATTATAGTGAATGTAAAGGGGGCTAGGTGCTGGAAATTAAAGGAAGCAATAATTCAAGCAACTGGAAATCTAAATTGCAGGAAGAATAAAAGGATTTTAGGAGCTGGGATTCAAGAAATCAAACAAGGAAGTGTAAATAGCAATCAACAGAGAAGTAAAAGATGCAGCAGATTCAAACAGATTTGAAAAATTGCTTGAAAAAGCAAAATAGAAAAGTAAATTCGGCTCAATTGCATTAATTAAAAGAGAAGTTGAAGATCTCAGGGGTTGGAGGAGACTAAAGAACAAGTCTAGATCTCAATTTCTTCCTTGATCCAACAGTAAACAATTTACAGAAGAAAGAAAGATGGAAGCAGTAAATGAAAACTCAGATTTAATTCTCAATTCACTAAGATTATGCAGAAGAAGAATAAGAAGAAGTTTCAGATCAAGAATGAAACAGAATTCCTTCAATCCCAATCCAAAACTTAAATTCAAAAAGGAAAAATTAAAAGAGAGCTCTCTACTACTACTCTCTATTGGAGCCAGCCTCCTAATTAAATGGAATTGATGCCTTTATATAGGCTTTACAAAGTGAAAATGAAAATGAAAGTGAAATTAAAAACAAATTACAATTAAATGAAATTCTTATTTTAACTATCTCTTGTGCCTTTGAGTGATGGTAATGGGCTTAGCTTGCTTTGGATTTGAGGAAGAATGGATCCGGATGGCATTGATGGAATTGGGTTGAAGATAGCCTCTGTTGATTGCTCTTGGTCTTGAGAAGAAATCCGTTTGCACTATGGACTTTGGGATCATTCACGTTTGAGTCAACGTTTGAGGAAAACGTTGACTCAAACGTCTTCGTGTGATGGCGTTACGCAGAACGGGTGGTTGCTGTCACTCACGTTTGAGGTCAAACATGAGCTCAAACGTGATCCTCCCCAAGGCAATCTTCAGCCAACGTTTGACCTCACGTTTGAGGCAAACGTTGGCGCAAACGTGACTCCTCCTCCAGGGTATTCTTAAGCCAATGTTTGACCACACATTTGAGACAAACGTTGGCCCAAACGTTGAGCTCCTCCCAGGGTATTCCTTAGCCAACGTTTGACCTAACGTTTGAGGCAAACGTTAGTGCAAACGTTGAGCTCCTCCAAGGTGGCTGTGCTGTTATCCACGTTTGAGTTCACGTTTGAGGCAAACGTGAACTCAAATGTGATCTTCTCAATGCTGCCTTTATTTCCATTCCTGCCATCCCCTTTCTTCAACCTTCCTCCAAGCCTTTTGGTCACTTTTAAAAGCGTGGCCTAGGGTTCCAAAGCGTGCTCAATCTTCAAAGCGTGTCCAAAATTCTTCTTTTCTTCTTTTTAGCTTATTTTGTGCTCTTTTGCTTCTTTTTCTTCTTATTTCCTACAAAATTTATAAAATCAAAAGATCAAGGAAATATACCACTTAAGCACAAAAGAATGCAATAATTAAGCACTAATTATAAATTTCTTATATGAAAAAGCATAGAAAAACATGACATGGTGACATGTCATCACTGGCCTCAATTATATAAATGCATGTATACATGGAGTAATGGACATATAGAATCAAACAAATCAAAGATTACAATCATAGAAAGAGGACAATGCACACAAGAATGGAAAATAAGTGGTTATATGATGTAACCACACAATCGGGCTCAAAACTCACATGCTTGTGTTCTTAACTCAAAAACTATGTTCCAAAATACATTCTTCAAGCAAGTTCAACAAGAAAAATTTTTCAAATTGGTAGGGTTCCCTGAAAACAGTTTCTTGGAAAAGAAATCATCACCCTAACCAAGTAGTCCTAACATAAAAAGAAGTGGTAAAATATGTACAAATTCTAACTATCATGCAACCTATCATGCAATGCAACAACTAATCTAACAAAGGCAAAAATTGAAAAATTGGTGTTGAAAAGTTGTTACCCATGGAGGTCGGTCGGACGACCTCCCCACACTTAGAAATTCGCACCGTCCTCGGTGCATGTAAAGAAGAGCAAGGTGGACGGGTTGCTACAATTGATGAGCTCCTCCAAAAGATTGTACGGAAGGACTTGTTTATTGCCCCATTTAGAAGCTTTTCCTTTTCCTCTTTCGGTGGCCAACCTAAAAGGAAAGAAAAAGAAAGAAAATTAAGCCTACAACAAAGATGTCAAAGCAAATAGAACATAGGCGAGGGCTAATGCCAAATAAGAGTAAAGTTCCCACTACATGGTAGCTACAACATGTGAGTGAGAAAACAATATAAGCTAAGGCATATTAACTAGAAAGAGTGGGTCATGAAAGACATGCAAGTTCATATAAATGCACAAAGAATATAAGAGTCATACAAGATTAAGCATTGATTTAAAAGTTTCATCACCCAATAATATCAAACAAGTATAGAAGTACCAAGATTAACTAAGAAATTCTCAACAATTAAGTAAGAAAATTCAACACTATTATTCAAATAAGAAGCTCAAAAAAAAAGAAGGTAAAAACAAGCTATAAAAACAAAATGAAAATGCAAAGAATAAAAGTATGCGAATGCAATGGACAAAAGAAAATAGAAGATGAGAAAAAAAATCTTTTTTCTTTTTTTTTTTTGCCAGCGCAGGCGCGTGCCTGATGAAGGTGGCAATCGGCGCGGACGCGTGAAGTGCTCCTGCGCGTCAGTCCCGGGCATGAAATAGGCACAAAATTGGCATAACTTTCTAGTTTTTGTACCAGAGGGGTAGGTGGCGCTATCAGCGCGCGCGCGCACAGCGTGTGTGCGCATGCATTGCACAATTAGAGTCAACGGCGCGTACGCGCGGGTTGGTTTGTGCCTTAGGCCCAATGTTCGCACAGTGCAGGCCTAACTCTCGGGTTTTTGGTTGGGGATGGAATTTTTGCATCCATGTGTATGCGTACATGGTGCATCCGCGTGGATGGTCGAAAATGCTTGAGGCGCGCGTACGCGCCAGGTGCGCGCACGCGCGGGTTGGTGCTCTGATTTTCAAAATTTTTCCAAGTTCTTGCACCAAACCAAGCCTTCCGAACCTTCGAACAGCTACCAAAACACCCTAAAATCTTATTTAACATATCAAACTACCAAATAAACTCAACAAACAAAACAAAACATGGAATTAAACTAATTCTATTAATATGTACAAAAGAGAGAAAAATAAAAAGAGTTTACCATGGTGGGGTGTCTCCCACCTACCACTTTTAGTTTAAGTCCTTAAGTTGGACATTTGGAAAGCTCCTTGTCATGGTGGCTTATGCTTGTACTCATCCTTGAACCTCCAAGGATGCTTGCTCTTCAACTGGTTGTCAGAATTTCCAACCATCCTCACCAAGCTTGGGGGAAGTTCTTCCCAAGATATGAGCTCCCAAAATTGGTTTTCATGTTGTGATCCGGGATCCCATATCTTATTTTCACACCCATATTCTAGTTGATCATTATGATTCCACTTGGGTGGTTTAGCCTTGGAATTCTCAAAGAAGCCTCCAAACAACTTTCTAGACCCAAACAATCTATCTCCACACCAACCTTTGCAATCATACTTTGAGCATACAACCATAATGAACCTAGAATGATGTTTCCAACCACTACATGACTCTTTCTTACTCCTCAATCCACAAAGAGCTCTAAGTTGAGCATCATTTTCAAGCAAACCATATTCAAGTGGGATAATAAACCTTAGGGATAAGAATTTTACCCACTTGAATGTTGTATTGGATGGTGACTTAGGAAGGGATGTCTCCAATGGTCTTGCAAGTTCCACTCCCTTGTACTCTTCTTTGATTATCTCCACCTCTTCATAAGCTTCTTCAATTTCAAACTCTTCCTCTTGGTAGCTTCCTTCCAATTCAATCTCTTCTTCATTGCTTACCAACGGCATGGGAGGTTGTGCATCTTCTTCTTTGATCTCAATTTCAAGCCCAATGGGAGAGGATTCAATTGTAGATAAGAAATTCTCAATGATTGAATCCACCTATTGATCAACCTCTTCCACTCTTTCATCACTCATACTATGCCTTGGAGGTTGCGCATTATCCTCCTCAACATTATTTTCAAGTTCAATGGAAGAAAGTTCAACAACTTCCACAAGATCATCAACAATATCACTTGGTGTGAAAGTGTTCTCAAGCTTGAAATCCACCTCTTGTTTAACTTCCTCTAACTCTTCAACCACTTCTTCTTCTTCAACAATCTCTTCCTCCTCCACTTGTTGCAAGACATACCCCATCTCCTTGTCCTCATGTTGGGATTCTAAAATCTCTTTCATACTCCACTCTTTGGTTGATTTCTCACATTCATCCGTAGAGGTACTTTGCTTGTTGCATGAGTCCCGTGAGTCCAAGGCGGCTTTAATTTTGGCAAGGTTAGCCTCGATAGTTTCGTGTCTCTTTTGGGCTTCCTCTTGCTCCTTTTGACAATTATTGCTTGAAGTCGATCCATTGCTTCCTTGAGACGATCCATTGGCTCTTGTTCCACTTGGCTAGTATAAGTAGGATCATATTGCTCTTGGATTGATGGATATGGGTATTCTTCCATAGAAGGTTATGGTGGAAAGGGAAATTCATTATGTGGTTGAAAGTTATCATACATGGGAGGTGATTCATCTTGGTGATAATATGGAGGTGGTGGTTCTTGAGGGTATTGGTGGTGGAATTGGGGTGGTTCTTCATATGGTTCATATGGTTCACAAGGTGGTTGGTATGGTGGATATGGGTTGGGGCCATATGGAGGTGTTTGGTGAAAAGGGGCTTGTGAGTAAGGTGGTGCAAAATTATGTTGAGGAGGTGGTTCATAGGCATATGGTGGTGATTGTTGACATCACAATAAGGGTCACCACATCCATTAGATTGATATGCATTAGGATGAGAGTTATACCCATAAGAGTCCGGAGGTTGTTGTTGCCAAGAAGGGTGATCAATCCTTTGAGGCTCCCTCCACCTTTGATTGTTCCATCCTTGATGTATATTGTCATTATAGTTCCCATTCCCTACAACATAATTTGAGCCAAACTCATAGCCAAAGTGGTGAGAATTCATAATAGCAAGAGAAAATAGAAACAAAACTAGTAAGAACTAATAAAAACTAACTCCTAAAACAAGCAAAAACTTGCAAAGAAGCATATTAACATATATACAATAGCCAATAACATAACACCATTGTAACTCCCCGGCAACGGCGCCATTAATTTGATACGAAACTTGTTGTCGGTCTAGATTTTCTTCCTAAAGAAAGGAATTACTTCGTTGTAAGCATAGCTCCAAACCAATAAACAACTCTCACATCAAATTAAAATATGGTTTTGTTACAAGTACAAACCCCAATAAGAATTAACCGAAGTATTTAGACTCTGGGTCGTCTCACAAGGAATTGCAATGAAGTGCTCAATTATTGGCTATGAGGGTGCAAGGGGGTTTAATTTTGTATTTTTGCAAGAAAATAAAGGGCGAGAAAAATTAAATGACAAGAAGAGTAAATCAAGAAATTAAAGAAAGCAATCAATAAAGAGAGACATTCATGGCAAGGTTTGAGATCATAGGCTTTCTATCCTAGTCATTAATCAAAACAATACTTAACAAGAATTTATCTTACTTCATCATCCCCAATGTTGGAAGAAGGTGTAAGTGATTTTCCATTAGAGAAAGTCAAACAAGACTAGTTAACCTCAATCCAAATGTCCTAATCAACTCACTAATGGAATTATCAAGAGATTAGAGTCAATGGAAATCATATTAACTAACAACTCTAGATCACCAATCTAAATTAGGTATTAATGACTCAAGATTGCCCAATTACTCTTTCCAAGCCAAGAATGCTCAAAATCTACTCTAAAGCCCAACCAAGCATTTTGTCAAACACTTAGAAGGTATAAAAGGAAAGCATAGTAAAAATCCAAGAATAATAAATCTACCAACTACCAATTGCAAGAAAAGTAAATCAACAACTTAAATCATCAATAAGAGAACATTGAACATCAAATTTCATTAAATGTGAACCAAATCCAACAAGAGCATCCATGAACATAAAAGAGAGCATAAAAGGAAAATTAACACTACAAACCATGAAAATCAAAGAGTAGAAACAAGAAATTATGAAGGAAACAAGATGAGAACATGAAACTTGACCTAGATCTAAGATGAAAATATCCTAAGAACCCTAATTCTAGAGAGAAGATGGAGCTTCTCTCTCTAGAAACTAAACTACATGATGCCAAAACTCCAAACAATTGCTCCCCCTTGCCCAAGCTTGAATTCAACATGAAATAACATCAGAAATGAGTTGGATTGAGCCCAAAATGAGATGCAAATCGCTGGCCACGATTTTACTTTAGTGAACCACGTGCTCCATCAGCCCGCACGTGTACAGTGCACGTGCGTGCCCTTATACATCAGGAAACTATGGCAAATTTTATATCATTTTGAAGCTTCGGATGTTAGCTTTCTAACGTAACTAAAACCGCCTCATTTGGACCTATATAGCTCAAGTTATGATCAATTGAGTGCAAAGAGGTCAGGCTTGATAGCTTTACGGTTCCTTCATTTCTTCATGGGTTCTCCCACTTTGCATGCTTTTCTCCTCACTTCTTCCATCCAATACTGGCCTTATGAACCTGAAATCACTCAAAAAACACATCAAGGCATCAAATAGAATTAAAGTGGATTAAATTTAGCTATTTTAAGGCCTAAAAAGCATGTTTTCACACTTAAGCACAAATCAAGGGAGAATTGCAAAACCATGCTATTTCATTGAATAAATGTGAGAAAAGTTGATAAAATCCCCCAAATTAAGAACAAGATAAACCACAAAATCGGAGTTTATCCCCCCCCCCCCCGATTCTCATTCCATACAATGTTGTTATTTTTCAGATGTAGGTCAAGAGGCACCTCGCTAGGCGTCTAGGCGTCTGGAGTTCTGCAGCAAAGTGGTTTCTGGGATTTTATTTTGGTGTATAGTTTTGTTTAATCTTAAGTACTTAACTCTCGGAACAACTTGCTTTATTTTGTACCTCTTAAAGGATTAAGGAGAACTAGGGTTTATATATGTATTTTAGACTTCGGGTTATGTATATATGTATGTGAATATTCTCCGGCCAGCCTTAGCTTCGCAGGCTGAGTTAGGAGCTTATTATTTTGTACTCTTGACCCTCTATTCCTACTTTTTGTTTAGTTATGCTTATGAATCTAAGTTTTCTTCACACACAAGTAATCTTGTTTCCTAAGCGTTGCATTTTTTATTTTGCTATTTTGCTTTATCCATTTTTCAAGGCTCCTCGTATACTGTTCATACACTGGGACGACCATGACAATGACCATGATTCAGATCTAGAGGATAGAACACCGCATAAAAACATGGGCACTACACCAAAAGATACTCCGGAATCTAACGGAGACAAAAACTCATCGAATCCAGGAGTAATAGAAGCGCTTCAAGATTGTTTAAAGCAACTCGAAAAAGAAAGCCAGCATCAACGAGAGGTTGGCAAGGATCTACAAAGAGAGGTAAGGCGACGTCGAGACTTAGAAGATAAAATCCTACAACTCGAAGCCGATCTCAAAGCAAAGGCTACCCGGACCACCCCTGAGGACAATTCACGCAGAGATCAAGATCCATTCACTAGGGAAATCATGAAAACCAAAATTCCTAAGGACTTCAAACTCCCAGATATTACTTTGTATGATGGCACTACAGATCCCAACCATCACCTCAGCAACTTCAGAAGCAGAATGTATCTCACCGACGCCTCAGACGCTGTTCGCTGCAAGGCTTTTCCAACGACTCTCACGAAGACAGCAATTAGATGGTTCGACAATTTACCTCCTAAGTCCATCTCAAGCTTTGACGACCTAGCCAAAAAATTCCTGGCCAGATTCTCCATCCAAAAAGACAAGGCCAAGCACGCCCCTAGTCTACTAGGAATTAGGCAAGGAGATCGGGAAAGTCTTCGCAACTACATGGAAAGATTCAACAAAACATGCCTAGATATACAAAGCTTGCCAACAGAGGCTGCCCTCATGGGCCTCATCAACGGCCTACGAGAGGGACCTTTCAGCCAATCTATATCAAAGAAATACCCCACATCTCTGGATGAGGTGCAAGAACGGGCAGAGAAGTACATCAACATAGAAGAAAATTCCCGACTCGGAGAAGCCTCGAAATCCGGTTTCACCTACCGAGATAAAGATAAAGAGTCCAAGAAAAAGGAAGATCGAACGGGGGAAAAATAAAAAATTATCATAATTACACACCTCTTTGGGTGTCCCTTGTGGATATTTACAAAGAAGTCTGTAACACAGAAAAGATCCGATCACTCAAAGGCAAAAGAGGAGGAGGAAATCGGAACGAATACTGTGAATATCATCGGGTCCGAGGACATTCCACCAACGAATGCTTCGACTTAAAAAACATCATAGAGAAATTAGTCAGAGAAGGAAAACTAAACCGGTATCTGGCCACCTGAGATGATGAGCAAAGAAAAAGACGAAGGGATGAAGATGTCGGACGAGCTGAGCGATCACCTCGTATGCCAGAAAGACATGTCCACATGATACACGGAGGATTCACAGGAGGAGGAATCTCCAAATCATCCCACAAAAGATATCTCAAAGAAGTATATCATGTCGAAGGGAAGGAGGAAGCACCCGACATCCCTGCAATCACATTCACCAAAGAAGACACATCCGGTGTCATCTCAGGACATGATGATCCCATGGTCATCACCATCATACTGGTGAACGCCAATCTCCACCGCACATTAGTAGACCAAGGGATTTCTGCCGACATCTTATTCAAAACTGCCTTCGACAAGCTCGGCTTAGAAGAAAAAGAGTTTAGAGCATACCCGAACAGCCTGTTCGGACTGGGAGATACCCCAGTACAACCACTGGGATACGTATCACTACATACAACCTTCGGAAAAGGGAACCAATCCAGAACACTCAAGATAGACTACATCGTGGTCGACGTGAGTTCAGCCTACAATGCCTTAATAGGTCGGACAACACTAAATCAACTCGACGCAATAGTCTCGACTCCACATATATGCATGAAATTCCCAACCACAGAAGGGATAGCTACGATAAAAGCAGATCAAAAGATGGCACGCCGCTGTTATAACGAAAGTCTAAACCTCAGAGGCAAAGGAGAAGAGTTCCATACAATTAAGCTTGGTGGAGTCCAGAGACGAGAAGAACTCCGTCCACAGCCCGAACGTGAAGTAGAGAAAGTTCAGATCGGAGACACCTCGGACAAAACAACTAATATTGGCACGATCCTGAAAGGAAACACAAAAGAATTACTACTACAGTTCTTACGAGATAATGTCGATCTCTTCGCATGGAAAGCTGCAAACATGCCAGGCATAGACCCCAAGCAGAGACGAAGAAAACTTGGGCCAAAATGATCCCAACCTGTGGAAGAACAGGTACAAGCACTACTGGAGGCAGGATTCATAAGAGAAGTCAAGTACCCGCTATGGCTAGCTAACGTCGTCTTGGTGAAAAAATCAAATGGGAAATGGCGCATGTGCACCGACTACACCGATCTCAACAAAACCTGCCCAAAAGATCCTTACCCACTCCCAAGTATCGACACTCTGGTAGATGCTTCATCCGGATATAGATACATCTCGTTTATGGATGCATATTCCGGATACAACCAAATTCCCATGTATCCACCAGATTAAGAAAATACCTCATTTTTGACGCCAAAAGCAAATTACTGCTACATTGTGATGCCTTTCGGTCTCAAGAATGCGGGAGCTACTTATCAAAGGCTAATGAATAAAGTCTTTTCAGATCATATCGGAAAAATCATAGAAGTCTACGTGGACGACATGTTAATAAAGACACAAAGCAAAGAGATATTATTGTCCGACCTGGCCCAAGTGTTCGACACTATAAGGAAGCATGACATACGACCCAATCCCACAAAATGCACCTTTGCAGTAGAAGCGGGCAAATTCTTAGGTTTCATGCTCACACAAAGAAGAATTGAAGCAAATCCAGACAAATGCCAGACTATACTCAATATGAAGAGCTCGACTTGTGTCAGAGAGGTATAACAACTCAACAAGAGATTGGCAGCCTTATCCAGATTCTTAGCAGGATCAGCGATAAGATCTCTCCCCTTCTATGCCACTTTAAGGAAAGGAAAGAAGTTCGAATGAACAAAGGAATGTGAGCAAGCCTTCCAGGATTTCAAAAATTTCATGGAACGACCACCCATCCTAACTCAACCACGAGAAGAAGAACCACTTGTATTATACCTTGCAGTAGGAAGTCAGGCAGTAGCCTCAGCACTGGTTCGAGAGGACAACAAAGGGCAACAGCCTGTATATTTCATCAGTAAAACGCTGCAGGGATCCAAGCTGAACTACCAAAAAATAGAAAAGTTCGCCTACACTCTCATACTGACATCTCGACGACTTCGCCCGTACTTCCAGGCCCACATCATTAAGATTCGGACTGACCAGCCCATAAAGGGGATACTACAGAAAACAGATCTAGCAGGCAGAATTTTACAATGGGCAGTCGAGTTATCCGAGTTCGACCTCTAATATGAAGCTCGGACAGCCATCAAATCACAATACTTGACCGACTTCATTGCAGAATTCACAGATACCCTGAAAACCCCCACAGAATGGAATCTCTACGTGGACGGGTCTTCAAATAAAACTGGAAGCGGCGCAGGTGTGATAATAGAAAGCAACCAAGGAACCCAAGTTGAGCTTTCCCTCAAATTTGGGTTCCCAGCCTTAAATAACCAGGCGAAATATGAAGCGTTACTAGCTGGTTTGAAGCTGGCTAAGGAGGTTGGAGCTCAAAAACTCAACATCTTCAGTGATTCATAAGTAGTCACCTCTCAAATAACAGGGAGCTACCAAGCCAAAGATCCCACCATGAAAAAGTATTTGGATAAAACCAAGGAACAGCTCGGACAATGCGGGGAATATAAGATTTGCCACATACCCGCGAACAAAATGCCCGAGCTGATGCACTCTCAAAACTAGCCAGCACCAAACCAGGGGGCAACAATAGAAGCCTCATCCAGGAAATGCTGCAGAATCCATCAATCTCGGAAGAGGAAAAAGTCCTAGCCATAACAAGTCAGGATCAAGGATGGATGACCCCCATAATTAATTACCTCAAAACAGAAACACTCCCCACAAATGAGAAGGAGGCAAAGAGGTTAAAACGGGAGGCTCAGTACTACACCATCATAAACAACACCCTATATAAAAGAGGAATTTCAATACCACTACTAAAATGTGTGCCGACCTCCAACACAAGGGAAGTTTTAGAGGAAGTGCACAGTGGCATTTGTGGCAATCATCTCGGGGCACAAGCTCTCATCAAAAAGGTACTTCGGGTGGGATTTTACTGGCCAACTCTACAAAAAGAAGCTACAGAGTTTGTAAGGACATGCCCACCATGCCAGAAACATGCCAATTTTCACATCGCCCCGCCAGAAGAGCTCATCAGCGTAACCTCACCTTGGCCATTTGCAAAATGGGGACTTGATCTCCTCGGACCTTTCCCCCAGGGATCAGGACAAGTTAAATTCCTCATAGTAGGGGTAGACTATTTCACAAAGTGGATCGAGGCAGAGCCCCTAGCCAACGCCACTGCTCAAAGAAGCCAAAAATTCCTATATAGGAACATTGTCATAAGGTTCGGGGTTCCATATTCCATCACCACAGACAATGGCACCCAATTCACAGATGCAGGCTTCAGAAAGTTAGTAGCCGATTTGAACATAAAACACCAGTTCACCTCCGTCGAACATCCTCAAGCCAATGGACAGGTCGAAGCTGCCAACAAAGTCATATTGGCTGGGTTGAAATGGAGACTGCAAGATGCAAAGGGAGCTTGGGCCGAAGAACTTCCACAAGTCCTGTGGGAATATCGAACAACGCCACATTCCACCACAAACGAGTCATCATTTCGACTAGCATATGGAGTGGAGGCAATGATCCCAGTAGAGATCGAGGAAGGGTCGCCTAGAGTAGTCTACTATAATGAAGAAGCCAACTCTCAACTTCAAAGAGAAGAGCTCGACCTACTTCTGGAAATCCAAGAAAGTGCCCGGATCAGGGAAGAAGCGCTAAAGCGACGAATGGCTTCAAGATATAATCAAAGGGTAGTGCCAAGAGGTTTCGCTGAGAATGATCTCATCCTAATCCGAAATAATATTGGGACAACTCGACCTGGAGAAGGAAAGCTGGCAACAAACTGGAAAGGACCCTACCAAGTCATAGAAGTACTTGGAAAAGGCTATTACAGACTCTCCGAACTCGATGGACGAGAGCTTCCCAGATCATGGCACGCCTGCAACCTAAGAAGGTACTATGGCTAGAGAAGGTAACAGATCTCGGATGCACTCTTTTTCCTGAAAAGGTTTTTTAATGAGGCACCAAGTGGAGATCCAGAAATTATCCGACTTAAAGGGATGAAAAACTCCCGCATGTATATATTTGCACTTGCTTTTGAATAAAATATATTTTTAGATATGCTACAAATTCTCAAGACGCATTAATCTGAAGCATTCATCGTCCGATTATAAAGCAACAGATCGGCAGAAAGTGAAAAACAGATTCACTGCACGATCACGAGGGAAGACCAATAAAGATGAAAACGCGATTCATCTAAAGGTCGACCAAACAAAGATAGAAATCATCTTCTACAAATTGGCAAAGATGAACACAAAATAATGCAAGAAGTTATCGAAAGTGATCCGAAAAAAGAACCTGACGAGGTCTTACGGATTGCTAAATAATAACTTAAAAGACTGGCCGACGTTGAGAAGTCAGACCAAGTCAACCCAAGTTATCATCAAATTCCTGGAAAGAGGTATGGCCAACCCTATAAAAGAGGAATTGCTATAACTTATAAGAGATCGACCTGACGAAGTCGGTCTCCTACAAAAAACAAGTTATAAAAGTAATCCCTGAAAGAGACCTGACAAAGGTCCAAGAAAGAGGGTTACGAAATAACTTAGAAGAGATCGACCTGACAAAGTCGGTCTCCTACAAAAAACAAGTTATAAAAGTAATCCCTGAAAGAGACCTGACAAAGGTCCAAGAAAGAGGATTACGAAATAACTTAGAATAGATCGACCTGACGAAGTCGGTCTCCTACAACAAACAAGTTATAAAAATAATCCCTGAAAGAGACCTGACAAAGGTCCAAGAAAAAGGGTTACAAAATAACTTAGAAGAGATCGACCTGACGAAGTCGGTCTCCTACAACAAACAAGTTATAAAAGTAATCCCTGAAAGAGACCTGACAAAGGTCCAAGAAAGAGGGCTATGAAATAACTTAGAAGAGATTGACCTGACGAAGTCGGTCTCCTACAACAAACAAGTTATAAAAGTAATCCCTGAAAGAGACCTGACAAAGGTCCAAGAGAGAGGATTACGAAATAACTTAGAAAAGATCGACCTGACGAAGTCGGTCTCCTACAATAAACAAGTTATAAAAGTAGTCCCTGAAAGAGACCTGACAAGGTCCAAAAAAGAAGACTACAAAAATAACTAGAAAGAGGACCAACGTAAAGAAATCGGTTATGGATTAATACAAGTAAGAGCCAGAAAACCGAAATACAAGTTGGATCCACACATCCACAACCTCAAAGGATCCAAGCCACAAGTAATAAGTACAAAGCAATCCAAAGAGGCTAAACAGTAAGGCTCCAGTATTCTCAGAGAAAAGTGCCAAGACAAATGCAAACAAGCATAATATAAAAATTATAAAGCTTCAGGGTCAGGCCCAAAAGCTTAAAAGCTACTTGTTGTTTTTTAAATCAAAAGTTTCTAAACAAGCAACCAAAAAGAGTATCAACAGTCAGCATAATATTCAAGACTACAAAAATAAAGAGTTTAAAAAGCCCACAAGTCGGGCTATCTACACAAATATCCAAGAAAATTTAGCTAAGATTAGAAGACTTCTCGGCAGCATCAGTCTGAGGTGAAGGAGGGCGAGTCTGAATAGGCACAGCATCCACAGTACCATCATCCCAATTCAAGATCTGACAGTCCGGATCAGAAACGGATTGACCAGCCTCAACTAGGGGAACTGTGGAAATTGACACTTTGACAGAAGGCACAGGGGGAGGCTCGACATCGTCATCATCCTGGTCATCAGGGACAATCTTACCATCCCTCACAACATTATCCAGGCTAAAAAGAGTAAGATCGGCCTCAGGAGCAATAATTCGAACCTGCTCCTTCAGGCTCTCGTAAGCAGCATTCACACTGCCAACAAGATGACCCTGGAGCTCAGAGTAATCAGCTCGGGCGTTCTCCAACTCCTCCCTCAAACGCATCCCCTCCCGATAGGCTGTGACATAGATGTCTTTATGCCTCAATGCCGTGTCCTCGGCCAACCGCACAGAAGCTGCCAGAGCAAGGGAACTCGCCTTCTCATTCTTCAGATCCTTCTCCAGTTTGGCCACCTTCGCCTCAAACTCCTCCTTCAAGCCCTTCATCCTATCAAACTCTTGTTTGGCCTCCTCCACAAAGGCTTTGGTGGCATGGAAAGGAAGATTTTGAGCAGTCCGATACAGGGCAACCCCCATATGGGCCATCTTGATGCTACTCCGAGTTATAAAATCTAAATGACGAAGGAGCGAAACATCATCCATGGGGAGGGCACCATAAGGACCGATCTGTTGGTCAACAAACTCCACCGCATCAAAGTCAGGAGCGTCAAGGTTGAAAGGCTCAATTGTTTTTTATTTTTTGCTGGGAGGAGCACCAGAAGTGGCGGCAGAAGTTTGTAGAGGGTCAGCCAGACGAACTGGAGGAGTAGGGATCACCTTCCTCGGCCCAGGAGAACTCGGCACGAGCAGCTTCACCGAAACTTGAGAAGACCCCTCTTCCGCCACCTTGGCCGAAATGTTTTGAGCAACTGCAGCCTTCTTTGCCTTCTTGAAGGCCTTCATGGAATCGTTGTTTTTCAACATCTCTAAAAATTACAGAATCAACCATAGTGATAAGTTACTATCTAGAAGAAGCAAAACTAAGAAACAAGTACAGAAACAAGTCAGACAGTACCCAAAGCAGTTCGAACCAAAGATGGATCACTCAAAAATCTTTTTGTATCCAGATGGGGTGGTTCCCCCCACAAATCCTCAAGAACAACTACAAAAGCTCGCTCAACCTCATCAAGCATCTCCTATGTATAGCGAGACACTCTTATATTCTTTTGCCACTCTAGAGGGAGAGCAGGCTCGTCATTCTCATCAAGAAAAAAGGGGCGGACCCCCTCAACAGCACGGACTCGAAAGAAATAATTCTTAAAATATTTAAAAGACTCATCATACATGGCAAAAACTTTATGCCCCTGGGCCGACCTGAAAGAAACCCAGGAAGCTTTCTTTTTGGAGGAACCTCCAGGCTTGGCAGAAACAAAAAGATAAAGGAAAAGAGTCTGAAAAGGTGTTATGTCTAACTCTTGGCAAAGCAGCTGAAATATCTTGATAAAACCCCAGGAATTTGGATGAAGCTGGGATGGGGCAATATTACACGACCACAACAAGTCGGTCTCGAAAGCAGTAAATGGAAAAGTAATGTTCAACTGACTGAAGAAATACTCATAGGCGTAGAGAAAAGGACGCTCCCCCTCGACAGAAGTAGGAAAACAAACCCTGTCGTCAGAGTCGGGCGCCACAAGCTCATAATCTCTCTCTCGGGCACCACCACCACAAACCCTATGACGTTTCCTCAGCTCTACACAAAACTCAGCATCCACAATAAAGACACACATTAAGACAAGGGAGTCCAGCCAGTCGGACATTCCCTCGGAAACTTTAGAAGACATCTCTACAATGTTATTGTGAGAAGACATGAGGCCAACTAATCCTACAACAAGAAAAGAAGATTGGATTACTAAAAAATATCTCGGGCAAAGGACGAAACAACTCGACCAATATGATACAGAAGAACAAACAGAAAAGGAAAACCCCAAGACTCAAACCAAAGTCCTCGGGCATCCTTTGGAGGCAGTAACAAAGCAAGGTTTCAGGAAAAATCTACAGCTTACGTCTCGGCATCCCCCAAACAAGAAAAGAAGATTTCAAACAGCAAGCATTTTCATAGGAGAAAGACAAAACACAAAAAAGTACAAAAAGTCATCAAAGCCACTATCTTTTCACAATCTATCAACAAAAAGCTTCGACAACATCAAACACGCCAAGCAGAAATCATCAAAGACACAGCCTTTTCTCCAGAATCAAACAAATTATCATCAAAAGCACAAATGAAAATAGTGATAACATGCAAAAGACCTAAGACGTCAAGCAATAGGAAAGACGAAAAGATTCATACAAAAGGGCGAAGAAACTTCAGAGCACGCATTACGACAGTAACCAGGCACAGCAAAAGCAGAAAGATCCAAACTTTCTCAAAGCAAAATCGAAACTTTCTCACCATCAAGCGAAAAAAAATGATGAAGAAGGAAAGGAAGAAAGAACCAACCTGAAATGAAGAAAGAAGCTTCAAAAACGGAATCACCCAGAAAATCGCCGAATGATGCCGTAAAGCAAAGACAAAGCGCAGGCAAAAAGTGAGAAAGTAAAGGAAGAAGTTACGAAGAAGAGAATTCGTTTTTCTGAATGCAGAAATTCAAAATAAAGCCAAAGGAAACGGGGCAATTAACGCCAATTAATGAAGGAATTTAACCCTCGCACGTTCCCTAGAAGCGCTAATACACAAGCGCGCGCTTTTAGAGAAAAACGTTCCACATTCAAAAAGGTTCTACAAAGGAAGGAATCGACTAAATGCTTGAGTTCGACTTCACTAGAGAAGGACCGAAGTCAAGGATTCGACCCCAAAAAAGAAGACCGAGCTCAAGCAGGGGCACTGTTCATACACTGGGTCGAGCTATCCGACCTGGGATGATTAGCGACAAAGCGACCGACCTCTTCTACAAGAGGTCGGCCAAATCGACAGGAAAGCCCAATAAAGGGCCCAAATAGAGGAACACGACCCAAATCCAAAGGCAACCCAAGCCTATAGAGATAAAGGCAGTTCCCTTGAAGATAAGCTGACTTCACTCAAAATAAGATAAGATAAGATAAGATAACTGACTTATCTTATCAGAAAGGTCAGCCCACACTACTATAAATACACTGGAGCACCCAGGTATAACTCATACTCTGATTCTACAATAAACCTGCTTAATACTCGTGCTAACTTAAGCATTGGAGTCTCTTGTAGGTGCCCCCCACCCTCCGGTGACCAAGGATCAGAAGCGCAGCCAGTCCAACGAGTCAGACACAACAGCTCCGGCCGCCACTCACCAGCCGGACACGTCGACACCGACCAGTACAGAAGATCTCATCCGAGATTAACCTCCAGTTTCAGGTAACCCTCGGAACATATACTGTATCCTTTTCAATATTATTAGGTATATATTTTATTTTAGAGGTCGTAATACCACACCACCTCTGTTTTACGGCTTAAGCGTAAAGCTCTAAGTGGTAGGGTGTTACATTATGGTATCATAGCAATTCGTTCCTGTAGAGCCTGGAGAACGGACTAACTATGCTTTTGGGCATACTATGAGTGTCTATACATGCTGATTAGGATATCTAACTGATATAAATGGCATGAATGTCCATGAGCATGCATTTGGGACTTTGAAACACGAGACTTGCAATATTGAGACTGATCACTTTGATATCACTTGTTTGGTGTGAACAAGAACCAAATGGCGTCTCGTGGGCGCAGTTGTGGGCGTAATCGAGGTCGGGGACGGAGAGGTAATAAGGTAACTATACTGGTAGGTAGTTTGACCGATTTCGTGATCACAATGACGAGTGCTGTTGCTGCCATCGGTGTTGTTACTGCTGCGACAAGCCGAGTGATGAATAGGATGGAACCACAAGCTAGAACTGGCAATGGCAGTGGTAATAGATATGAAGGCGGAAATAATGTCCTGAGTACAGTGGAAACAATGAATTATCCGGAGCAAGTTAGCGTAAAACTAGCAACGGGAGAAAGTTCCAGAAGGATTGAGGTGGCAAGGAGTGATTGCTAGAAATCTGTCACAGAGAGAAAGGGAAAGAAGATTACACCAAGGAGACAAAGTTTCAAGATGGGTGGTTTTGCTACTTCACGTTCTCAACGCTGGAACAATGACCGAAGGAACGACAACCGTCAGGGACAGGATTCAGAAAGGCAGGCTAGTACTCAACCAGAAGACTTAAAGTGTCCAAAATGCAAAAAGTATCATCCAAACAGACCATGCAGGATCGGACTAGGCGTATGTTACAAGTGCAGGGAACAAGGGCATATATCTCGAGATTGTCCACACAGGAAAAGTCGAGATGCAACCGAATCTGATTCTCAGACCCGAGTAATTGCAAACTAGCAATTGAATCTTTAACTTCCTTACATACCATTAATATGTAATATTCATTCGTGATGCATGACAAGTTTTGATAATCATGAAGTCCAAATCGATGATTAGTCGAAGACTATTAATTGTTGAGACGAAGTGATATTTAGTTAACTTAGAGAAGCGGTCAGGCTCTTGAAGGATAAGAATCAGAGTGACGCAGCGAAAGCAGGGTGGATTAAACCTAAGGAATCAAAAGTGTTGAGAGATACATGGAGTTATTGTTTGAAATCCAGTGACGGTAAAACTTTGAGGAAGAGGAATAGAGCAAATTCAACCTTTAGTTGTTAATTGTTTAAGAGACGCGTGAAGATGAGACCGAATTCCTACTACGAGAGAGTTTTCGAGATAACTCTTGAAGGTGTACCAGAATTTCCATCTCAGGGAGAAAGTGAGTTTGCAATAGACTTAGTACCGAAAGCGAAATCAGTGTTGATTGCGCCATAAGCAAAGACACCATTATAATTGGTAGAACTTAGGGTTGAGTTGAAGGGAATTGTCTGACCAACTATTTCTCAGTGGGCAGTGCCAGTTATGCCGGAGAAGAAGAAAGAGAACGGCAGGCAGCCTTATGCAAAGGGAGTGTGCTAACAAATCTTTGCGACTCGATCTAACCTTTCTTTTGAAGCCTGCATTGAAACTCTATTCGGAGTTCTTCTTAAATGACTTAATCATCTTTCCAGTTTTACTCCTTACACACAAGAATCTTGATTCTCGGGAGCTCGCTGTGAGTGGAGTTGCTCTTATTCGCAAATTGTGTTCTTCAAAATCGGCTGAGACTTCTCTGACTCTATACGCTCTGTTCTTTCTACCAAAGGTCCTTGATTTGAACTCTTTTCTTGAGATGCACCTAGATTCCTCTTCTTGTGCATTCCATTATTTCGGTATAACTTTGATTAGCCATATATAAAACTTTCTTTCTGATTTCTCACGAACACTGTTCTATTATTCATTCCTCTTTTGAGCTTAATGTCTTTTTGAAAATCAACTCGAGCTTATATTAGTATTGCGTATGAATCCTAGCTATAACAATCGAGACGTTGATTCCTTAGAGCAAGACTTTTGGACGTGAAAGATGAAGCATGTAATTGTGCGACATTAAAAGAATTTTGGAGCTTTAAATTCTTTTCGACTGTAATGTCTATGTGTAAGTTAACACGCTAGAATGCACCGTCTGTATGGATGCTGGAATGCGAAGAAGCTTGCTGCTCTTTCAGATCTATATGTTAATGATGCATTTGGTACCCCGAGCATGCGTAGGGAGCTTTCGAATCTCGAGAGAAGGTTAACTTCAGTGCTAGTAGCCATGATACCCGAACTTAATTAACTACTCGAAATTATTGCGATGCATTATCAAAAGGGATTAGGATATGCATGAATACGACATCGTGAAGTGGTGACAGATGCCTGAGTAGGAAGTCTTTAAGTATTGCTTGGATGACCAAAGAGAAAGAACTGTTAAGTAAGTTAAGGTCTTAAGTTGGGTGTTGAGAAAGTGGATGGAGGTGTCAGATTAAACCAATTACAAATTACAAGAGATCATAAGGTCGAGAACTTAGGGAGTGAAATAATGGTGATAAGGAGCTACTAAGGATATTGATGCTTGTTGAATCAAGAAGATACCAACAGAGAATTGTGTCAAAATCGGAGGTTGAGACAAAATACTATTATCCGAAGCTCACAAGAGAGGATTTTCAAATTTACCCTGAAATTACTAAAACGTACCACGAATTCAAGAAGATATTTTCAAGCGGCCAGAAATAAAGAACAAAGTGGCGATGCATGTGATTGTGTGTTTAACGCATGAGAAAGTGAAAAGTGACCACCAGAAGCCATTCAGAATGCTACAACTATTGAAGATTCTACACTGAAAGTGAAGAAGGGGTTGCTATTGATTTCGTAATAGATTGCCAAGGTCTAGGACAAAAGGTGATGCTATTAGGTAATCGTGGATCAAGTGACCAAGTCCATTCCATCCATCGGAGCAAACTATTTATCGGGGATATTAATGAGACTATACATCAGGAAGAAGGTGAGGCATCACGGTGCACTAAATGCCTCTGTATTGATCGAAAACTAGAGCATCAAACATTTTAGTTCTTGAATTAATAGCTGAGGTGACGGAGAAAAGCTACGCAACTTTGAGTTAAGATTCTCTCTATGAAAAGCCGATAGAAGAGTTATGCGGACCTGAGAAGAAAACTTTTCAAGTTTGAAGAAGGAAGTCCTGTATTCGTGAAGGTTACCTCAACAAGCTGGAATCAATGAGTAAGTCAAGACAAATGGGTTGAAGCCAAAGTGTTTTAGGGCATGAGTTAATGACGAGGATGGACTATTTCAGATTTTGAAGAAAATTGGGCCATCGGTGTATCGGGTAACTCTATCCCCACATCTTTCGAACCGGTATGATGTGTTTCACATCTTAGTTTCAGCAGTACATTTCTGATGCCAATCACATATTAGAACCTGAACCAGAGCAACTAAGAGAAGATCTAACGGTTCAAATAACCTCGGTTAGAATTTATAATATGACACCATTGCCAAACAGCTACGTAGAGAAGGAGTTACGTTAGTAGAGGATGCCGGGGGTAGAGCTAGAATTAGAGGACACACCTAAGAACCCGAATCGAATATGCAGAAAGACTACCCATACCTCTTTTCAGTTAACTAAATCTGAATTTTAAGGGCAAAATTCTTAATTAGGTGGGTTGGATGTAAACCCAGTAAAATTAGCGAATAATTAACCATTAAATTAAATTTTAATAAAGAAAATTAAAAATGTAAATTTTATAGTAAAATAAGATAGAGCTAATTAAAATAATAATTTTGACACTAATTTCAAAGAATTTGGCCCAAGATTGGACCAAACGGACCGAACCAATTGAACCGTACCCAAAATGGACCCAAGGCCTAACCCATCAGCCCAATTACACTTTAGAAGAGCCAATTCTCTTCTTCCCTTCAGCCAAAACATGTTGAAGCAATGCTCAAGGTGAGGGGAATGAAAACAGAACCCTAACACCACAATCAAATTACCATAACTTCTTGCTCCGAGCTCCGATTGCCACACCATTTTCGGTCACGTGACCACCACATCGAGCTCTACGAATCTATCAGAATAATTTCATAGGTAAGCCTTATTCTCACTCCATTTGCTCTACCCCTTTGATTCTCAAAAATTATGAGTATACATGTTGAGAATTTGTTGGCTTTGATACCTTAGGTTCGATCTAGCTTGCGAGAATTGTTAGGCTTGGTTTGTTTGGTCCATGGGTACGGTAAGGATCATTAACCCTAGTCAATTCTTTGATTTAGTGTGTTGGAATGAAATTTGGGTATATAAATGTTATGAAATGTGTTAGGTGTGTATGTATATGTGATATGAAGCTAGTGGAGGTGTTGGAAGCTTAAGTGGAAGCTTGGTTAGTGCTAGAGCTGAATTTTTGGAGTTGAGGGCTTGCTTTTTCGCCTAAGTAGGTTGCCTTGGGTAATACGTGGAAATCGGCCAAGGTATAATTTAGGTTTCATGTATTTAATATATAATGTTTTGTGAAAACCTAGGCTAGAGGACCATAGGAGTGGTTGGAATGATTAAGTATGTTGAATGTTTAGTATTTGTTATAATGGTGGATGATATGGATTGAGCATGTGTTGATTATTATTATGGTGAAATTAGTATGCTAAAATAATGTTTGAATAATGATTGATATGTTGATGAGGTTGATGGTGTATATATGGTGGATTGTTGATAGCCTTATTAATTAAAGTGAGAATTCAGGTGCAAAATTGTGTAATGTTGACGTATGATGGATGATGGAAGGGTGTAAAACTGTGTTGCTGTGATATTGAATATATTGGAACTGATTTTTAGTGCAGGATGATTGATATTTGAATGGTGAATTAACGAAATAAAGGTTTAAGGGTTTTTGTGAAAAATTAATTTTTGGCCAAACTTCAGCAAGCCATAACTCGGATTTCAGATCCCCAAATAGTTTCAAACTTATTCCATATAAAAATTGGGTTCGTGAAGGTTACGCTGTTTGAAGAACGGATGAAAAATGATTTAAAACGAAAAAGTTATGCGCGTCGGAAGTTTGGGGTTCAAAACTAAAATTCTGCAGATTTTCAGACTTAGCCATTTTTCTGATCAGAACGCAATGTATGCGTACGCATACCCGTCATTTGCGAAGGGTTGCTTTTGCCCCGCGTGTAAGCATACACGGACAAGGCTATGCGTATGCGAAATGGGCTAAAATGTATGCCCACGCGTACACGTGGCCCACGTGTACTCATGACCTGAGAGTTTTGCGTATGCGAACACCATCACACACGGCCAATCATTTTTGTTTGGCGTGCGTGCGTATGCGTGAAAGGGGTTGCGTACGCAAAATGGGCCAAAGTGCACGCCCACGCATACACGTGACCTACGCATACGCGTGGCCCCTGTTTCAGAAAAAATGAATTTTTGTGTTTTAAAGTTCAAATTTCAACCTCTAAATCTCTATTTTCATTCTTTTAACCCTAGATCTTATTAGTAAGCCTAGTAATAAGGGGGAGTTAGGAAATGGAGGGAACTTGGGAGTGAAGCAAAGTTGAAAAAGTCATGAATTATATATGGAAATGTGTATACTTAAAGTGTATATGGTACCATGGCTTTAATGATATTATTATGCAATAATTACAAATGTTTATGAATGTTTATTGGCTTATACACTCTATTATCTAAGACACGAGTTCCCCTGGGTAAAGTACCGTGGCTTGCCACCACGTTTTCCAGTTTGAGACTCGATACTCTGTTGACCCTATGTATGTATGTATGTATGTATAAATTATGAATGATAAGAGAAAAAGCTATGCATAGACTCATGGGGATGCGCGACGGGGTACAGTCCAGGGTTTAGCAGTCGGGCTTGTCAGGTTGGCTTGATAACCGACAGATGAGACTCATTAGCCATAGAATCGGCATACATCATGTGCATATTGTTTGGTTTTCTTGCTCGAGCATTAATTGAGAATGCCTAAGTGAATTATTATATTAATTGTTATATTTGCTAATTGTAGTACTTGTATAATAGCTGTGTTTCCCCTTGCTTGCTGTGTATGATTGCATATATGCATATTGAATGAAATGTGAATGTTGCACTTCCACTATCTGAGATACGAGTTTCCCTGGAAGAGAGCAGTGGCTAGCCACCATGTGCTCCAGGTGGAGACTCGATACTCTGCTGACCCTATGTCATAAGTGTGGCCGGACACTGTAAAAGTTCCGGATGAGCTCACCCCCGTGAATATACACTAGTGAGGGTGTTGGATATGAATTATGATTTATGATTGAGTATAACTTGAGTTGGGGATGCACGACAGAGGGACAGTCCAATGGTTAACTACTAGGACTTGTCGTGTTAGCTTTATAACTGACAGAAGATATCATCAGCCATTAGGACAGGCATTCATCATATGTATATTATGTGAATTGTTTGGAATTGCCTAATTGACTGCATATTACCTGCTAATTGTCTAAATGTCATATCTGCTTCCTATTTGTATATCTCCTTGTCTGGTATAATTGTGTTTGCCATATTATATTACTGCTGGTGGTTGGGAGGTTTGCAGGATTCAGAAAGGAGAATGTTAGTTAGACTGGAGATCTTTAGTCAGTTTCCATTTATGGTTTAGTCTATCTATAAGCTTTGATTTATCTGGTGGAAGTTATAGGATTACCTTCGGCTTTCCCAGGACATTACATGTTAGATATGTGGGTATTGTTACCATACTGAGAACCTCGGTTCTCACCCATGCGGATTTTGTGGTTTTCAGATGCAGGACATGAGGCTTCTCGCTGAGGCATGCTGGAGACTTCTGGATTAGCGAAGATCCTTGGTTCTCGGGACTTTATTTTTGGTTTTATGTTTTTACTTAAATACTTGTTATCTCCACTGAATAATTACATACTGTTTTGACTCCTCTTAGAGGTTGTTTTGGAGAGTAGGTTTTGATAGTTTGTCCTTGGGGTTTCCCTTGGGTTTCTTACTTTACATATATGTATATACTTCTATGCTTGGACCGGTTTTCTTTGTAACCGGATCTTGAGTTTTGATATTCGTACCTTTGGCACTCTTTGTATATATTCTTGCGCTAGCTTATCCTTTATCCGTTACGTTATATTATCGATCGAAGTGTTGTGATTTTCTATTTAACGGTTTTGTTTTATCCCTTTCTTCAAAGGCTCCTAGGCTCCTAGTTATAAACATTTTTTCACAATACTATATATACTAAATTTTATTTTTAGAGCTATTAAAATTGTGTCACAATACTAAATATATAAAGAAAAAAAGTATAATACTAACCAGTTATATTTTCTTCACATCTACTGTTTTGATAAGATCTATTTCCATGAAATTTTGATAGTATGTAAAAAGAACACATTAACAAAATTATAAAATTGTTCAATGAATTAAGTTTGTAAAGTATCAATGGTAATTGAGAAGTTACTTTATAAGAAACAAATCATACAAAATTAAATTGATTGAAAGTAATAGAATACGTAGAATACCCATTAATATCATAATTATCCAAACTCTGAATAACTAAAAAAAATAGATAGTAAACATAAAATATAAATACATGATAGGTCGTTTGAGTTCCTGTAAAAAGTTACCATTTGAAAAATGAGTCAAGTGTAATCGTATAATAGATTTATTAAGTGAAGAAATTATCATTTATAATTCACAATGTTATATATATTAATTAAAAATATTTGAACCTTTTTTGTGTATTAAATAAAACGTTTAAAAGAATTGTAGAATATTAAAAAATATAAAATGTAAAATTCTATTAGATATTAATTGGACCACTATTATTATGAGCATCTGAATAATAGCAATCATATTATTGGAAAGACAATAATGTATTTTAAATGATTATATTTTACGGTGTATAATTATTCTTTAGAGATAAGTAATTCATGAATATAAAAATTATATTAAACTGGTAGCATAATAAATATATTAAAAATAGTAAATTTATCAATGTAAATTTATGTAGTGAAGAAATTGCCACTTTTGATATATCTATTTTTTAGAAGGAAAAATATAAAAAATCAAAATTATATACAATTTTTTTTTGTTATACAGTGAAAAAATTTAAGTTGCAATTATATTATTAAACATATATCTAATATAATTTTTTTTAATAAT
>NC_029792.2:75554709-75568287 GCF_000816755.2 Arachis ipaensis
AATTAAATAAATATAAGTATACAAGATTCTTACCCATATTTGGACCATTCAGTATATTACTTGAACCAGCTCCGCTGTTATTGTGAGTATCTGTATATGTAAAAAAATTATTATTAGGATGAGAATAATGTAATTTGATAATTTAAGGGTACATTCAAGAGATAAATTATACATAATTGGTACTAAGTACAGTAACATAGACATATCGTAAAAAATAATTCACCTTAAATGATAAACTAACAACATAAATTTATTAATGGGAAGTATAACTTAGAGTACCTGATACAGAATATTGATGAGCGAGTGTATTTGTGATATCTTGTAATGGTCTTGTCATGTTAGTTCCACTCGATGTATCGATTTGTTTTCCTCGTCTAATACTCCCTCGGTAACTGGCACGCCTTCTGGCAAGGTGTTGCTGCCTCTGTTCTTCGCTCATATTTTGTCTTTATTGCCTGGCATAGTCTTGCCAAGTTCGTCGACCACTTCCACGTGAATCTTCCATTGATATGTTGTCAACGATAAAAAATAAAAAAAAAACATAGTTTTACACTTTTATTTACTGACGAAAAGCAAGTTACAGTAGGTTTTACGTTATATTTAGGTGAAGTGAGAAGGATGTAGGAGAAGATAGATGAGAAATGAAGAAAATTTTTTCTATTATGGAGTAACTAGTAATGTGAAGTGAGAGAGATTAAGAGGAGAAACTGGTATCCTATTAGTTATTACAGATGAAGATGAAGTAGTGGAGTATTATGCAGTAACATGAAGTGAGAGAAATTAACGGGAGAAACTGGTATCCTATTAGTGAAATAATTATAGAAATTACATTAACATGAAGGTGAACGTGAATGAAAATGAAGTAGTGGGAATTCTGTAACTAAGAGTAAGTTATTAGGAAGGATAAAAATGGAAAAAAATTTTGGATACCAAAATGAGTTTTAGCATTATATATTGTTATAGATAATAATAAATATTGTACAAAAGAAATCAAAAGGAATTCAGATACAATTCCTATCCCTCTGTATAAAAATAAAATCCTAATAACAAAGGCGAGGAAATTCTATGAAAGCAACTTAACACATAACTTAACTCAAATAAAACTAATAACTGTTCGCAGCTTCAAAATCAGTCCTCGAGCCTGTGTCACTGAAAGGGTGGAAGATTTTGGGGTGAGAACAAACCACACATTCTCAGTAGGGAATGGAAATGGCGTAAAAGTAATGAAATAAAGTACAAATAATTAACTTTACTCAATAAAACTATATTTTTATCAAACCCTTTGAAAATACCCTTGGTTCTACTTTAGCTAACCAATTACCTCTTTTTAAAATCTCTAAACTCAAAACAAATTCTAAATATAAAACTAGTTATATTACCCGTCTCTCAGCCATATAGTTAATCCTCAATCAAATGTCAATTCGTAATCACTTTAATACATTTACAAACAAATAGTACAAGCAAGAGATTCAATTCAATGTACAAGTGTCACAACAAGACAAATAGCACAATCACAAAGAAATAAGACAAGCAAGCACAATCAAATGCAAATGTGCAACCAACATAATGCATGTCTATCCCTAACGCAGGCCATGAGCTCATGTGTCGGTTGCCTACCCACTCCCGACATTACCCAGGCACAAGTCCCAGATATAGCTTTCTAAATGCATACAGTGTGCTTATAAGTCGTACGGCTAGGCCACATACAGTGTGACTTTCCAAATCAATAAGCATACATTTAGAAAACAGTTCTCAGTGTGTGGGAGTCCCCACTTTACATTTGGCACTAAGGCCCAAACAAAGTCGCATCTACTATCCTGTGGCAGACATTCCTTTAATTCATATATTTCTTTGATCTTTGTTCTCTGCTCTCCTGTAGTAGAGATTCCTTTAATTCATATATTTCTTTAACCTTTGTTCTCTGCTCTCCTGTGGCAGAGATTTCTTTAATTATCTTTCTTTTCTTTACTTTTCGTTCTTCTTCTTTTCTTTCTTATCAAAACGAAATCAAAACATAACTTAAAGTAAAATCCCTTTTCAAAAGATTGAGTTTAAAACATTATACTTTTCTTAATAAATCGATTCGAAAATGAAGCTCTTTTCGTAATAAATCGAAATCAAACAATATTCTTAAATCATATTTGCTTTTAAATAACATTTTAAATAAAGTTTTAGTTTTATAAAAATTCGGTAGCATTTCCTCTAAAATTCAGACTATGCCATCCTCCCAGGGTCCCTACCAAATCATTTTCAATTCTAAAAAATCATTGATAAATCCAACAAATCATATCCATTGTCAAAGCATTTATAAATCTGAAAGTTAACTAGTTTTAATATCAAATTATTTTCAACTCCCCATTTGTTACCAATAAATCAACCAACGCTTTCTCAAACTCTTTCCAATAGTTTTAAATCTAAGTCATTCTTTACTTTAGAAATATAAATCAAATTTTTCAATATAAAACCATTTATTCGATATGCGTAAATATATAAACATATTCTTTTCTCAACATAGAAACATTTCTCAAAATAAGCTTATAAGTCGGATTTTCAAATCAAAATCACTTTTTTTTATATCTTTATAAAAATTTGGACAGGACTTCCCTTAACATTCGAATTCACCACCCTTATGGGCTCCTTCATTCTCTCAACAATTCCCAAATCATTGTAACAGTACTTACTATTATCAAACAAATCTCAAACCATCAATCAAACTAAGAAATTAACATGACTAAAAATTCCAACAACATCCACAGCCTCAATCCAAACTCAATTCATATCCCAGTTTAACAAACAACACCAATTAAACACCATTCACAATCACAATTCAACAAATTCACATCAATTAGTAATACTAAACTCTCGTAAATTATTTGCAATTATTCAATAAGCTTTTTAGGCATTCTTAAATTAAAACATTTAACTTTAAAAACAAACTCCCTACCTCCGTATGAAATCAAAATCAACGAAAGCTCTCGAGAAACTTTTTGACCGAGTTACTGAAGAGAAAAGCGTCATAAATCCTCTGTGTCTTCTAGAACTCCAATTGACTGAACTCAAGGAGAAGGGGAGCTACGTCACCATCAATTTCTACCAGACAAAAATAATGCCAACGTGTAGAGGAAGAGGATACAAACATTTTTATCGGATTAGATTTTTTATTGGAGTTATGGATTTCAAAAAATCGAAGGCGGAAACCTTATGGTCATGGAGGTTCTCTCTTCCTCACTCTCGGTTCCTTTCTTTCTTTTCAAGTTCAATGACAAATGAAGAGAAGTGAATATGGATTCTTGATTAAGTGGCATTAGTTTATTTAAATGAAAGGGCATGTGTCATACTTATATATATATATATATTATGAACCACACTTCTTATTTCTTTTCTTATGGCTTCGGTGGAAGAAAGAAAAGGATAATGAAATTATATGATTATTAAGATACATGTGTCATGTTTATAAATTTATGTATTGAACTTTAATAACCATAAAATTTTATTTAATTATTTTTGTTAAAAATAATTTTTTTTAAATAAAATCTTAATATAATATAATAACTCATAAATAACTAATTATTTAATTTTCAAAAATCTGAGTATTACAATTATAAATTAATAGACGACATTTAAAGTTTTTAAAGAAATACAATAGAAGCATTATCATTCTGAAAATATTCTTTATATATTTAAGCATAATTGAGAATAAAATTCTACTCTATCGAATATTTTACCTCATATATTATCTAGAACTTTAAACTAGGACAATTTTATATTACCTCTTTATTTTGTGCTTTTATAATTTAACATTTTAAAGATTTTTTGTAGTAATTTTAATTTCAACAAAATATAATATAAATAAGATCACATTAATATTAAAATAAAAAAATACTTATCAAATAAATTTGAAAAATAAATAATATATTAACAAAAAAAATAAAATTAATTTCTTAAAATTAATTTCTCATTAATATATCAAATAAAATTATATTCTTAATTTTCCTTGCTTCCCTTCACTACAGTTGTAAATTTTATACCGTTTTTTATTAATTTCACACGTAACATTTACCTTCATTTTCCTTTCTCTTCAATTTATTTACAAAACTGTATTAATTATTATATATTTTTAGTCTCTTTTTCACGTACAAATTTTCTCTCATCAATTTATTTAAAAAAAATTATTACTTTTTTATATAATATTTGTTTTTTAATTTTTTTATATGTATATACCTATCAATAATGAACTGAAGAACTCATAAATTATTTTGTTAACTCTTTTTTTTATTTTTTAAATGGTTTTTTAAAAGATAAAATTATTTTTAAAATTTTTTAAATTATTGATTATATAAAGTATTGTAATTAAAATTTGAGTACATAAATATTTATTTTTATATTAAATTAAATAAATTATACAACAAAAACTTTAGTAATTTTGTATTCCATAATATTATTTGTTTGTCATATAGCCCTGATTATTTGATGAGTTTAATTTTGATGGCATTGCGTAATAAGATGCACGTGTAAAACTATTTTACACTAATATAACATCAAAATTAAATTCTTATTTGATTGACATAAAAAGACGCAAAAAAAAATTTTGCAACTACCAATGATTTTGTTAAAATATTGATATGTTTATTTCCTAACCTATTAACAATATAGGGTTCTAACATTTAAGTAAATGAAAATTTGTTTATGATTAAATTAAAATAAATAATTTATATTTCAAAAAAATTAATTAATTAAATATTATTTGTTTGGCATATAGTATTGATTATTTGATTGGCATATAAAAGATGCAAAAAAAATCTGTACCTATCAATAGTAAAATGAAAAAACTCTCATAGATATTTTGCTAATTATTTTTTGAATTTTTAATCAGTTCTATATTGGTTAATATTATTTTTTTATTGAATATTAGATTGACATATAACATTAAAGATGTAGTAGGATACTAACATCTATGAATTAGTTTTTTTAAATAACCTAATAACACAATAAATATATAACTTTTCTGTTATATATTTTTTAATAGTTTCAACCTTCACAATATTATACAGACTAATTTAGATAGCCAAAATAAATTAAAATAAGTAACAACATGAAGATATAGAATTCTACTTTTTGTTATATAGTACAAAATAATATAATAATATAATAAACTGTAATAAAAATAAAGTAAAATAAGTAACAACAAGAAGATATAGAGTTTTACTTTTTATTCTGTAGTACAAAGATAATATAATAATCTAATAAATTGTAATATTCTGGTACAAAAGAACATAAAATTTAATCAAAATACTATTTATATACTAAAATCTACCACCAATGTATTTGTGAATAAATACATGTGTAGTTTAATTTATTTTCAATGTGTATTTGTATTCTAGCATGTATTTTATACTGGTAGCTAACTTTGGTGTCTGATTTTAGTGTACACGTAGCATAACTCAAACTTAATATTATCCTTTTCAGTAGCTTTTTATCTTTTTATTTTAATTTTATTAAAAAATAATAATATCATTTCAACCTTTACAATATTATACAGGCTAATTTAGATAGCCAAAATAAACTAAAATAAATAACAACAAGAAGATATAGAATTTCACTTTTTGTTATATAATACAAAAATAATATAATAATACAATAAACTGTAATAAAAATAAAGTAAAATAAGTAACAATAAGAAGATATAGAATTTTATTTTTTGTTCTGTAGTACAAAGATAATATAATAATCTAATAAATTGTAATATTCTGGTACAAAAGAACATAAAATTTAATCAAAAATACTATTTGTACACCAAAATCAGCCACCAATGTATTTGTGTATAATAAATATATGTGTAGTTTAATTTATTTTCAATGTATATTTGTATTCTAGCATGTATTTTATACGGGTGGCGGACTTTGGTGTACACATAGCATAACTCAAATTTAATATTATTCTTTTCAGTAGCTTTTTATCTTTTTATTTTAATTTTGTTCAAAATATTAATATCATGTACTTTTAACTTTTAACTTTTAAGATAAATGTAAAGATTTGACATTTTATATATTAGATAATTTAAATAATTTATTATAGAAGAAGTTAAGAATATAAGAGAGAGAGGGATTTTTTTTAACCTATTAAATATGAGTTATATCAAGTGATGATTAAGAAATATATTAGAACTCTAAATTCAAAAGTTCTTTTTTTTACTCTCTTTATATCGTATTTCACTTTAACTAACTATTTTTTATGGATAGTATTTAAGTGACACAAAATAGTAAGAAGGTTTGTATTAGATTATGAAAATTAATATCATCTTTATAGTAGGATCACATTATTTCAAAATATGCAAAATAAAATAATAAAATATAGTTTAATTAATTTACATAATAAAACAAACGTACAACTTATATAATAGTAGTCAAATGTAAGAAACAATGACAGTCTTTTATTCTAAGGGCCTATATTAAATTGTAACTTAACTTTATAATTATTAGTTAAAAACTTATACTAATGTACTATTTTTATTATATTAGTTAAAAATTTTGAATGTTTTATGTCGTACATTTTTTTAATAGAATAATAAGACAACTTAAAACCCACATCAAGAAAAAGTTATTCTTTTTATACATTTAGATATTCAAAAGACACAAAAACCAATTCTTTTAACAATACTTCAACGACTCATAAAAGTTTACATAATAAATGATTATAGATCAAAGTTGTAAACCCCGCAAAAATTGGTAGATAATTAGTTAATAAATTGAATTTTAATTAAGAAAATTAAAAATGCAAAACTAATATCAAAATAGGATAGAGCTCGTCAAAATGAGAATTTTGATACCAATTTTAAAAATTTGGCCCAAAATTGGACCGAAAGGGCCAAACCGGTTGAACTGGGGTCCAAACCGGGTCCGTGGGTCCAACCGGACCCATAATTAAAAAGAAGCAGCAGCTCCTTCTTCCCCCATTTCATGCAACGATACCAAACAGATTGGGGGAGGGAAGAAGAGCTCTCAAACCCTCATCAACCTTTGATCCACCATAACTTCCCCGTTTGAGCCCCAATCGCCGCACCGTTCGCGGCCATGCGTCTAGTGCGTCGAGCTCTACATTTCTATTGGATCAATTTCACCGGTAAGCTCCATTTTTGTTTCAGAATCTCCATCCCCTTTCTATTCTTGAAATTGAAACCCTATGGTGAGATTTTACCAATTTTGATGTTCTAGGTTCGATTTAACTTGTGGAGCTTACTGGATTTGAGTTGCTATGCGTGTAGAAGCGGTAAGGTTACCCTAATCTTAAATTTAATTTTTAATCCATTAGGTAAATTCTCAATTGGTAATATATGTGTGTATTAGGTACGAATTAAGTCCATATATATGCATTGGAAGTGAAAAGTGAGTGTTTGAAGGCTTATGGGTGATTGAAGCTTGGTTTGTGGCTGGTTCTTTGAGTGTTGGGGCTGTGTTCTTGCTTGTGAGGCTACCTTGGATTGAATAAAGTGATCGGCCAAGGTATGGTTTAGGCTTCGCGTGTTTAACATTTAAGGTGTTGTGAAAACTTAGGCTAGAAAAACCATAGGTTAAGTTGAATTGGTTAATTGCATTAAGTGATTAGTCTTGTGAAGTTGTTGAATAAATTGTTGATTAACATGTGTTGGAATTTATGAGGTGTTGAAGTTATTGAATGTGTGATCTTGAAGTTGAGCTAGTGTTAGAAATTATATGCATGAATTGTTGGTATTGAATTTGTATTCTTGAAACCATTAATGAAGGATTGATATATGTTAATAGAATTTAATTGATATATGTTGATAAAAGGTTGATACATGTGATGAAGGGTTAGTATATGTGAAGAGTTAATATATAAATGAGGGGTTGTTTATATATGTGATGTATGTTGATATGTATTGGTAGTTAAGGCTTGTTGGAGTAGTGAAAGGTAAATTGGAAGTGGTTGTTAATGAAGTAGGCTTGGTGTGTTAGTAATGTGCAGGTCTTGATGGTAAGGAACTTGAAATCGGTGAAAATGAGGTTTGGAAGCAAATTGGTAAAAAGTGAATTTTGGTAAACTTTGGAAGTCCATAACTTACTCCTCAAATTTTGGATGGAATTGTGGTTTGTTTCAAATGAAAAATGGTTCTGTAAGCTTTTAAACGATATCAATTTTGTAAAAAACAAAATTTTGTGGAGAAAGTTATGGACAACGGAAATTTGGTATATAAAACTGTGATGCAGGTGCTAAAATCTGGTTTATAGCAGCTCCCTGGTATTCTGCCAATTTTGGAAAAATGTCCTTCAACGTGTACGTGTACGCGTACGCGTGGCATGGCATTTTAACGATGCAAGCACGAGAAGCCATGCGTGCGCGTGAGAAGCTAATGTGCAAGATCACGCGTACGCGTGGCCTCTGTTTGCTGCAAACTGGATTTTGGCTGTTTAAACCAGATTTTCACTCCTAAACCTTCATTTCCTTCTCTTTTAGACTTAGGATATAGTACTGAGTCTAGTAGATAATTGAAGCTAGGAAAATAAGATAACTTAGGGGTGAAGTAAGGGGTAAATGATGACTTGTGTGAAGAAGAGGAGAATATTAAAGAAGTTTGACGCCAAGGCTTGATAAATGATTATATATATTGATTATGAATATGAAATGGCTTATGAATGATGATATCTGAGATACGAGTTTCCCTGGGTAAGAACCGTGGCTTGCCACCACGTGTTCCAAGTCGAAACTCGATACTCTGTTGACCCTACATCGTAACGGTGATCGGGCACGTATAAATTCATGGGTATGGATAACCCCAATTGAGTGATTAAATGATAATTGATTGTGAAATCTATGCATAGACTCATGGGATGCGCGATGGGGGATAGTCTAAGGTTTTCGGACTTGTCAGGTTGGCTGGATAACCGACAGATGAGCTTCATCAGCCATAGGACAG
The DNA here is from genome assembly GCF_000816755.2 of Arachis ipaensis. Classification (NCBI taxonomy): domain Eukaryota; kingdom Viridiplantae; phylum Streptophyta; class Magnoliopsida; order Fabales; family Fabaceae; genus Arachis; species Arachis ipaensis. The sequence continues at coordinate 75,563,639 of NC_029792.2, forward strand.
GCATGCATCATATGCATTAGTGTGTTTTGATTGCTATGCATTTCTTGGGTTTGCCTAATTGAATATATACCTCCTGCTACCTGTTATACTTGCTACTTGCACTATCTGCTTATTACTTGTGCGTGAACTTGCTTGGTTGCTTGTTTCTGCTGAATTATGGACGACGAAGGAATGGAAGAAAGGGTGAAATGGTTTGATGTTATGTTAGGTTTAAAATTGGGTGAGTTTAGGAAGGTCTAGATTACCTACCCCTATTTATGCCTTCTGGTTAGTAATTAATGTAACAGCCCAGACCACCCGCTAGCACGCTATTGTCCGCTTTGGCACACAAGGCCTCACGGTTTTGCCTTTGACGATAGGGATGATAGCCGAAGCCTCCCACACTCACTCGTCAAAACACGTCATGCTAGGGAGAGGTATCCACACCCTTATAAGGCATGCTTCGTTCCCCTCCCCAACCGATGTGGGACCTTACAATCCATCCCCCCCTAAGGGAGCCCAGTGCCCTCGCTGGCACATCGATCCGGGCTCCGGCTCTAATACTATCTGTAACAGTCCAGACCACCCGCTAGCACGATATTGTCCGCTTTGGCACACAAGGCCTCACGGTTTTGCCTTTGACGATAGGGATGATAGCCGAAGCCCCCCACACTCACTCGTCAAAATGCGTCATGCTAGGGAGAAGTATCCACACCCTTATAAGGCATGCTTCGTTCCCCTCCCCAACCGATGTGGGACCTTACAGCATGCACGAGAAGCCTTGCATGTGCGTGAGAAGCTAATGCGTATGATCACGCGTACGTATGATTCACGCGTACGCGTGATTTGCTGTTCGTTCCACGCGTACGCGTGACCCATGCGTACGCGTGGCTTCTGTTTGCTGCAAACTGGATTTTGGCTGTTTAAACCAGATTTTCACTCCTAAACCTCTATTTTCCTTCCTTTTTAGACTTAGGATATAGTACTGAGTCCAGTAGATAATTGAAGCTATGAAAATAAGATAACTTGGGGGTGAAGTAAGGGGTAAATGATGACTTGTGTGAAGAAGATGAGAATATTAAAGAAGTTTGACGCCAAGGCTTGATAAATGATTATATATATTGATTATGAAAATGAAATGGCTTATAAATGATGATATCTGAGATACAAGTTTCCTTGGGTAAGAACCGTGGCTTGCCGCCACGTGTTCCAGGTCGAAACTCGATACTCTGTTGACCCTACGTCGTAAGGGTGACCGGGCACGTATAAATTCTCGGGTATGGATAGCCCCCATTGAGTGATTGAATGATAATTGATTGTGAAATCTATGCATAGACTCACAGGGATGCACGACAGGGGACAGTCTAAGGTTTTCGGACTTGTCGGGTTGGCTGGATATCCGATAGATGAGCCTCATCAGCCATAGGATAGGCATGCATCATATGCATTTGTGTGTTTTGATTGCTATGCATTTCTTGGGTTTGCTTGAATATATACCTCTTGTTACCTGTTATACTTGCTACTTGCACTATCTGCTTATTACTTCTGCGTGAACTTGCTTGGTTGCTTGTTTCTGCTGAATTATAGACGATGGAGGAATGGAAGAAAGGGTGAAATGGTTTGATGTCATGTTAGGTTTAAAATTGGATAAGTTTAGGAAGGTCTAGATTACCTACCCTTATTTATGGCTTCTGGTTAGTAGTTAAGTTTTACAATTGTACGACGGAGTTCTAGGATTGCCTCTGGCATTCCCAGGACCTTATTTATTATACGCGTGGCACCTTTAGCATGCTGAGAACCTCCGGTTCTCACCGCATACTGTGTTGTTGTTTTCAGATACAGGTCGAGAGGCTCCTCGCTAGGCATCTGGATTTTCCTGAAGCAGAGTAGTCCCTAGATTGTATTTTGGGTTTTTAGTTTGTTTATATGTATATATGTACTTAGCTTGCTCTCCAGGAAACTTGTTATTTTGTTCCTTATAGAGGTTGTGGGAGAGTTAGGGCCTTATTCTGCACTTTGGGTACTGTATTTTTGACTCTCTTTTCTTTCTTTCGTTCATTTATATCTTGAACCTTTAGGTTTCTTAGCACGCAAGTAATTCTTTTTCTCGAGCGTTGCGCTTTTTATTTTGCGATTTTTGTTTACTTGTTTTTCAAGGCTCCTAGTATATTATCTCTTTTCACTATTATATGTAAATATTTTCTGATTAGAGGTCTATAACACCACACTACCTCTGTTCTACGACTTAAGCGTAAAACTCTATATAGTAGGGTGTTACAAAAGTGATAGACAAGATTGAAAGTTGCGATATTAGTACTTGGTGATAATTAATTACAATCGGGTGAAGAGAAGGTGCGAGGAGAAGAAGAAAATGAGACAGGAGAACAAGGCAATAATAGTGTGCGAGAGAAATAATAGTAAGAGAAAATAATAGTGTGTGATACAATGAGAAGATATAATAAAAGTATACATTAATAATTTAAAAAAGTAATAAAATTAAAGATAATTTAATAAATTGAATATAAAATTTAAAAAATAAAATATTTTTTATCTATTAGGTTATTTTATCAAATCTATAATTAATTGAATTAATTGAATTTGTCCCTACTATATTAAGGACTCAATTTAATTGAATAATCTTGAAGCGTTTATATAGTTATTTTTATAGTCAATAAATCTGACAGTTTTTTAAGATTCAAAAAGTTATTAATAAGGATATATACGATGAATTACGAGGATTTTTTTCAGGTACACAATTTTTATATTCTCCTATTTTGTTTATTAATTATTCTTATAGTTTGATATTTAAAAATAAAAATTTTATTATATCTTCTTATTGTATCACACATTATTATTTTCTCTTCCTATTATTTCTCTCGCACACTATTATTGCATTGTTCTCCTTTCTCATTTTCTTCTTCTCCTCGCACCTTCTCTTCACCCGGTCGTAATTAATTATCACCAAGTACTAATATCGCAAGTTTCAATCTTGTCTATCACTTTTATCTATAATCATTTATTATGTAAACTTTTATGAGTCGTTGAAGTGTTGTTAAAAGAATTGGTTTTTGTGTCTTTTGAATATCTAAATGTATAAAAACAATAACTTTTTCTTGATGTGGGTTTTAAGTTGTCTTATTATTCTATTAAAAAAATGTACGACATAAAACATTCAAAATTTTTAACTAATATAATAAAAATAATACATTAGTATAAGTTTTTAACTAATAATTATAAAGTTAAGTTGTCATTTAATATAGGCCACTTAGAATAAAAGACTGTCATTGCTTCTTACATTTGACTACTATTATATAAGTTGTACGTTTATTTTATTGTGTAAATTAATTAAACTATATTTTATTATTTTATTTTGTATATTTTGAAATAATGTGATCCTACTATAAGGATGATATTAATTTACATAATCTAATACGAACCTTCTTACTATTTTGTTTGTCACTTAAATACTATCCATAAAAAATAGTTAGTTAAAGTGAAATACGGTATAAAGAGAGTCAAAAAAAAAATTTTGAATTTAGAGTTCTAATATGTTTCTTAATCATCACTTGATATAACTCATATTTAATAGGTTAAAAAATTCCCTCTTTCTCTTATATTCTTAACTTCTTCTATAATAAATTTTTTAAATTATCTAATACATAAAATGTCAAATCCTTATATTTATCTTAAAAGTTAAAAGTTAAAAGTAAATGATATTAGTATTTTTTTAATAAAATTAAAATAAAAAGATAAAAAGCTACTGAAAAGGATAATATTAAGTTTGAGTTATGCTATGTGTATACTAAAATTAGCCACTAAAGTCAGCTACCAGTATAAAATACATGTTAGAATATAAACACACATTGAAAATAAATTAAACTACACATGTATTTATACATAAATACATTGGTGGCTGATTTTAGTATACAAAATAGCAGTTTTGATTAAATTTTATGTTCTTTTGTACCAGAATATTACAATTTATTAAATTATTATATTATCTTTGTACTACAGAATAAAAAGTAAAATTCTATATCTTCTTGTTGTTACTTATTTTACTTTATTTTTATTACAGTTTATTATATTATTATATTATTTTTGTACCATATAACAAAAAGTAGAATTCTATATCTTCATGTTGTTACTTATTTTACTTTATTTTGGCTATCTAAATTAGTCTGTATAATATTGTGAAGGTTGAAACTGTTAAAAAATACATAACAGAAAATTTAGATATTTATTATGTTATCAGGTTATTTAAAAAAACTAATTCATAGATGTTATTATCCTACCACATCTTTAATGTTATATGTCAATCTAATATTTAATAAAAAAATATCTATATTGTTAATAGGTTAGAAAATAAACATATTAATATTTTAACAAATCATTGGTAGTTGCAAAATTTTTTTTGCGTCTTTTTATGCCAATCAAATAAGAATTTAATTTTGATGTTCTATTAGAATAAAATAGTTTTACACGTGCATCTAATTATGCAACGCCATTAAACTTAAAACTCATCAAATAATCAGGCTAGGTGACAAACAAATAATATTGTGGAATACAAAATTACTAAATTTTTTGTTGTATAATTTATTTAATTTAATTTAAAAATAAATATTTATGTACTCAAATTTTAATTATAATACTTTACATAATCAATTATTTAA
>NC_029792.2:75569050-75581453 GCF_000816755.2 Arachis ipaensis
TAAATATTGATGCACTCAAAATTTTAAAAAATATTATACATAATCAATAATTTAAAAAATTTAAAAAATAATTTTATCTTGTAGAGAACCGTTTAAAAAATAAAAAAGATTTAACAAAATAATTTATGAGAGTTCTTCAGTTCATTATTGATAGGTATATACATGTAAAAAAAAATTAAAAACCAAATATTAGATAAAAAAATAATTTTTTTTAAATTAAATTGATGAGAGAAAACTTTGTATGTGAAAAAGCGATTAAAAATATATAAGAATTAATACAGTTTTGTAAGTAAACTGAAGAGAAAGGAAAATAATAGTGAAAGTTATGCGTGAAATTAATAAAAAACGGTATAAAATTTATAATTGTAGTGAATGGAAGCGAGGAAAAGATGGAGGCGATACAATCACGATGTTGAAGGAAGGAGAACGATGGCAACAGTAATAATACAGAAAAGTGCACCTAATGGTGAGAGGAGAAGCACTAAAAATTGAATAATGAGATAAAAAAATTTTAACAGAATAACGATATCAAACTGTTGGTATAAAATACTCACATAAAGAATATACCCAAAATAAAATAATAAGATCGGTAAAAAATTATTTATCACCCCTAATTATTTTTTTCCTCTTTTCATACATGGCGTCGAAAATCAACATTTGACATAGTCATTATCTAGTTCAGAAAATCACAAAAACTCATCCAAATAATTGTTACATACAGAGAAGCACATTCAAAATTGGAAAGAGAAATAAGAAAAATTGAAAACGATAAAATTAATTAAAAGGATAAATGATTGGAATAAAGAATTAAAGAAGAGGTTACGGTTCCTACAACTATTAGTGAAATACAGAATGAAAATGAGATAGATGAATATGTGTTGCTGTTAACGGTGAAAGTTCTTTTATTTAAAGTAACTGACGCATGTACGAGAGAATCTCTATCATTAAGGACAATATTGGAATGTAAATTTGGATACGAAAACTCCGTATCGGCATTATATATACTAGTCAACCACTTTTTTTATGGGATTTAAAGTTGATTATTTTAATGATTTTTGAAATTTTAAATTTGAATAACTTAAAAATAATAATATAGAATAGCTTATGCTAATATAGAAATGTTTAAATTAAAATAATCATATATTACCTATCTATAAATAATAACAATATAAAAATGATTTAATTATAATGAATATATACGTCACTTATCTACAAATAACATAATCCATAAAATAGTAATTATTATAATATATTATCTTCTTCTATCTAACTCAAAGTCATAAAAATAAATATAAAAATATGATTATTTACAAAAGATGAGCTATATTCAAAAGTCATATTTTTTCTTTGTTTGGGGACCTTTTTTTAAGTGGTAAGCCAAAGTACGGATCTGTATTTGAAAAATCTTTCATGTGCCTGCAAAAAGTGTAAAGAAGAAAAATAATTATGTGTTTTTTTTGGAAATTATAAATCAAACTATACGTAAAAACGTTAAGATAAACCTAAAGTAATTTCTGAATTTGTATTGAGTAAAAATCTTTAGCAATTCCTTACACATCTCCTTATCAATAAATTCTTGAGCCTTGAAGAACTACAAAATTTAGAAATCAATAAAATATACCATATGCCAATACATATTTCATTATATTTGAACGACAATTTAACAATAAAAAATAAAACCTGTAAAATTAAAATTTCTTGTTTGAGATTGGATTTCCTACACATGCACAACAAAGGAAGCCATTAAACCCTCTTTAGAGCATTCAAATCTATAATTATCCGATATTACCTCTATTTTGTGCGGTTTTTAATCTAATGATAGGTATCTGCAATGTTGTTCTTTACTAACATCAATTCTTTACTAATGATAGGTACCATTGCATAAGCTAGTCTTAGGATCTATGTTTCTCAATAACATCAAAGGTGCCTCTTTTTTCACCTTCAACACATGAGGTGGCAACCCGCCTGTAGAAACTGAGTTAAGGTATTCTTGTTGATATAAATTATTAGCATCTCCTTCTACCTCATCAAATGAGACTAAATTTTGTTCTTCTTCTAGAAACTGGTTGATAATTATATCATTAAGCTGCTGCACATCATGATTTTTTGGCGTCAATATTGCCCTTTCTACCATGTAAGAAGCGTTCCACCCATGAGATTTTAGGTTTGGAAATATTTCTTCTATTAACTTGTGTAACGATGTTTCACCCTCCCACGGAATTTCCATATTTGCTTGTATCCGTACAAAGTCTTCATGTATGGTGGGCTCAATTCCATCACCAATGCGCATAAGATACTCAGCAAAAATATGATCATTAGAAGATCGCATATTTTATCGCAAATGGAGAATTTTAGTGGAAGCCCATAAATGAGACTTAACTATAGAAGCTGAAATCATTTGTATAGCCTTTCGGTACGACAAGCAGTACTGGGCGGAAATCTCCTCCCATCACCATCACTTTTTCTCTAAATGGCATATCGTTTGCTAATATGTCTCTCAGAGTGCGGTCTAATGATTGCACTGATTTTTTATTTGCCATTGGTGCTTCATCCCAGATGATTGCCGTTGTTTGTCTAATCAGCTTTGCAAGATCTGATTGTTTGCCTATGTTGCAAATGGATGATGGTTTTGTATTAATTGGGATCTTAAACCTAGAATGAGCTGTTTGACTCCCAGGCAATAATGTTGCAGCTATTCCTGATGATGCAGTTACCAAGACAATATGACCCTTATTTCTCAATTCTGTAATTATAGCTCTGTAAAGAAATATTTTGCCTGCTCCTCCTGGCCCATCAACAAAGAACACTCCACTTTCTCTTCGATCAATTATATCCATAATGCACTTGAAAGCTTTAGATTGGTCATTGTTCAATCTTTCTATGGAACACAGGTCTTCCCGGGGTACTTCGACCGACAGTTCTTCTTGGATAACCCTGGGTATCGAGTTTTCATTGTCATTTTCATGAGTTAGAGCTGGCAAAGCGTATTGTGTAATCTGTTTTCCATGCTGAATGAGTATATCATTTATATCCCTGAGTAGCTGATTTGTGAACACTAAGGCTGTTGTAGTGCTGGTTGACGGATAATCATCCACCATATATGAAAAAAATTCATCCCATAAGCTTCTTACATCTGTAAGCTCACAAAATATCAAGATGGTTCCAAACAACCCTCGTAAAGCACATGGCAATCATAAAACAGAAGCCTCAACCAAACACGCACGAACGCTACTATCACTCTCTAACAATCCTCGGTGTTGAGCAGATTACTTGAAGGACGAATATTGGACCCCATTAACTGTTAGCAAGTCATCCCAACTGATTGGTCCTCTGACATTAGATAACAGAATACACAAATAGAATTTTTCTCCTTCTGAAGGTGATACACTATAAATTTGACCAATGGATCTCCTCTGCGTCTTGTGTCGACGCCATTCCTTTTCCTTGTTGTGCCAAGTGTAATATTATGGAATTTCCCTGTACAGAAGATGCCTAGATTGTTGGTCCTCCTCATTATTTAGGGCAAAGAACTCAGTGAGCATTGTTCTAGAGAAATAATCATCATTAAGTATTTCAGGAATGGTTTGGTGATCATAGAAGCTCACTTGATGTTAATTTGGCAAATGAATTTGTAACCTTTCCACTGATGGATACATTCGGTAAAGGTTAAATTTAAATATTCTCCAACATGCCTCTGGAGCAGCGATCCATCTTGCATCAACAAACTGTTGGACCTCATCAACATTAGAACTGTTGTGAACTTCCATTGCAACCCTGTCTGGACCCTTGTAGCAATACTTCTAGAGATACTTTCACTACAAAAAAAAGAGTTTAAAATGACAATTATATTACGGCGGTTTTAAAGACCTGCCATAATGTTCAGATATTATGGCATTTTATGATGCTGCCATAATTAATTTGTATAAAATAGCGATTTTGGTGATTCTGGCGGTTTTAAACCGCCATTATCAAAACCCATCATTTGAAAAAACAAGCCCAAATAAAACACTTCTCCAACACCTAACCCGAAAAGGCGAAAACCCATTATTCCTGAACCTAACGCGCGCTGCCACCAAACCCAAAAACAAAGACCTGTGCTCTACTCCGGCGACGATCTGCTCCAGCATCTGCTCCGATGACGATCTGCTCCAGCGGCTGCTCCATTGACGATCTACTCCAGCGGCTAATCCGGCGACGATATTCTCAGTGGCGTTATCCTCTGACGAGATTGTGTGCTCTCTCCAGTGACGATCTGCTCTAGAAGGTTCTCCTCCGGCGGCGTGTTCGCCTCCAGCTACAATTTCTGTGTGAGAGCAAGGTTGATCTTCTTTCTCTCTCTCAACTTTCTACTGTTGTGAAAAATACCTAAAAATTTGAAATGGAAAATCAAGTTGCAGAAACTTCATAAAACTACGAGGATCTGTTGCGCAAGTATTTCCTCCGACGATCTTCTTCGGTGGCGATCTCCTCCATCAACGCTTCTCTTCCATTGATGAGATCTGTTGCGCAAGTGTTTTCTACGGCATCGAGTTGTGTTCTGCGATTTCTCCATCTCCATCGAGCTTCATTGAACATCTAGGTTAGTGTACAAATTTGTATTATCTTCTTCTATTTAATCATGATTAATAAATATGCCATGTTCTATGCTAACAATGACTACGTCTTTTTCTTTAATTCTAGGTTTTTTATTTTCTTCCTTGTTAGAAGAAATTGGAGGTGAGGCATTTCCTCCTCTGTTCTATTCTTCTTCCCTCTGTTATTACAAGAAACTGTGATTTATGCTATTCTAATCTTAAAGTGTGCTGATAAAATTCATCATCTGTAATGTTTTTATGCATATTTTTTCCATGTCTTGAGATCTGTAAAAGTTTTTCATATAATATGTTGGACCTGAACCTGAATACAAACAACACATAGGAATATGCATGCGTATATGTACAGTAACTGTATTTTATTAAACAGGTGATTGGTATCTTTGAGGAGTTCCTTTCTTCTCAAGATAGTGGTGCTCATCAATTGTCAGAAAAAGGAGTCTTGCAAGTTTTGTTAGATGTAAAATTTACCACTGATATACTGTCTGGTGGTGATTCAAATGTGGTTGGGGAATTACATAGAAACGCAAAGGCAAAAGTATCTGTCAGGAGGAAGCAGGACCAAAGTTCGAAGACCTCAGCCATTAGAGAACATTCAGATCAGTTATTAAACCGCCTTTCTCAGAGGCTTGATCCTATTGACTGGCTTATGTAAGTTTTCTTATTCTTTTGTTCAATTTTTTTCATTTTTTCGCCTTGTAAATAATATTTGATGGAAGCAATTTACAATCCATGAATAGATGGTTTATGATAACTAAATTTGTTAAATTACTAATCCTGATTTTGAAGATGTCATGATTTGGCAAGCAACATCCACCATTTAATGCTTATATGGTAGCAGATACTGCTAGATACTTAGGCTCCATGGTTTAAATATGGGAGGTTGAAATGTAGTTTTTGTTTGTTTTCTTGTCTCGAGAGAATTTGTAGTATCCTTCTTTCTGTTGGTCTGGTAATGATTCTTTTATCTGATTTCATATGTGAAGGTATCAACCATATCTATGGGAGAATGAGCGGCAGTCATATCTGCGACATGCTGTGCTGTTTGGTTTCTTTGTGCAACTTAACCGGAAGTACACTGACACTGTTCAGAAACTACCCACTAATTCCAAGTCTAATATTCTTAGGTGTTCTACGGTTCCCATTTCAAGTACCTCCCCATCAGGTCCGTGTGATTGTATATCTTAACCTAGATGCAATTGTTTATGCAATGACTATTTTCATTTTAGTCTTACTGAGAAGTTCATTAATTTTTACTAAAGTTAATATTTAAAAATAAATCTTATTACAAACATAATAATAATTACTGTAACCCCTTGAGGTTGGTGCTGCTGCTATGCTTCAAGTGCACTTGGGAGCATGAAACTTCAAACAAGTGGCCATGCTTCCCTCTCTACCAAGCACTCAACACTGACCTCAATTTGTTCTTTTCTCTTATTTTGTCTTCATTTGTCATATAACTCCTCAATTTGCAGAGGTGAAATTGTTGACCAGTCTCTCCTAATAATTACTAATATATACTACTCCCATCCTAACATGTATATCCACAATTTGCTGTGTAATTATATATTTTTGTTAATGAGGTTTGCCTATCTATTAGTGTAATTCTTATATAATGTTGATAGTTACAACATATCAACTGGTATTTTTGATGGTGTTTCTGTGAAATATGTTTCCTGGTCAAGAGAGGTAAACTAATTACTAGTATATTGCTTTCTTCTCAAGGGTGTCATTGTTCTTTTATAATGAATAATTTCTTTCAGTGTATTTGGTATTTTTTTTCTCAGAGGAATCATAAAGGGAACTGGATATCTGTGTTCATGTGATGACTGCAAACAGATATTGAATCAAAGATAAGAAGAATTGAGGATGACCCTGAAGGATCTGGGACCTCCCATTTGCATAGTATTATTCAAGGAGTTAATTTGCAAGCTAATCGTGCTTTGAAGCCTTTGTTTGAGAGACAAGTGAGTGAAGTCTAAATTTTACATTTTCTTCCAGAAATCAGGTTCCCCTCCCTTCCCCCTTCCTCTTTATTAACTTTCATTTATTGCTTTTAGAGGATGCTTTCAATAGAGTAATTGATTTATTCTAGAATTCTAATTAAAATATAAGGATCACTTATCTTACTTGGAGCAGATTCTATCTCATGGTTTCTTCCATGCTGACCCTGTAAGTTTTATATTCCTGAGTTGCTAAATATTTTAGACTCTCTCTCTCTCTCTCTCTCTCTCTCTCTCTCTCTCTCTGAGTTGTTGACCCTGTAACTCACTAACTTGCCATGTTCTTCTCTTTAGGATGTCTCAAGAATTGAAACAGCTCCAGAGTATGTTGCCGATCATATGCTTTAGAGATGGAAGTCCTGCACTGCCAGATGCCTTATCAATGACGAATTCAGCAATCTCAAGTAGGCAACAAATTTGTTACACTTTTTCTTAAAACCATAGTTCTAAAATGCAAATTCTATCTTAATTTCTCTCTACTCTGAACTTGTATACTTATTTTTAATAATTTTTAATAATTCACTTTTTTTCGTTCCTTTTTTTTCAGGGATAAATAGTCTTGATATAGGCTGTGTTTTCCAATGCAGAAAAATACCCCTATGACATTGACAAACAATCAGGTATTAAGGCAATATCTTTGGTTGTTAAGGCACATCATTGGTTTCGCTCCTAAAAGCTTAAGTTGTTAAGGCACATCATTGGTTTTAAATCATATAGACACTTTAACTGTTAGGTGAAGGCATAAGATTATTTTTATATCTATAACACCATTTTATTAGTGGATAAGGGTTAGTTTGTAGGATTATTTGGTGGCGAAGAGAATTGATGATGGTGAGCTCATCAAGAAATTCCATGTAATGACTGAGATATTGTATCTTATTCATTTGTTCTCCAACTTACTAAGGAATTTACCATTCTACTTGTTTATTTTCTTGACTCAGCTTCTGCTCTTGTGATCGAAACCATGGAGGCTTTGACTGTAGCATTGAAATTGTAACTCATCAAGGTACTTGCTTACCAATTTCCAAATGTATTGATAGAATAATAGAATATATAGCCATAGGAAGATTATAAATAGGAGCAGATGAAGAATCCAAATTTGTCAATTAATTCAACTATCAAAGTGAATAACTATTACTATTTGCACTTTTTATTTTAAGCAGATGGCAAAATTAGATATATGCGCAAGTCCAGATAGTTTGATAATATCATTAGACAAATTAATGACGGTAAAAACTACCTGGAAAAAAAAAAGGTAAATAAGCTTAGTTCATAAATAATTATATTACAATTTTATATACTTTTATCAATATCATTAGAAAAAGAGGCAAGCCTGATCAGGCGATGAATAATGATTAATGATCTGGTAGGTATTTCTTGGGGACATGGGAGCAGGGAAGACAAGTTTGGTTCTTAGATTTGTGAAAGGCCAATTTTCTGAGTACCAGGTTACTCTTAGTTATTGCATTTTCTTAATATATTATATGGCTATTAGTGTTGGGAATGGATTAACCTTATTCTATGTGGAAGGGTGCAGGAATCAATAATTGGGGCAGCGTTCTTCACTCAGGTTTTGTCTTTGAACGAAGCCACTGTCAAATTTGATATATGGCCAAATACATCAAATTGTTGTGCTTTGCTTTTAATCAGATCAGGAGACACAAGATGTTAATGCGGATGCTTGGCACGATCTTGCCTTAGGCCAAGAATAGAAAGTTGATTAGTTTCATGCTTTGGAGTAGGTTTGAGACAATGATGCTTCTTGTTCTTGAACTACGAGCCATCCTTCCTATTTCTTGGATAAATTTTATACTTCCAATTTTATGAACCAGTTCATGTGATGTCATTGCCCATGGATTGCTGTCACTAGAAGTACCTTGTATAGTTGTATTGCCGGTTAATAGAAATCAGCACTTGATAATGCATTTTGGCATGTTTATTAGATTTTTTGTTCAAGTAATACCTTTAATAAAGTAAGCAGAAAATATTGTATCTTTTTGTTTGGACGAGAATCAACTTTAATATATGTTACTAATGTTAGTAAATGATTTACGTACTGATAAAAAATTATTTGTTTAATACGGTAAAAACGACGGTTAAAACTACCTTTCTAAACTATAAAAAAATGCCACTTTTACCCGGTAAAAATGGCGGCTTATAATTGTCATTTTAAATATGAAATGCCATTTTAACATGGTAAAAACGGCGGTTTTAAATGCCGTTTTAACCAATAAAAATGCCACTATTAAGGTAAAAATGGCGGTTCAAAATGCCGTTTTTACCAACTAAAAATGCCGTTTTAATCCGGTAAAAACGGCGGTTTCAAACGCCATTTTAACCAACTAAAATTGCCACTCTGCCAAGGTAATAATGGCGGTTCATAAACGCCGTTTTAACCAACAAAAAACGCCATTTTATCCTGAAAATAACGGCGGTTTGAACCGCCGTTTTAACCAACAAAAAATGCCATTTTATCTGGAAATAACGGCGGTTTGAACCGCCGTTTTAACCCAACTAAAAAACTGCCGTTTTAACCTGGTAATTATGGCGGTTTTTTAAAAACCGCCGTAATAACCTAATGGCGCTTCAAATTATGGCGGTTTTTCTTGAGCGTCGTTCAAGGTAATAAGGGCGGTTCAAACTGCCGTAATAACCCTAAAAAACCGCCGTAATTACCAAATTTTTTTGTAGTGTTTATACTCTTGATACTACTACATATCTCAACATTAATATGGCAATCATACTTTAGTAGTAGCCATAGGTTGTACGGAACTACCCATTTATTGTCAACTATGACATTTTGGTTAATTGGTACTGGTGTGTCGAATCGTCGCTTATATTGCGGATATGAGTCGTCACCTCTTCATGTTTCTGTTGCGAACTCTTTTGGATAATTGCGTTTACATTGGCCATTTTTCATACAGGGTGAAGATTGATCAAGTATTCCGCAAGGACCATGAATCATATGTTTTAGCACTGCATCATGTAGGTGTGGTTCTACTTCTTTAGATGGTATCTCTGCACGTACCAAACTATCATAATGCTCTGAGTCAATTAACTTGTCATTGTTTTCTAAGATTAGCAACATATGTACATGTGGCAACCCTCTTTTTTGAAACTTAGTGACATAAATATAGCTCTTCACCTTTCCCAAGACACCCTTAGTAATTACATCCTCTTTCAGCTGTTCAAATTTGGCTCGAAAAATTCTTGTTGTTAGATCTGGACGATCTTGTGGAGTTTGAACTGGGTTGAGTTCTAAAGTTATTTCAGTCCAAGATGGTTTTCATGTCATTGTGAGAAAAATATCTGGCTTGCCCTCTTTAAGAACAATCGCCATTCCATCTTCATATCGTTGGGTCATGTCGCGACGGCTACCAATGAACGACGATGGTAATATTGTTCTTTTTCTTCCAACATTTTCTGGATACAAATATAGAGAGAAATAAAAATAGTTTTAATAATTATTTTGGGTAATTCTTAATGATTTACGAAGTAGCAAGTAGATACAACAATATTTACCTACATTGGTTTCTCCTGTGTGCAAGGCATCTTGTAAGCCTTGGTATAATTCAGCCCATAATTTTCTCTGTCTAGTTCGAACCCATCTTAACTTTCCGGTTTTAATTTTCACATAGTTATCAACAACATATTGTTGTAGTAGTCGCCCTGCTTGCAATACGGTGGAATGATCATCGGGACGGATCTACAAATTTTTAAGAATTTGCAAAAAAGATTAGATACATTGAACAATTTTTTGGCAGAATTTTATTGAAGTCTATACTGCGTAGGAAATGAGGATTTGTACCTGGAGCATATAGCTATTATATGTTCGGCATGATACTTTGCCACCACTTTGACTTCGAGTATTGATATCCCATCCATGAGTTCCAAATGGAAAAAGAAGATGATATTGTAGTGGATCGTAATAGCCAATGAATTCCTGAATCCTTCGTAGGCTACCAGTATGAGTTTGCACCTTAATATCTCACCAACAATTATAGCTGCTACCTGCGACGCAGTTGGAAGACTATATTGTGGCTGATTAGCAGGTCGCTCTCTAATGACCAAACTACACTCATGTACATCTAACCGTTATGCAAGCTGGCAAAACACATGGAGAAAAGGATTATACCGGTGTAGCAATTGTTGTAACTTGAAAACCAATGTTTCATGTAGTTGTGTGTTCTCCAGCATCCTATTCTGTAACTCGTGCTCAGTATCATATATGTACAGTTGCAAAAAATGTGGTTGCGTGCCCTGATCCGGATAAAATTCCCCTATACTGTGATATATTGAGCCTTGAGCACGAAATGTATATATACCACGACCTGTTATAGCTAGTTGTTCATCTATGTGCACACCACACGAAGTGAAGTAAAATACATGATTGTATCCACGAATATATTTTCTAAAATAGTTTCCTTCTGCAGAGGGGTCCAGGAAGATTTCAAGCAATTCTTGAGGAGCATTTACTCGGGGAAGATAGACTTTTCCCCCATTACAGCACATCTCAAACGTCTCATGGTGAAATAGACGTGCGCTACAGTAATGACATGTCCTTGGGATTGGTAGCGGAGTTCGAATTATTGTTACATCCTCTTGAAAATTTCGAGCACAATTGTGGGATGCTCGAACATTTTATCTAATTTCTGTACTTGTATTAAATTTACATATATTTGGTTAGAAAATCAGAAAATTATTAATTTTGTAACAACTAAAAAAAATAGTACTTTGGTGATTATAAATACAAAGAATTACTTCCATTATAGTGATCATAAAAAAGAGATAAGTAACTATCAAATATTTAAGTGATGTTTCAATAATTTTTTTTTAATTTTGTTACACCGTATAATATTGTGATGTTGTTTGACTTTATGTTTTTCAAATTTTGTTATTCAGATGTATTTAACAACCTTAATTTTAAAATATTTTATTTTATTCTTTATAAAGATGTTTTTTATTCGTTAAATAAATGTTTTTATTCTTTTAATTATAAAGAAATATTATTTATTATGTAGCAAAATAGTTTTATTTTTTTTAATAAAATAATTTTGTTTAAAACCTTTTATTCGAAACTGTTATAACCAAGTTAAAACCACATACGATCTATAACAATATTATATTATTTTAAATATTTATTATTTCCTTGTTCTATAATATGTTTTTGAATTTTGAGTTATATGTTAACATTATGTTTGTTATGGACTATTTTTTTAGATTAAATAGTCAATACAATATAGTTTGAGTCTAAAATAAATAAAAGTTTTTTTAAAAATGCTATCTTTATATATCATAATTTTTTTTGTATAAAGTTCTCAGTTGCATCAGTTGTCTTATAGCATTTTTTAGTTAATTATCTTATATAGGGTATGACGATTTTTGCCTTTGGCTAAATTTTTTAGTTTGTATGTTTTGTTTCATGTTTTAAATTTTTAGATATTACTGGTCGAAGTAATACAATTGAAGATAATATTGGTTCATATTTTATTTGTTCTATTACTTCTAATTATTTTTATTTTGTATGCTTTCGCCTAGAGTTATCATTTTAATTTTTACTATTTATTTTATTTCTTAAAATATATTTTATTTAATTATTTTATGTTGTCATTATGAGTATCTAAATATTTAAAAAATTTATTATTAAATTAAAAATAATATATATTGAGAACTTAAGAGTACATTCGATAGATAAATTACAGATAAATTGTACTAAAAGTACATTAACATAGAGATATTATAGAAATAATTCAAATTAAATGGCAAACTAAATTGTAGAAAAAAAGTTTAAAAAAATATACTAGAATT
>NC_029792.2:75581478-75616521 GCF_000816755.2 Arachis ipaensis
AATAAAAAAATTAAAATTAAGTTATTTAGAAAATAATAACTGGATTTATTATAATAATATCTATAATAATATAACATAATTACATGAAATGTATTAATATTAGAGTTAATAACCTATTAAATTATTAAAAAATTATATTATAATATATGTATATTTTAAAAATATTGACATAATAATATTCTTTATTATTGTCAATTAAAAAAATATAAATATACAGGATTCCTACCCATATTTGGACCATTCGATATATTACTTGAACTAGCTCCGCTGTTATTGTGAGTAGAAAAATTATTATTCGGATAAAATAATGTAATTTCATAATTTAAGGGTACACTCAAGAGATAAATTATACATAATTGGTACTAAGTACAGTAACATAAATATATCGTAAAAAATAATTCACCTTAAATGATAAACTAACAACATAAATTTATTAATGGGAAGTATAACTTAGAGTACCTGTATGTTGCTGCCTCTATTCTTCGCTCATATTTTGTCTTCGTTGCCTGGCATAGTCTTGCCAAGTTCGTCGACCACTTCCACGTAAATTTTCCATTGGTATGTTGTCAACTATAAAAAATGAAAGAAACATATAAACATAGTTTTACACTTTTATTTAATGACGAAAAGCAAATTACAGTAGGTTTTACGTTATATTTAGGTGAAGTGAGAAGGATGTAGGAGAAGATGGATGAGAAATGAAGGAAATTTTTTCTATTATATAGTAACTAGTAATGTGAAGTGAGAGAGATTAAGAGGATAAACCAGTATCCTATTAGTTATTATAGATGAAGATGAAGTAGTGGAGTATTATGCAGTAACATGAAGTGAGAGAAATTAACGGGAGAAACTGGTATCCTATTAGTGAAATAATTATAGAAGTTACATTAACGTGAACGTGAATAGATTCAAAATTTATATAAAATTTAGAAATAATAATTTTAGTGCCCAGAATAGATTCAAAATTTAGAAGTTTTAATTTGAAAATATAAATGTGAAATTTGATTTCATTGAATTTTTCTGAGTTGGAAAATAGATCTGTTTCGAAAAGTTTTGTAAAAATGCGTACTGGCGCCTAAGCTGGCAGTACCGGCTCTAGTCTGTCCAGTATCGCGTATTTTGGAAAATAATATTTTGAAGATTGATTTATTGTTTTGAAAGGGGTAAGAAATAATTTAGAATTGAAAACCGGGCACTAATCTTAAAGATTTTGGCCCAAAGTGGGCCAAACGAACCAAAAACGCTACGCGGTTGGACCGGGCCCAAGTTGGGCCCAAGCCCAACATATAAAAGCACCTTTTAATGAGCCTTAAGCTCATTTTCAGCAACCCATAAAGAGAGGGGCGCTGGTTATGAAAGAAGAGAGGAAGAAGGAAGTGCACTATTCACCTCCACCTTCCGGGAGCCATAACTTGAACTACGGAGCTCCGATTGACGAGCCGTTTGCGGCCACGTGAAACTCTCAACGAGCTCTTCCTTTTTATTTAAAGAAATATGGTAATATCTCTCATTTCACACCCCATTTTTCTTCCCTAAGTTTCTGCACGTTTTTGGGCTAGGGTTTTGAGCAAGTTTTGTGGTTTTGGTTGTTTAGGTGATCTCTAGTAGCGGGTAATTATTGAAAATTGTCCCACTCCTCTTTGGACAAGGTAAGGTTTCACTAAACCTTTGTGTTTAGTTATTTTGTGTATCTTAGGTTTTGATTTTGGTGATATATGTGTTGTTGGTTTGAACTTTGGTGTTTGTTGGAGTTGGTTGAGGCTTTGGATCAAGTTTGGTGGCTTCGTTTTGTTGTTTGGTGCATTTGGGAATTGGCCAAGGTATGGTTTCGGTTTCCTTTATGTAATATGTAATGTTTATAGAGACTTAGGCTAGTTGGCCCTAAGATAGGATTGAATGTTGTTGGTGTATGAATAATTATATGTGAATTGATGTTAATTGTTATTAGTATTGGATTATTGTGGTTGATGATGATTATTGGGAATTGTTGGTGTTAATGAGTATTGATGATTGGTGTTGTTGATGAGGGTTGATAAATGAAGTGGTGGTGTTGTGTGGAATGAATCCAAATTATAATAATAATGATTATATGATTTGATGAGGTTGTTGGTATTTAATGATTATGAAGGTTGATGAGGAATGTGTGATTTATTGTTGTTAATGAGGATTTGTTGAAATGGTTGATGATTGATGATAAATATTGATATTATTGGTAACTGAAGATGAGTGTTGAGATTATTGATAAATGATGTGAGTTATGAAGTTAGGATAAAGTATGATAATTGATGAATTAGAATGATTGATAAATGGCTATATTGATGTTGATAGTATGATGTTGGAGATTGATGTTGAAATTGATGATGATGATGGTTAGTAAGGGTATTATTAGGTATTTGATAGTGAGAATTGATGATTATATATGGTGGAGTGGTAAATTGGAGTATGGCAAATGGTAAAGTCTGATATGGGATAGAATTAATGTGGTTTTGGTTGGGTTGGGTTATGAAAGTTGGTAAATTGAGATTCTTGTGAGTTTTGGTAAAAGTTGGTTTTTAGTGAACTTTGTCTTATCATAACTTATGCCTCGGTTTTCAAAATTTTTTGAAATGTGAATTAAATTAAAGTTCATTGAAAACTCTTCAAATCGATATAAGGTTTGTAAAATTTGAATTTTTGTAGAGAAAGTTATGATCATTCAAAGATTGGTGTCGAAATTTGAAACTTCTGCAGAGTTGCAGAATTTTGTGATTTCTGGTATGTGCGCACGCACAGCCTTCTGCGCACGCACACACCAATGGAGTTTTACAACCTGTGCGTACGCATAGCCCTGTGCGCACGCACAAGTTGGGAAGGGTTGTTTGCTGGGGGCGCTAGCACATGTTGTGCGAGTGAACAGACATTGTGAATTTTGGCACCTGTGCGTATGCACGTTTTGAAACTTCTCATGGGCGTGTGCACGCACATCCCTGTGCGTACGCACATGCCCTGTTTCTCAAATTTAAACTTTGTTTTCAACTATTTCACCTTCCCAACAAGATTGTAAGCTTTTATATCACCATTTTAAGACTCTTAGACATAATTTTAGATATGAGAATATGAGAGAGAACTTATGGGATTTAGTGTGTTATTTTGAAAAGTTAGAGAACGGAGGCTTAGGTTTCTGGTGTACTGAGGCTGGGTTTGGTGGAGTGCGAAAGAAGAATGGTATACGAATTGAGAAAGTGACGAACTAGTGAGTTCGGAATTGAAAGTTGTGAATTGATGCTAGTTGTGACGAGTATGAGTGGAAGTGTGCTATGAGCAATGGTCTCTGAGATTAAATATGTGATTACGATATGCATTATTCTCCGCCGTAGGGGCTGTGGCAGTCTCCCGCCTACGTTCGGATGTGAGAGTTGAAGATGGGCTTCTCACTCATATTTCTCGCAACCAGAGGAAGGTAGTAGGGCACTCTCCCTCGGAATGTTTCCCTCTGAAAGGAAAAGGTGGTAGGGAACTTATCCCTCGGAATTATTCCTCCTAAAAATGCGACTTCTTTCTGATTGCAAGGTGGTAAGGTACTAACCCACGGAATTATGTGACAGCCAGAGGAAGGTGGTAGGGCACTCTCCCTCAGAATGTTTCCCTCTAAAAGGAGAAGGTGTTAGGGCACTTATCCCTCGAAATTATTCCTCCTTATGCGCAATAGAGAGACTAATCCGGGAGTTGTCGTCCGAGTTTTTTATCGGGTTTGGCACAATAACCGACATGTGATATACAGCCAATAGGGCAGACATTCATCATGTGCATCTTCTATATGCTTGCTTTCTTTGTTTAATTGAGTTTGCCTAATTGTATAACATGCCTACCTGCTTCTTGAACTACTTATTGTATATGAATATTATCTGTGTTTTACTTGTTTGCATTAATTGTGATTGTCTGGTGATGAGGAGGTTAGGTAGGCGGTGGCGATGGGATCCCACGGAGGTTAGGTTGGCGAAGGATGTGGGATACAGCGGTGTAATTAGTATTAGTTAGAATTTCCCTAAGTTTAGATAACCCGTTTTATGGTTTAAGTTCTTTATATATTTATTTACTTTGTTCTAATCTTGAATATCTGTATGTGATGTGAAGTTCTAGGAATGCCTTCGGCGTCCCGGAGCCTTACATCTTACATCATTGGGCACTGTTACCATACTGAGAACCTTCGGTTCTCATTCCATACTTTGTTGTTGTTTTTCAGATGCAGGTCATAATCTACTTCGGTGAGATTGCGGATATGGTGACAGAGCAGAGTATGGTTCGTTCCTTGTTTATTTCTGTTTTACTTTCGTCATAGTATTCTCTCACCTTTTGTATATTTATCTTTATGGCCTTAGAGGCTTATTTGAGATATAGGTTGTATAATGTAACACCCTAATTACCCTAAGCCTTACCTCTAGCCGTAAGGCAAAGGTTAATCATAGGTTACGACAGTTCTAAGGTTTATACATATTTATATACAGAAGGAAATAATATATTCTAGAAGCTCGATGAAGGATATAGCTCAAAACAGGGTTTCAAAAGCGCAAAACGTACTAACGAAGCTACTCGTTTAAGGCACAAGAAAAAAATATAAGATAACATAGATAAGTATATAATAATCATAAGAAACTAGCCACGGCTCGCGGAGTTTAAGCCGGCTAGCCATGTGCAAACGACCAGAAACTGAAGTTTTAAAAGAGCTTATACAAGTTTAGTTCTCTCAAATACATGCCTCTAGGCAAAACAAAATACAAAAGATGAGAGAAGTATAATCAAAATAGACAAAAGACTCGAAAAAGGTATCCGGATCCTCTGCTTCTGTAACCATCCAAGCAACTCACCGAGGAGGGTTGTAACCTGTATCTGAAAAATACAACAGAAATATGGTATGAGAACCGGAGGTTCTCAGTATGGTAACAGTGCCCAGTGATGTAGGATATAAGACCTCGGGATGTTAAAGGCAATCCTAGACTCCATATCTATCACAAGAAATCAACTTAAAGCATTCTAAAACAATAAAGCATAATATATATATATATATATTAACACAGTTAAACAGGGTACTCTATCTTAACGGATTTCTATTCTAACCAAACACCGCTGTCCCACAGCCTTCACCAACCTATCCTTCATGCGATTCCATCGACACCGCCTACCTAACCTCCTCAACACCGGACAATCATAATTAATGCAAACAAATAAAACACAGATAATATTCATATACAACAAGTAGGTCAAAAAGCAGGTAGGCATGTTATACAATTAGGCAAACTCAAGTAAACAAAGCAAGCAAGCATATAAAAGATGCACATGATGAATGTCTGCCCTATTGGCTGTGATATCACATGTCGGTTAATGCCAAACCCGACAGAAAATCCGGCCGACAACTCCCGGATTAGTCTTTCTATTGCGCATAAGGAGGAATAGTTCCGAGGGAGAGTGCCCTACCACCTCCTTTCAGAGGGAAATATTCCGAGGGAGCGTGCCTTACCACCTTCCTCTGGTTGTCGCATGATTTCGTTGGTTAGTGCCCTACCACCTTGCAATCAGAGAGAAATCGCATTTTTAGGAGGAATAATTCCGAGAGATGAGTGCCCTACCACCTTCTCCTTTCAGAGAGAAACATTCCGAGGGAGCGTGCCCTACCACCTTCCTCTGGTTGCGAGAAATATGAATGAGAAGTCCAGCTTCAACTCTCACATCCAAACGTAGGCGAGAGACTGCCACAGCCCCTACGACGGAGAACACTGCATATCATAATTACATATTCGGTCTTAGAGGCCACTCCTCTAAACACACTTCCCTTCATACTCATCATAACCATCATCAAGTCATAAGTTCCATTCTGAACTCCTTAGTTCATCAGTTTCTTAATTTTGTTATCAGCAATCACCATATTCACCACTCTTCCTTCTCTTTCAACCAACTCATCTTTGCTACACCAGAAACCTAAACCTCCGTTTTCTAACTTTTCAAAGTAAAACCCAAATTAAACTTCCTAAGACCTTTCCCATATTCCAATATCCAAAATTGAGCCCAAGAGTCTTAAAATGGTGTTATAGCTGTAAGACCCAAAACTTTTGAAAAGTCTTATTATAATCAAAGTTCAAATCATATGGTTATCTACAAGTTTAATTTCAGAAATTATTTTTATAAAAGATAATTAAAGTAAGTTTTGACTAATTGAATTTGAAATAAATTAAGATCCTTATTCAATTTTATAATTATTGAGTTATTTTCTATATTTTAATTATAATGTCAGTAGTTGTGAAATAATAAGGATTTCATATGATTTGGATTAAATAATTAATATTTTAATATATCGATACTGCTATTTTGGAAAATAGGAAAATTAATGATATTATTTCTAATTTTGGATTTGAGCATTTTATTGAAAATAATTTGTAAAATTGATGAGCTAATAGTATTTTTATACATTGTTATTGTTAGATTAAAATTTAGTTTTCAATTACTCTATTACCCTAATTTTATTAAGATTACCTAAACTACCCCTAGCTTAACCCTAACCCTAATTTTCAAAAATGAAACCCTAGCCACCCCCTAAACGTACACAACCGCAGCTACCATCAGAAAGAAAGAAAGGAAGAAAGAAATGGAAGGGGGGAAAACAGAATAAGGGGAAGCAGGGAAGGGAGATCCGGAGGGAAGAAGGGTGTCACCACCACACCTCGCCACCGCGCCCTACCGTCCATCCCGTTGCTGCCACCAGCGCCGAAGAAGAGGGATGGCTTGCGAGTGAGAGGGCCGCGGGCTTGTAGCCATCGTCCTTGTCACCGAGAAAGAACGCCATTGCCGCCATTCAGGGTAGAAGAAGAGTCACACGAGATGCAAAGAGGAAGGAGGGTTCGCGCCATTGCCGCTGACCGTGCAATCGCCGCCAAGGGAAGCCATAGTGCCAGTGTCACCGTCGCCAAGCCTCCTCGCCGTCGCCACAGAAGCCGCCTCCCCAATGCCGTTGGGGGTGCAAACAGAGGAAGAACGCGCAAAGGGAGCTTGCGGAGAGGGTGAGACGCGATGGTGGTGGGTCGTCCCTGCCGCCACCGTGCCGCCGGGAAGGAGGTCGTCGGGTCGCACAGGAGCAGAGGAGAGAGAGGGGAGACCTGCGTCGTTTCTGCCGCTTCTGCCGCTCGGAACCCTCTACCGCTGGGAACCAACATTTGAGCTGCCCAGGAAACCACCATTTGAACCACTGCTATTTTGGGTAAGCTCTCCCCTGTTTCTGCTTCCTTGCTCTACCAACTTGTCTCTACCTTGGAGCTTGTCACTGAAATTGTTTGTTTGGGATAAGATGATTATTGTAATTTTCCTTGCCGCTGCCTCCGCTGGAATCACGGATCAAGGTAGAGGAGAAGGCCATCTTCCCTGTTGCTGCTATAATCGTCCTTACTGTTGCCGCTGCTTCGTTTTGTTAATTCAGTGAGTATTTCTGTTTTGAAAGCCCTGCGTTAGTGTTCTGTTCTGTGTAATAAAGTATTGGCGATTTTAATGGTTTTAGGAGTTAGAATCCGATTTGCTTGTGCCGCTTGTAGCTGTTTCTACTTTTGATAGGGCAAGCAGAGCCGAGGTTTTGATTGCCGGTAATTTCGGGTTGAGACGAAAAGAACGTTATGAGGTGTTTGGGCTATGGTTTTGCGTATTGAGGTAGGTCTGTTTTCTGAAAATTATGTTTTATATATTGGAATTATTACATATGGATACTGATGTGAGACAATGTCTATTTGGTGATTTTAGCAGTCCTATGTATTGTCTGGTTGTCTTGAATGATTACGAACATTTGTTTGACTGGATTGTTGCGCAGCTTTGTGAAACTGAATGTTTTTGGAGTTGATTCTTTTAAAGATTTGAGATCGAGTTTAATCCATCGGGAATCGATTTGAGTTGAGTTGATTTTCTGGATAATATGAAAAATAGAATACACTTTTAGGTTCAGCCTGGTTTGCTTTAATTGATTTGGTTTTGATAAATGAATTGATGTTGAACTGTTTCCTTAAGGTTTTGGAAATGTGTTTAATCAGTTGATAATGATTTGATTTTGAAACAGTTTTCTTGAGATATGAAAATGAGATGACTATTGGATTTAGCTTGCTTTTGAACTGATTTTGGATTTTGGACTGTTGAGAAGGATTGTGGAACGGTTTAGTTGGGACCCGATCGGATGGCAAAGTCCAAGTTTTATGCGAGGTACTACCGAAATTTCTATAAACTCCTAGACTTTGTTTAAAAAAATTATTTAGAAAGGTTTGGATTTGGGAAATCGTATTATTTGATTTATTAAGAAAATATTTATGTTTTCGAGCTTAATTTATTTAAGTAAACCATATGTCTCGAGTTTGATAAACTCCAATTTTGTGGTTTATCTTGTGCTTAATTTGGGGGATTTTATTACCTTTTCCCACATTTATTCAACGAAATAGCATGGTTTTGTAATTCTCCCTTGAATTGTGCTTAAGTATAAAAATATGCTTTTTAGGCCCTTAAATTGGTGATTTTAATTCACTTTAATTCCATTCGATGCCTTGATGTGTTTGTTGAGTGATTTCAGGTTCATAAGGCAAGTATTGGATGGAAGAAGTGAGGAGAAAAGCATGAAAAGTGGGAGAACTCATGAAGAAATGAAGGAACCGCAAAGCTGTCAAGCCTGACCTCTTCGTACTCAATCGATCATAACTTGAGCTACAGAGGTCCAAATAAAGCGGTTCTGGTTGTGGTGGAAAGCTAACATCCGGGACTTCAAAATAATATAAAATTTGCCATAGTTTCCTGACGTCTAGTGACACGTACACGCACTGTATGCGTGCGCACCGATTGATGCACGTGATTTACTAAAAGCAACTCGTGGCCAGCGATTTGTAGAGAATTTTGGGCCCAATCTAACTCATTTCTAATGCTATTTCATGCAGAATTCAAGCTTGGGCAAGGGGGAGCAATTAGTTAGTCAACATGAGCCTTTAGTTAGTTTTCTAGAGAGAGAAGCTCCCTCTTCTCTCTAGAATTAGGTTAGGATTAGGTTAAATTGTCATGGATCCTTGTTTAATTCATTGCTTTCATCTTGTTTCTTTTATAATTTCTCATGTCTATGTCTTGATCTCCTTAGTTGTAATGTTGATTTCTCATTTTGTTCTCTTTTGTGATGATGAACTCATGATGGATTTGGTTTACAATTAATGCAATTTGATGTCGATGTTTCTTTCATGTTGATCTTGCTTGCCATTATTGATTTCTCGCTTATGAAGTTATGGGTCTCTTTAATTTTAGCATTTTGTGATGTTTACTTTTATTACACATTAAGTGTTTGATATAATGCTTCCTATAGTTTTTGAATAGTTCTCTTGATCCTTGGCCTAGGCTAAGGGGATTGAGTGATCTTGAGTCCTTGGGTTTCATTGAATTGGTAATTCTAGAACCCTTGGGGATCAATTTGATAACCATTGACTCTAGCCTACTACTAAGTTAATTAGTAGCTAGGTTGGAACTTATGGATTGATGTTGATCAAGCCATTTGACGTACTCAAAGCCTAGGAGTAGACATTACGTACTTAAGGCTTTAGTGAGTAAACCTAATGAGCTTGGTTCCGTATGATTATCAATGTTTGAATTGTGACAAGGATAGTGATCTCAATTACCTAAGTCTTAGCCAAGAGTCCCATATCTTGCTTATTTTAATTACTTGTTTGATTTACTTTTCTTGCCATTTATTTTATTGCCCCTTTTATCAACCAAACCCCCTTTTTACCCCTTCATAGCCAATAATTGACCACTTCATTGCTATCCTCGTGAGACGACCCGGAGTCTAAATACTTCAGTTAATTCTTAATTGGGGTTTGTACTTGTGACAAAACCATATTTTAATTTGATGGGAGAATTGTTTGTTGGTTTGGAGCTATGCTAACAAC
The DNA here is from genome assembly GCF_000816755.2 of Arachis ipaensis. Taxonomy (NCBI): domain Eukaryota; kingdom Viridiplantae; phylum Streptophyta; class Magnoliopsida; order Fabales; family Fabaceae; genus Arachis; species Arachis ipaensis. The sequence continues at coordinate 75,591,396 of NC_029792.2, forward strand.
GAAGTAATTCCTTTCTTTAGGAAGAAAATCTAGACCGACAAATTTTTTTTATACCAAATTAATGGCACCGTTGCCGGGGAGTTGCAATGGTGCTATGTTATTTGCTATTGTATATATTGTGAATAGCTTGATTTTTGGTTTGTTTGTTGGCTTTTGCTAGTTGTAGGACTTAGTTTTCTTTATTTCTTGTTAGCCTTTTGTTTTTATTTTCTCTTGTCACCATGAATTCTCACCCCTTTGGCTATGAGTGTGGTTCAAACTATATTGCAGGAGATGGAATTTACAATGATAACATGCATCAAGGAATTGGAGATCAAATTTTGGCAAGTGTGATTGGGGACATGACTACTATCCTCACGGAGATGCGCGACGATCAAAGGGCATTTATTGCCACCCAAGCTGTCCAAGCGCCACCCCAACGTGACTACTCTTCTGATTCTTATGGGTATACTCCTTATCCTAATGCATACCAATCTAATGTATGTGATGACCCTCATTGTGATTGTCAACCACAACCACCACATACATATGAACCCCCTCCTCAATATAGCCCTCCACCATACTCACAAGCCTCATACCACCATCCACCTCCATATGATCCCAACCCGTATCCACCATACCAACCACCATATGAACCATATCTAGAACCACCACCATTCCAACACCAATACTCCCAAGAACCACAAAGTCTACACACACCACCTCAATAATTTTACCAATATGAACCACCTTCCAATTACAACAACCTTCCCTCAAACAATGAACCCTCTCTTCCACTATCACCTCCCGATGAAGCCAACATGCTAGAATTGAGAGATCTTGAATCTCATATCTTAAGGCGAAACGAGGAGGATGAAAAGAAGTTTGAGGAGTTAAGAGCAAAAATGGCTATCATGGTAGAAGCCATTGGCAACATAGTCTCATCCCACCTAAGCCTATGCGATCAAGGCACTCCCATTGTTGAATGTGGAGAAGCAACCAAGGAGCTTAGTGAGGGAGTGAACTTGAAGCTCCAAGGTGAAGAAGAGGAGTTAAAGCAAGAAATGCAACAAGAGGAGGAGGTAGAGATTATTGAACAAGAGGAAGTAGTGGTTAGAGCCTTAGGATATGTTGAGTACATAGAGGAAGCACAAATTGAAGAGCCCTCTTCCATGGAGTTTGAAGTTGATGTTGAGGAGGAGAGTGCACAACCTCCAAGACACAATGTGATTGAAGAATTGGAAGAAGTGTTCCAATCAATAGTCCCTCCTATTTATGATGATTCCATACCAACATATGATCCTTTTGAGCTTGAAGAATCCTTCCCCACTATGCTCGGAATCGATGATGAGGTAGATTTCAATCAACCTCCTATGTATAATTTGAGTGATGGGGAAGAGCTAGAGGACATTGATGAAGAAGAATGTGAACTTGAGGAAGCTTGGCAAGAGGTAGAGCCTGAAGTATCTTGCCAAGTGGTGGAAGCCTTCCAAAAAGGATGGACGGGAGTGGACCGTGTTTTGTTAAGACTGTTGGGAACTCCTCCACCTATGTTGTCATCTAATCCTTCATTTGAGTGGGTAAAACTTCTAACTCTTAGCTTTATTATCCCACTTGAATTTGGTTTGCTTGAAACGGATGGCCAACTTAGAGCGCTTTGTGGAATTAAGCGAAAGAGGAGGATGTTTAGTGGTTGGCGTTGTAAGTCTAGGCTCATTATGGTTGAAGCTTCAAGGAGCAAAGGTTGGACTAGTGCTCAATTGGATGGGTCTAGGAGGATAGTTTGGTACTTCCATGAGAATTCATCTCTCTTGCCACCCAGAGAAAATCACCATGATCAACTCAAGGACGGGTGTGAAAACAAAGTGTGGGATCCCGGATCGCACAAGGAAGATCAACTTTGGGAGCCTATGGTTTGTGAAGAACTCCATCAAAGCTTGGAGTTATTAACCTTGAATGATAAAGCACAATGGAAGTCCAAGCATTGGTGGATGTTCAAGGATGGATTCAAGCACAAGCCACCATGATGAGGAGCTCCCCATAAGTCCAACTTAAGGACAATAAACAAAAGTGCTAGGTGGGAGACACCCCACCATGGTAATATCTTTTCATTTTTCTCTTTTGTATATATTGGTAAAATAGATTTAATTTCATGTTTTGATTGATTTGTTAAGTTTGTTTGGTAGTTTAGTGTGTTAAATAAGGTTTTGTGGTGTTTTGGTAGTTGTTTGGAGGTTTGGAATACTTGGTTTGGTGCAAAAACATAGAAAAAATTTTGAAAAACAAAGCATCATCCACGCGCACGCGGACTCCACGCTACGTGTGCCCAAGTATTTTCAGCCATCCACGCGCACGCGTCATGTACGCGTACGCGTGGATTGAATAATTTTTCCACTTCCCATACATTCACCCGAGAGTTGTGCCTGAAGTGTGCCAACTTTGTGCCCCAAGGCACGCGCACGCATACCTTGCGCGTTCGCGTCGACTCTCTGCTTTGCCATGCACGCATACGCGTCAGCCACGCGTACGCGTCGCTTCCATTTCATCAATCCACGCTTACGCACACATGACACGCACGCGTGGATTGCCCTGTTTCAACCATCTTCTTTTCTTCTCTTCTTTCCATTTCCTTCCTTCTTCTCTTTTCTCTTCTTTTCTTTCCACCCTTCAAACATCATCCAACACTACCAAACACCATGTAACACCATTTCTTTTAGTTAGTCAGTTAGTTTAATTTTTGTTTTCCATTATAAGTGTTGGATTACTAATCTTGTTTACTGTTTACTGCTGGTTATTACTAATAGGATGTTAGTTTAACATCATTGATGTTAATTGTCATTGTTGGATTCTTTGTTGAGGTCATATTTGGTTACTTGGTTCGGAACTTTTCATGTTTAATGCTTTTGAATACCAAGTACATGTTACATTGCCTTCATGCATCTTAACTCTTTGAATTACATGTTTTGGCCACCATGCACTCATCATCTATTGTTAGGCAATTGTACATTGTCAATGCATTTTTTTAGGTGATGCTTGTTTATGATTGACCCTTTGTTCATATCACCTATTTCATGCATTGAGAGCGTGGGTGTGAAATTGGACCGAAAGCTTACCTAGTGACATATTTTTGAGCTTTTCAAGCTTTGTGGACTATGCTTGCTATGTGATTGATCTTAACTCTTATATTTCTTTTTCTAAGTTCCATAGCATCCATGTGTTTCACCTCTATGTCACTTAGGTGTTGCAACAACTTCAATAGGTGTCATTGATTGTGGTGTAAGTTTCATATACCATTATGTTCATTAAGTTCACTTACACATCAATCAATGCCCATTCATTATCCAATTTCACAATCGCTTGATTTTTGCTTGAATGCTTTTATGCTTCTTCACTACTTGTTCGGTTGCCTTAACCTACAAGTCTTTCAAAGTATCTCAAGCACACTAGAATGAGCGAAGTATATGCTTTCTTTAGTATAATTGTGACATAACTTTTTGTACTAGTGTGTGCGTTCTAAACTGCACGCAATTTTAGAACCCACACACTTATTTTTCATCAAGGTCACAATAATTCACTCACTCCATTCTAGTGGTTCTTACCTCATTCCAATAATTCACGCTTCCTTGCTTTTGTATTTTCTCATCTTACGGTGTTTATTTTGTTTTTCATGATTGATGCACGATAAGCAAAAATAGAAAGCGGGAGGAAGAACACGCAGCAACCGGTTGACCTACCAGATGAAAGTGGCAACTCGGAGAGTCGCCGTACCCCCTTGTTCATCTTTGGATACACCGAGGATGGTGCAAACTTTTAAGTGTGGGGAGGTTATCCGACCGTTCGACATTTTTGGGTAACAAGTTTCTAATCCCAACACTTTTGCATTTCATTTTTAGGTATTTTAGGATTTTTGGTTGCATTGTATATGTATATATTAAGCTTAGTCAAAATCATGATATTTTCCAAGGATTTTATCTATAGGGCACCCAATTGATTGAAAAAAATTTTTTTTTAGAACTTGCTTGAATTTTACAATTGTGGATCATGTTCTTGAGCTAAGAACACAAGCATGTGAGTTTTGAGCCTAATTGTGTGGTTACATCATATGACCACTTATTTTCATTCTTGTGTGCATCATTCTCTTCCTATGAGTGTGATCTTTGATTTGTTTGATTCATTATGTCCATTATTTTGTGTATACATGCATTTATATGATTGAGGCCATTATTCAAATAGCTCACTTACCCAAATAGCCTACCTTTTATCTTCATTCAAAAAGCTTCTAGTCTGGTACCCAGGCTAGTAAAATTCTACTCTTTAAGAAAATACTAACAGAGAGTGGAAAAAAATAGTCTAGGCTCCATAGCTTTGTATCGCATAAGGTGTCTTTAAAATGAAAGGCATACTTCAAGTCTGAGATGTAGCAAAAAGGACAACCCTATCTCTTCAACGAGCGCTGTCATTGGCTCTACTTGTAGGAACAGTAAAAGGAAGGGGGTGAGAACCTACGGTTTCTAGCAGAGCACTTGTAACACCCTTACTATCAGAATGTCACACTTCTGGCTGTGCCACTCTGATAGCTTGGATATTATGACGACTCTAATCATATTTAATACTAAAAAGGAGCCTGTTTAAAACTTAAAACCACATAACCTTTCAAAAACACTTTTTCATTGAAAACACACACACACACAAAAATATATACAGACCAGATACAATACTTAAAAATTATATATATACATAACAATAACTTACAAACATACATATCACAAATTTCTATTCCCCTTACAAAATTGGTAAAGATAAAGGTGATGAAAAAATAATAACAACTAAGATAATACAAAAATATCAAATAAACAGAAAATAAAGTCTTCATAACTTCTTTGCCCATGTCCTGAAAAAGGAAAAACAGGTAGGGAAGTGAGAACATTGTCCTCGCTGGTTCTCACTATAGGGTTACAGAATTGCTATAATAAGATATGTAAAATAAATTGTTTCTAAAGTACAGTTATCATTGCTCGTCTTATGTGCCTTTTTAAAAATGAAAAAGGTTCACTTTCAAAAATAAAAAAATCCTTTTTAAAGAGAACTCGGTTAATTCCTCAAAATCCAAAACCTTTTTCCTTTCTTGTAAAATCTTAAAACTTTTCCTAAACAGTATGAATGACCAACCTGTTCAAAGCATAGGTTCATTAAGGCTATGCTAAACTAATTTGATTTTTCATATAGAACTAGACCTCAAACAAAAACCAATCATGGCCTCAGGCCCATCACATAATCAAACATGGCCTCAGGCCCAAACAACTCAATCAACATCTAATCCACCACAATCCAACCAATTTCAGTCACAAACATAAGTAAAGAGGTTCGAACACAATCAAAGCAGTTACATTAAGTATAGCAATTAGCAGTTAAACATAATTATTCACATAGGCAAACCAATTACAATATGCACACCCAAACAATGTCACATAGATGCATATGGTGAATGTCTGTCCTACGGACAGTGATATCACTTGTCGGTTATAGTGCCAATCTCGATACAAAATCCAGTCGGCAACTCCTGGATTAGTCTCTCTATTGTGCATACTTGGGAGGAATAATTCCGAAGGATGAGTGCCCTACCACCTTCTTCTATCAGAGGGTAATGTTCCGAGGGAGAGTGCCCTACCACTTTCCTCTAGATGCCGTGGGTTAGTGCCCTACCACCTTGCAACCAGAGAGAAATGTGAATGAAGAGCCCAACTTTGACCCTCACATCTCAATGTAGGCGGGATATTGCCTCGGCCCCTACGTTGGAACTGCTACCTCGACAAGCGGGAGACTGCCACAGCCCTTGCCCGAGGCGCATAGCGACTTACCAACAATCTCAATAATATCCACAATCAATCAAGCTCAAAATCTTATTTTAAAAATCATTCTTGGCCCATTTACTTTCAATTAACAAATGTATTCAATTCACATCTTGCCAAGAATCACTTTTCTCAAGTCAATTTTCTTTACAAAACAAAGCCACTTTTCGCAACATCTTTCCAAAATTTCCAAACAACTACAAAACCTGGCCAAATTCAAAATCTCTTCTGAAAGACTCAAAATTATTAATTTTCAAACCATCCGCTCAATCACTTTAAAATAAAAAATTATTAATTAAAATCTACATCAAGGTCTCAAGACTTCAGGGGAAAACAACGGACCTCATTTCCTTAAATTCGCAAAGATTCTCAAAGATCATTATTTTTTCTTAATTTGAAATATTCAAAGGAAGTTTCTGAACCAAACCAAAATCAAGTCATGGAAATCAGAAGTTCCAAACCAAATTCGAATCCAAAACTATTCTCAATTTCATTCTTGAAACCAATTCTTTCAACTTTTCCCAAAACATCTCAAAACGACATCATTCAATCAAAGTCCCATTTCTTATAAATTAGTAAAGCTCCTTTGAATGAAATCCTTAAATCCAACTCAAAACATAAGCGCTTTTTATATATAAAATCGACCTTAGAACATAATACTTTTCTTAAGTGATTTTAAATCGTAAAGTAATTCTTTTATGAATAAATCGAACTCAAGACGTATGTTTTCTTCAAATAAATTAAACTTGAAGCATAATTATTTTTCAGAATAAATCAATTAATACGATTTCTCAAACCCAAACTTTTCTAAATAATATTCCAAACAAAGTGTCAGATTTTATAGAAAATTTGACAGCACCTCCCCTAAAACTTGGACTTTGCCACCCTCTTCGGGTCCCAACCAAACCAATCCTCAACCCTTTCCAACGGATTCAAAACCAAATCAGTTTCCAATAAAACAAAATCCAGACTTTCAATTATTAAAATCATTTCAAAATCAAACCAATCAGAAATATCCAATTTAACAAATTTAAACAATATTTCAATCAAACAAACAACCATATTCATCTAAGACAAATCAGACAATTCATAAGACTTACATCATCACCAAAAATGCATTCTGAACATTATATCAATTTATAACAATTTTGATTTAAAATAAATTAGTTTTTAGAAAAAGCCCCTACTTTGAATCGTCAAAAGCATAACCCAAACACGTCAACGGAACCTTTTCTCTCAACCTGAAACCAACGGCAACCGCAATCTCAGTCCCTAACCACTCTCGCAGCAACTACAACAACTTAAAAGCATCATGTAATAATCAAAACTCGAACCTACATTACCAAACCTCAGAGTTTATAACCAAACATAACAGAATACTAACACAGGCATTTTCGAAACTCAAAATGACACTTTTCGCTTCACTCAAGTCAATTCCAAGCCATTTGAAAATCTTGGTCCATTGGCAAGCATATCCTAAACCAACACTTGATTTCCCTCTCTTCATTTCAAGCATATGATGAACCATAAAATAAGGCTAGTTTATCTCCTTTCCAATCACCATAGCCCAAAGCACTAGAATATCTTCATTAAACAAGATTCCATGATTATGTTTTCTTGGAATCAACACGTATGAAAATAAATACATCAATATACGCTGCTCATTATCCAAACCACTACAACTTATATTACCTCTAGCATCCATGTGTGGATTCTCATATTGCAAACTCTGCAAACCAACCAACCTATCATATTCATCCCATTCCTCATCTACCGCAATACCTCCAATAAATTTTTTCCTATGATAAACTAAATTCCATTGTTCAGCTAATTGTTCCAAAGTAACTCTATAATGTCGTGACTCTAAATCAAACTCAATCAGTGGCATTACTTCCTCATCATTTTCATCACTTTCAGGAACAACATAATTTAAAGTACTATAAACAGCCCTAACCAAGTGGGGATAATATTCATCCTTAGTTTGTATAAAATCAGTCAAGTACTGTGTTTGCAAAGCATTCCAGACCAAATTATAATTTCTACCATGAATGAAATTGGCTTTTATGTACCTGGGAGGAACAACCACCCTTAACTTGAACTTCTCCACATAGTTGTTCAATGCCTTTGGAGACGACAGCCACCTTACCATGTAATGCGATGAAGCAATTAATCTGGCGGATGCAGAACTTTCACCCTCAACCCTAGCTCTCTTTGGGTTTTTAGTTCTGGCCATTTTGGGGATATTAGTTCAGTGGGGTTTGTAGGGGATTTGGATGAGGATTAATAATATGTATGTAGTTTGGAGTGGGTGTTGATGAGATTGTAGAAGATGAAGAGTGAAGTTTTCTAGTTTTAGAGAGAGAAAAGAGAGGTTATGCAAAAATGGAGGTGTTATGTTTAAAAAAGGGAGGGAGGCTGAACACGGATAGTTATCTGGTTTAATATATAGCGCAGATCAAAATTCAATCGATTGTTTTATCATACCAACCGATTAAATATAGAAAAAACCTTAAACACGTACAAATTTCAATCAATTGTATTATCATATCAATCGATTGAATACGAACGTATCCTCAATTACGTACAAACTTCAATCGATTGTTTTATCATACCAATCGATTGAATTTTGATATCTCATTCTACAGCGTAAGCCAATCGATTGGGTAACACAACCAAACAATTGAATTGTGAAAACGCATATTGCTTTGAAGACTTTAATCGATTACGTAACATGAACAATCGATTGAATAAGAAAAAATCCACGTTCTAAGCATGGTTCAATGGATTGTGTAACAATTTCAATCGATTAATTTTTAGGAAAACCATACTGTTGTCCAATATTTAATCGATTGATTTTCTCACAAACACGATTTTACAAACCTATATGGATGTAACAAATCAAGGATAAAATTCTAATTGATTGGGGTTGTCAAAATATTTATTACGATTAATAGAAGAACTAATTCGTTATTGTTTTTTTTTATCGTTAATAATATAATTAAATAATATATAAAGGATTAATTTGTAATTAAAATTAAATAAGAACTATTTAGTAGTTATTAAAAACCTTAAAAATGTTTTGTTATGGACCATTAAATAGTCCAAACATTCTGAGACCATCAAATCCTTTGCCAGGAGACTATAAGACAAATAACTTCTTCGAAATAATAAAGTGATGGATCTATCAAACAAAATTAATTGTTGAAGACCTCTAAAACATAAAAATTCATTAAGAACTGATTAAAAGCCAAATTAACTTTTTATTCACACACGTATTAAGTTTCAGTCTAATTTGTATATATATATATATTCTTAAGATGTAAAATAAGCGTACGTATGCATTGGTTCAAACATCAACTCAATGTGCTCAACCAAATAAATTACCGATTTGGTTTAGATAAGTATATTCTAGAAGAATAAAGCTCTACAATCAAGCAAAATACTTAACTAGGTCCAACTAAGTCGTTATAACCGTTTTTTACATCACGTGCTTCTTCTTCTTCTTCTTCTTCTTCTCTTTTCCTTTGCGTTCCTCCTCATTCTTCTTCGAATTTCTTTTCCTCTTCCCTCCTGATGTTGTATGTAAGGTCCCACATCGGTTGGGGAGGAAAACGAAGCATGCCTTATAAGGGTGTGGATACCTCTCCCTAGCATCACGCGTTTTGACGAGTGAGTGTGGGGGGCTTCAACTATCATCCCTATCGTCAAAGGTAAAACCGTGAGGCCTTGTGTGCCAAAGTAGACAATATCGTGCTAGCGAGTGGTCTGGGCTGTTACAGATGGTATCAGAGCCGGAACCCGGATCGATGTTCTAGCGAGGGCGCTGGGCTCCCTTAGGGAGGTGGATTGTAAGGTCCCACATCGGTTGAGGAGGGGAATGAAGCATGCCTTATAAGGGTGTGAATACCTCTCCCTAGCATGACGCGTTTTGATGAGTGAGTGTGGGGGGCATCGGCTATCATCCCTATCGTCAAAGGCATAACCATGAGGCCTTATGTGCCAAAGCGGACAATATCGTGCTAGCGGGTGGTCTGGACTGTTACATTGCAACTTCTTCTTCTTCTCCTCCTACTCCTTTTTTTTCATCTTTATCTTTTGTTATATCATCGTCATCACCACCACCTCCATCTCTCCCTCCTCCTCATTCTCTTCTTTCTTTTTTCATTTGAATTTCTTCGATCTCCTCCTTCCTGTTTCTCCTCCTCCTCCATCATTCTCATCATCATTATTGTTGTCATTATTGTCATCATTGTCGTCTTCCTTTTATAGTATAATAGTTCCAATCTAGAATATAACAAAATTATTTAATGATGACAACACACAAACAAACTCAGCTCAAAACAAGCATAGACCAAGTACACCTTATTTAAATTCAGAATGCACCAAAAATACTTAATGATGATGACACACAAGCAAACTCAGTTCAAAATAAGCAAATAAACAAGATTGAATCATCCACAAAAACAAATGCATGTAAATTTTAAATTCAAAAAAGTCATCAATATGGCTTAGATGATACCAGAAATACTACAATTATCATGAATGAACTAATTAGACAAAATCCAAGTCAATCAGACGAAGTGCACCTTATTTAAATTCAAAAAGCACCGAAATTACTTAATGATGACGCCACATTGTAACGAAAAGCACCTTATTTCAATATGGCATGCTCACACCGAAACATTGAGTGTTACCAATTTGAAACTACATTGACACTGTTACTAATAATATCAAGCTTGTAATTGGGTTAATGGAACTCGATTTTCATGAAAAATCTTCCTTAAAAAAAATAAAAAATTGCAACAAAAAGAGAAACACGAGATTATGCAAACAAAAAAAGTAAACAGATGCATACACAAACAGGATTATATATATATATACAGCACCCAAAAGATGAAAAGTTAGTTACTCCCTCACAGTTATGTATATATATACAACTCAAAATATCTCCAGGGTCTGGCCCATATAGAAAGCCGAAAATCTGATGCCCAGACTAGTCTAGTCTTCTAACTCGATCTCTCGAAAAATAAAAGTGAGAGTCTAAGACAAAAGAAACACTAAACCGGAGACCTGGCAAAAGAAGATGCTGATGTCGCTACCTAACTGCTGTCAAAAGTCAAGTCTACAATCTCTATATCTATCTCAGGATCCTCATCATCCTCAGAAGTCAGATCCACAATCTCTATCTCCTCGATATCCTTGTCATAAATAATAACGATGACCTCTTATGTACTCTGGAGACTACCATCACTGTTGTCGCCTGTGGAAGCTATACCACTAGGAGAAATCTGCTCAACTGCTGAGGGCTGACCAAAACCTATGGTTGAAGTCGTGATAGGCTCTATGGTGAAAGGGTCAGAGGAGTGAGTAGAAAGATACTCTATCGACATATCTAAATCTACCAGAAGAGACTCAGGGAAGTAGTCATCGATGACAGGACCAAGCTCAGGCACTGCCTATAAGGTCCCACAACGGTTGGGGAGGGGAACGAAGCATGCCTTATAAGGGTGTGGATACCTCTCCCTAGCATGACGCATTTTGACGAGTGAGTCTGAGGGGCTTTGGCTATCATCCCTATCGTCAAAGGCAAAACTGTGAGGCCTTGTGTGCCAAAGCGGACAATATCGTGCTAGCGGGTGGTCTGGACTGTTACAGAATGGTATCAGAGCCAGAGCTCGGATCGATGTGCCAGCGAGGGCGCTGGGCTCCCTTAGGGGGTGGATTGTAAGGTCCTACATCGGTTGGGGAGGGGAACGAAGCATGCCTTATAAGGGTGTGGATACCTCTCCCTAGCATGACGCGTTTTGACGAGTGAGTGTGGGGGGCTTCGGCTATAATCCCTATCGTCAAAGGAAAAACTGTGAGGCCTAATGTGCCAAAGCGGACAATATCATGCTAGTGGGTGGTCTGGACTGTTACAGATGGTATCAGAGCCGGAACCCGGATTGATGTGCCAGCGAGGGCGCTGGCCTCTTGATGATCGAATTTTTGACGGTATAGAATTTCTCTAATGAGTTCTCCTTGCAAGTATAGTTTCTAAACCAACAATAATCCTTTCATACAAAATATTGTTTGTCACTAAAACAAACCCCTAAATTTATAAACCGAAGTATTGAACCTCGGGTCGTTCTCCCTAGGAATTGCAATAAAGTGTCCTTGTTATTGATTATGGAGTATATTTTTGGGTTTTTGAGATTTTAGACAAGAAATATAAACGGCACTGAAAATAAACTAATAGCTACAAAGGTCTTGGCAAGGTTTGGTGGTCAAGGATCTCTATCCTAATCACTAACCATGACATGAGAATTGGCAAGGATCAACCCTATTAAGTCATCCTCTAACTAATAAAGGAAAGTCAAATGAGCTATGTCAATCCAAGTCCATAAGTCATAGTTCTCCACCAATTCAATTAGTGAGATCTAGAGTTAATGGCTCCCAATCATCAATCACTTGGACATTAGTAACTCAAGAGTTCCTAAGTTACCTTCCTAAGCCAAGAGCATAAAATTCTACTCTAAAATTCTTCCAAGCATTTCATCAAACACTTGGAAGGCACAAAAGGAAAACATAGTAAAATTGCAAGGAAAGTAAATCTACACTACTCAATTGTAAGGAAATTAACAACAAGAAAGCAAATCAACAATAAAGGAATCATAAATTGCATTGAAAGAGAAATAGAAGAAACAAAAATGCATCAACATAAAAGTAGAGAATTACATGAATTAAAAGCAAAACTAGAGAGAGGAAAGGTAGAAGAAGAAGATTTGATAAAGGAAAAGTAAATCAAAGCATGAAATTAACCTAGATCTAAGAATTCCTAATCTAAATCTATCCTACTCCTAATTCTAGAGAGAAGAGAGAGTTTCTCTCTCTAGAAACTAAATTTCCATCCAAAAACTAACCTAAAACTATACTAGTGTCTAAAGTGTGTCATCCCTCTTCAATCCTTGGATTAAATAGCATCAGAAATGAGTTGGATTGGGCCCACAAGGCTTCTAAAATCACTGGGCACGAGTTGCATTAAGTGAAGCATGTGCAACCATTGGTGCATACGTGTACAGTGCGTGTGTGCACCTCTAAACGCGATGCAACTATGGCAAATTTTATATTATTTCGAAGCCCCGAATGTTAGCTTTTCAACGCAACTAAAACCGCATCATTTGGACCTTTGTAGCTCAAGTTATGGTCGATTAAGTGCAAAGAGGTCAGGCTTGACAGCTTTTGCGATTCTTTCATTTCTTCATGAGTTCTCCATTTCTACATGCTTTTTCTTCATTCCCTCAATCCAATCTTTACCTCCTAAATCTGAAATCACTTAACAAACATATCAAGGCATCTAATGGAATCAAGGTGAATTAAATTTAGCTATTCTAAGTCCTAAAAAGCATGTTTTTACTCTTAAGCACAATTAAAGGAGAATAACAAAAACCATGCTATTTCATTGGATAAATGTGAGAGAAGGTGATAAAATCCTCTAAATTTAACACAAGATAAACCCTCCAAATAGGGTTTATCAACCTCCAAACACTTAAACCAAGCATGTCCTCATGCTAAACCAAGAGGATAAGAGAAGGGGTATGGACATTTATTCAATGCAAATAACCTAAATGCATCTATCTATATGAATGCAACTAAATACAAGATGATTCTACCTACTTGGTTAAAAATAAATCAATCCTCCAAGACATACGTGTACAAGTAGGGCCAAGATCGTATAACGATTCATGAATCCTACCAATTCGAATATCAAAATGAAGTTCAAGTAGACTTGCAAGAAGAACGCTCATGAAAGCCAGGAATCACGGGATTGAGCATCGAACCCTCACTGGAAGTGTTTTCACTCTAGTCGCTCAAGTGTATAGGGTCGATTCTCTCAATTCTCCCCTAATCATGCTTTCCAAGATTTGTTTTTCATCTAACAATCAACATTTATTTCATGCATGCATACAACTATCATGAAGACTTTTCATAGGTTGTAATGGGGCTAGGGTCAAGATAAGGATACATATTTGGTCAAGTGGACTTGAAATTTGAATCTTTAATTACCTTAAACTTCCCACCTAACCTATATAGTAACCTATACAATTCTAAACAAACCTAACTACCCATTCTTCACTTTTTCACATACTCATGCATTTTTTTTCTTGATCACAACACATATGCATTGATTCTTATTTTTACTTCACTTTGGGACATTTTGTCCCCTTTTTATTGTTTTTCTTCTTTTTCTATCTTTTTTTTCTTTTCTTTTCTTTTTTTCACATTTATATTTTTTTTCTTTTTCCTTTTTCTTTCAAGCTACATACAAGAACATCAATGCATAAGGTCTATACATTTAATCAATACATGAGTATGCACCCAATTCCCAAATATAGAAATACAAAACAAAAACACCCTTTTATCCCAACCAATGTCCCAAGTTTTCCCACACTTGAATGATACTCACACTCACTCGCCTAAGCTAATCAAAGATCCAAATAAAGGACATTTATTGTTTTTCTCTTTAAGGCTTGTAATGTGCTAAATTAAGAACAAGTGGGTTAATCATAGGCTCAAATTGGCTAACAACGGTAGATAAAAGGTAGGCTATTTGGGTAAGTGAACTAATGAAATGATGGCCTCAATCATATAAGTGCATGAATACAAGGAATAAGTGGACATATAGAATTAAACAAATCAAAGATTACAATCATAGAAAGAGAATAATGCACACAAGACGGAAGAATAAGTGGTTATAAGATGTAACCACGCAATTAGGCTCAAGTCTCACAAGCTTGTGTTCTTAGCTCAAAAACCATGTTCCAAAATAAATTCTTTCAAGCAAGTTCAACAAAAAAATTTTCAAATTGGTAGGGTGCCCTAAAACAATTTCTTGGAAAAGAAATCATCACCATAACCAAGTAGTCCTAATAAGAAAGAAGTGGTAAAAATATGTACAAATTCTAACTAACATGCAACCTATCATGCAATGCAATAACTATTCTAACAAAGAAAACTAAGAATTGGTGTTGGACAAGAAAATTGTTACCCATGGAGATCGGTCAGACGACCTCCCCACACTTGAAGATTGCACCGTCCTTGGTGCATGAAAAGAAGAGCAATGTGGATGGGTTGCTACAATTAATGAGCTCCTTCAAAAGGTTGTGCGAATGACTTGTTTGTTGCCCCATTTTGCAAGCTTTTCATTTTTTCTTCTCTTTGGTGGCCAACCCAAATGAGAGAGAAAAGAAAGAAAAGTAAGCCTACAACAAAGATATGAAACCAAATAGAACATAGACGGGGGCTAATGCCCAATAAAAGTATGGTTCTCTACTACATGGTAGCTACAACATGTGAGTGAGAAAACAATGTAAGCTAAAGCATATTACTAACACTTGAAGCAAGAGTAAAGTCAAGGCATGAAGAGCATATTGAGCATCAAGATCAAATAAGAATTGACACAAACAAGATTAGTGATAAGCATGAGAGCAATTGGTCCCATCCTAACTCAATGATAATGAAGCATAAGAACAAAAGATAATGAATTAGGACGGACTAAGGCACTAATCTTGCGTGTGGAACAGATACTAAAATTAATGCAACAAGTCATGAAGCACCAAAACAATGCAAGAAATTCTCAACAAAAGAGTAAGAGAATTCAACACCACTATTAAAGTGAGAAACTTAGAAAAAAAATGAAAATAGGCTATAAAAACAAAATTGACATGCAAAGAATAGAAGTATACGAATGCGATAAACAAAATAAAATGGAGGAGGAGAAAAAAAACTCTCGTTTTCTTTACCGACGCGGACGTGGACGGTGCGCTCACACGTCGATGTGCATACCGTCCAAGGGACGCGTATCCGCCAGGTGCGCGTACGCGTGAGTTGTGTCAGGCGTAGGGCACAACATCAACCCAAGGTTGGCCCAACTCTCAGGAAAAAGTACTAGGTATGTAGGTGGGGCAACCGACGCAAACGTGGCAGGTGCGCTCGCGCATCGATTTGCGAAACAGCATAAGGGCACGTACGCGCCAGGTGCGCGCGCGCGCAAGTCAGGTTAGGCCTGGGGCTCAGTGTTGGCTCAAGGCACGCATAACTCTCTGGAAAATGTACCAGGAGCTGTGAGTGGCCTATGGACGCGTACGCGTCTAGTGCGCGCACGCGCACCCCCTTTTTTTTGAAACACTAAAGCAGCTAAGAAAAATCTCCCTAATAGTACCTACAGCTCAGAACTGATCAAAAATGCAAAATTACAAAAAATCTTTTTGAGTTTTGAAACTTTTCCAACTACTAAACAAGCAAAACTTGCATGGCAAGAAACTAATAACCAAATCATTAAAACAAGCCTATATGAAGAGAAAAACTACCTACAATGGTAACTCAATCACTTATTAATCAAAGCTACAAGAGAGTGGAAAAAGTTTACCATGGTGGGGTGTCTCCCACCTAGCACTTTTATTTATTGTCCTTAAGTTAGACTTATGGGGAGCTCCTCTCAAGGTGGCTTCTGCTTGAAGCTATCCTTGAACAGACACCAATGTTTCAATCTCCAATAAGCTCTATTCTTCAAAAATAATAACTCTAAGCCTTGATGGAGTTCTACACAACCATGGATCCAATATCTTGTTTTCACACCCATCTTCAAGTTGATTATCATTATCCCATGTGAGTGGCAAGTAAGGTGAATTCTCAATAATGTGACCAACAATCCTTCTAGACCCATCTATTTTAGCACTACTCCAACCTTTATATTTCATCCTTGAAGCATCTACCATAATGAGCCTTGATTTACAACGCCAACCACGAAACATCTTTCTCTTACGCTTCATCCCACAAAGCATCCTAAGTTGACCATCCGTTTCAAGCAAGCCATACTCAAGTGGGACAATAAAGCTAACAGAAATGAATTTTACCCACTCAAGTGAAGGAGTAGATGACAACCTAGGTAAAGAAGCTCCCAAGGGTCTTGACAAAGCATATTCAATTCCCATCCTCCTTTTTTTAAGGATCTCTACCTCCTCACAAGATCTCTTAATTTCAATCCTTTGTTCAACAATTTTATCTAAGCCTTTTCCCTTACTCAAATCATAAATGCGAGGGTGAGAGAATTTTACCTCCACATTACTTTCTATCTCATCGGGAGAAGGTTCTTCAAGTTCAAAAGATTCTTCACCACTAGGATTTGATGCTTGATCTTTATCACCAAGGAAACTTGATTCTTGCTCTATCCCGTCCAATTCTTCATATGGAATATGCTTCGGAAGATGTGCACTTTCCTCCTTAGTATCAAATTCAATCTTTTTGGAGGGGTTTTCTTCAACTCTATGTTCCCATGGAGGCTCCGCATCTCCTAAGTCTTCAACCACTTCTTCCTTGTCTTCAACAATTAAAGCTTCCTCCAATTGTTCCAATACAAAGCAATACCCCTTATTCTCTACCAATCTCTCCTTCATGTTATGCTCTTCATTTGATTCTTCACATGTTGCCATGGGAGTTCCTTGAGTGTTCAAGCATTGGGATGCTAACCGGCTTACCACCTCATCTAAGGCGGCCATAAATTGTTGCACATCCCTTTTCATCTCCTCTTGTTCTTGAACAAGAACATCAAGGATGTCATCCATTGGGGGTTGGGGTGGATGGAAGGGTTCATCAATTTGGGAGAAGGATTCATAGTAGGAAGGTGGTTCCTCTTGGTAGAGTTGTGGTGGTTCAATATTTTCCATTCTTTCCACTTGTCGCACAACACACTCCATGGTTGCTTGAAATTGATCCAATGCTTCCTTGAGATGATCCCTTGACTCTTGTTCCTCTTGGATATCATGAGTAGGATCATACGGCTCTTGAATCGATGGACATGAGTATTCTTCCATGGGAGGTTGTGGTGGGAAGTAGAGTTCATCTTGTGGTTGAAAATTTTCATACATTGGAGGTGGTTCATCTTGGTAATAATATGGAAGGGGTGGTTCTTGAAAGTATTGATGTTGGGATGGTGGTGGCTCATATAGCTCATATGGTTGTTGGAATGGTGGATATGGATTAGGGTCATATGAAGGTGGTTGGTAAGAAGGGGTTTGTGAGTATGGTTGAGGGTTATGTTGAGGATGTGGCTCATAGGCATATGGTGGTGGTTCTTGAAAGTCACAAAGAGACTCACCATAACCATTAGATTGATATGCATCATAGAATGGCTCTTGTTCATAGTGCATTGGTAGAGGTTGTTGCCATAAAGATTGATCATATACATATGGCTCCTCTCACCTTTGATTGTCCCATCCTTGATATACATCTTCATTGTAGCCCTCATTTCCTACAACATAGTGAGAACCAAACTCATAGCCAAAGTGAGAATTCATAATGGAAAGAGAAAATAAGAAACAAAAGCTAATAAGAAATAATGAAACAAAGTCCTAAACTAGCAAAAACTAACAAGCAATCTAAAAATCAAGCTATTCACAATATTCACATATATACAATAACCAATAACATAACAACATTGCAATTCTCCGGCAACGGCGCCATTTTGATGATCGGATTTTTGACAGTATAGAATTTCTCTAATGAGTTCTCGTTGCAAGTATAGTTTCTAAACCAACAATAATCCTTTCATACAAAAGATTGTTTGTCACTAAAACAAATCCCTAAATTTATAAACCAAAGTATTGAACCTCGGGTCGTTCTCCCTAGGAATTGCAATAAAGTATCCTTGTTATTGGTTATGGAGTATATTTTGGGGTTCTTGAGATTTTAGACAAGAAATATAAACGGTAATGAAAATAAACTAATAGCTACAAAGGTCTTGGCAAGGTTTGGTGGTCAAGGATCTCTATCCTAATCACTAACCACAACTTGAGAATTGGCAAGGATCAACCCCATTAAGTCATCCTCTAACTAATAAAGGAAAGTCAAATGAGCTATGTAAATCCAAGTTCATAAGTCCTAGTTCTCCACCAATTCAATTAGTGAGATCTAGAGTTAATGGCTCCCAATCATCAATCACTTGGACATTAGTAACTCAAGAGTTCCTAAGTTACCTTTCCAAGCCAAGAGCATAAAATTCTACTCTAAAATCCTTCCAAGCATTTCATCAAACACTTGGAAGGTACAAAAGGAAAACATAGTAAAATTGCAAGGAAAGTAAATCTACACTACTCAATTGCAAGGAAATTAACAACAACAAAGCAAACCAACAATAAAGGAATCATAAATTTCATTGAAAGAGAAATAGAAGAAACAAAAATGCATCAATATAAAAGTAGAGAATTACATGAATTAAAAATAAAACTAGAGAGAGGAAAGGTAGAAGAAGAAGAATTGATTAAGAAAAAGTAAATCAAAGCATGAAATTAACCTAGATCTAAGAATTCCTAATCTAAATCTAACCTACTCCTAATTCTAGAGAGAAAAGAGAGCTTCTCTCTCTAGAAACTAACTTGCCATCCCAAAACTAACCTAAAACTATACTAGTGTCTAAAGTGTGTCATCCCTCTTCAATCCTTGGGTTAAATAGCATCATAAATGAGTTGGATTGGGGCCACAATGCTTCTAAAATCGCTTGCCACGAGTTGCATTAAGTGAAGCATGTGCAACCATCAGAGTGGACACGTACAGTGCGCGTGCGCGCTCCTAAACGCGATGCAACTATGACAAATTTTATATCGTTTTAAAGCCCCAGATGTTAGCTTTCCAATGCAACTAGAACTGTATCATTTGGACCTCTGTAGCTCAAGTTATAATCGATTAAGTGCAAAGAGGCCAGGCTTGACAGCTTTTGCGATTCCTGCATTTCTTCATGAGTTCTCCATTTCTACATGCTTTTTTTCATTCCCTCAATCCAATCTTTGCCTCCTAAATCTGAAATCACTTAACAAATATATCAAGGCATCTAATGGAATCAAGGTGAATTAAATTTAGCTATTCTATGTCCTAAAAAGCATGTTTTCACTCTTAAGCACAATTAAAGGAGAATAAAAAAAACCATGCTATTTCATTGGATAAATGTGAGAAAAGGCGATAAAATCCTCTAAATTTATCACAAGATAAACTCTTCAAATGGGGTTTATCAGCTCCCTTAGGGGGTGGATTGTAAGGTCCCACATCGGTTGGGCAAGGGAACGAAGCATGCCTTATAAGGGTGTGGATACCTCTCCCTAGCATTGAGTGAGTGTGGGGGTATCGGCTATCATCCTTATCGTCAAAGGCAAACCGTGAGGCCTTGTGTACCAAAGTGGACAATATCGTGCTAGTGGGTGGTCTAGGCTGTTACAGAATGGTATCAGAGGTTTGGGGTTTAGGTTTTGCTAGCACAATATTATCCGCTTTGGCACACAAAGCCTCATGGTTTTGCCTTTATCGATAGGGATGATAGCCGAAACCCCCACACTCACTCGTCAAAACGCGTGATGCTAGGGAGAGGTATCCACACTTTTATAAGGTATGCTTCGTTCCCCTCCCCAACCGATGTGGGACCTTACAATCCACCCCCTAAGGGAGCCCAACGCCCTCGCTGGCACATCGATCCGGGCTCTGGCTCTGATACCATCTGTAACAGTCCAGACCACCTGCTAGTACGATATTGTCCGCTTTAGCACACAAGGTCTCACGGTTTTGCCTTTGATGATAGGAATGATAGCCGAAGCCCCCCACACTCACTCATCAAAATGCGACATGCTAGCGAGAGGTATCCACACCCTTATAAGGCATGCTTTGTTCCCCTCCCCAACCGATGTGGGATCTTACACTGCCTGACCATCCTGTTGTGATGCGACAAGACCTCCATGCATGAAATCAAAAGGATGGTAGACAAAATCGGGATGTAACCATGACAGTGGAAAAGCATACGGTGCATCAGAATCGAAAAAGGATGAAGCTAGCGAGTGCTAAAAGAGATGACCGCTAGCTACGTACTTACGGACTTGAGGCTCTGTGGCCACCACATAGAAGCTGTGAAGGACAGGATCCTCGTACAATAAGATTGTTCGAGCTCATAGAAAATGACACCCATCTCCATTTGAAGGGGGGTAGGAAGATAGGGGGTAAGAATGGGGAAGTTCTTAATAGGATCGGGGTAAAATAAGTTAATTTGTTTTTTATATATTGGCCACATGTCACAGATCAAACAGACCACAACAAAAGAACATAGAGCAAACAACAAACAAAAGTAAATAGCAGCAAAACATACAACTACAAGAATGAAATACAACACACACGAGATATGCACAACCAAGTATGATGCATGTCTATCCCTAGTGCAAGTAATGAGCTCATCCGTCGATTTTTGACCCGCGCCTGACATTACATCCTTACATAAATTGTCTCTCGTTGCCATCGCTTTGGGGTATAGTACCCGGTACACTCTTAGGTTATAGCGCCCCCACGCTCTTGGGCTATAGTTCCCATACCGCTCCCATGATTAAATTGACAGGTCACACTCTTGGGCTATGGCCCCCATACTGCCCTTCGACAATCCATCAGATAAATCGATGACAAGAAGAGTCATTGGTGTTACATCTCAAACTTCAATCATCTCACCACATAATCAAATACCTTTCAAGATATAATAATTCTTTATCATTAATACCACAATTTCTCCAAAATAATAAACTGAAATAGAGCGGGTCATGAGATTTAGCTTTAGAATCACTTTTCCAAATATCTCAGAGTTATGCTTAAATTCTATAAATACTTTTAAAAATATACATAAATATGTCCACGGGAATAAAATACATAAATATGCTCAAATTTTGAAAAATGGCATATTCTGTAAGTTACTTTAATTAAATTGACGTACTTTAAAATTACTTTAAATAACTCTGAACTTCTATAAAAAAAAAGAATAAATGACCATTTGTATCCATCTCAGGATCCTCATCATCCTCAGAAGTCAAATCCAGAATCTCTATCTCCTCAATGTCCTTGTCGTAAAAAATAACAATGACCTCTGATATACTTTGGAGACTATTGTCGCTACTGTTGCCTGCAAAAGCTATACCACTAGGAGAAATCTGCTCAACTATTGAGGACTGACTAGAAGTTGCGGCTGAAGTCCCGATAGGATCTATGGTGAAAAGGTCAGAGGAGCGAGTAGAAAGAGACTCTATCGACAAATCCAAATCTACTGGAGGAGACTCAGGGATGTAGTCATCAATGATAGGGCCAAGCTCAGGCACCGCCTGACCATCTTGTTGTGCTGGAATAGGACCTCCATGCATGAAATCAAAAGGATGGTGGACAGAATCGAGATGTAACCACGACAGAGGAAAAACATATGGTGCATCAGAATCGAAGAGGGGTGAAACTAGCGAGTGCCGAAAGGGGTGATCTCTAACTACGTACTTACGAACTTGAGGCTCCACGACCACCAATAAAATCTGTGAAGGACAAGATCCTCGTACACATAAGGTTGCTCGAGCTCATAGAAAATGACACTCGTCCCCATCTGAAGGGGGGTACGAAGATAGGGGGTAAGAACTAGGAAGTTCTTAGTAGGGTTGGGGTGAAACAAGTTAATTTGCTTTTTTATATAACGACCACATGTCCTAGATCTAACAGACCACAACAAAAGAATATAAAGAAAACAAAAAACAAAAGTAAACAGCAACAAAACATATAACTACAAGAACAAAATACAGCACACACAAGAGATATGTGCAACCAAGTAAGATGCATGTCTAGCCCTAGTGTAGGTAATGAGCTCGTCCGTCGGTTTTGGACCTACGCCCGACGTTACATCCTTACAGATGTTGTCTCTCGTTTCTATCATTTCGGGGTATAGAGCCTGGTAAACTCTTGGGTTATAGCGCCCACACGCTCTTGGGCTATAGCGTTCGTACCACTCAAACGATTAAAGTGACGGGTCACACTCTTGGACTATAGCCCCGTACTGCTCTTCGGCAATCCTCCGAATAAATCGATGACAAGAAGAATCATTGGTGTTGCATCTCAAACATCAATCATCTCCCCACACAATCAAATACCTTTCAAGACATAATAATTTTTTATCCTTAATACCAAAATTACTCCAAAATAATAAACTGAAACAGTTCGGATCATGAGATTTACCTTTAGAATCACTTTTCCAATTATCTCAGAGTTATGTTTAAATTCTATAAATACTTTTAAAAATATGCATAAATATGCCCACAGAAATAAAATACATAAATATGATTAAATTTTGAAAAATGGCATATTCTGCAAGTTACTTTAATTAAATTGACGTACTTTAAAATTACTCTAAATAACTCTGAACTTCTATTAAAAAAAAAGACCCAGTCTTCACTGGTTACTTTATAAATTATTTAAAATATTGTACAAATTTTCAAATACCAAAAACTTCATTAAAATAAATAAATTGGGTACAGTTCTTCCATTTTCAAAATAAAACCTTTTTTGTTCAATTAAAGTCATATTTTTCCCAAAGTCGTCTTCTACTTTAACCTTTTATTTCAAACCAATTATTTTTCTTCTAAACCCAAACTCAATTAATTTTAATAAAGTTCATATATTTATAAATAAATAATTTTTATTCATTAAATCTTTCTCATAAGCCAAGCTTCTGTTCCTTTTAACTCAAAACCTCTGTTCAAAATATTCATTTAGTTATAATTAATCCCAAATCAAAATCCCACCGATAAAACTCAGTTAGATACTATAATATAACTCAGATTTTAGCCAATTATTCAACAACAATATCTCAGTACCTTATTATGGCCGAACCACAACAATAAATCCAATAGCATTTCAGCTAAAATTTTAACAGCCAATAATAATAGAATTGAGCCACAGAGCTCAACAGACAAAAATCTAATCACATATATCAATTAATTTATAATTTTAATCGATTAAAGAGTCAAACCTTATCTCTATGAAAAGCAGAAAATACAAGATACCTAAGGAGGTTTCTGATTGGTCAAACGGAGTGAAAATGTCAAAAACTCGGTGGTTCATCCCCTCTCTTGGTTCAGCCGAATTGGTTCCTGGCAGGGACAGCTCCACTTTGCGATTCCAC
The DNA here is from genome assembly GCF_000816755.2 of Arachis ipaensis. NCBI lineage: Eukaryota > Viridiplantae > Streptophyta > Magnoliopsida > Fabales > Fabaceae > Arachis > Arachis ipaensis. The sequence continues at coordinate 75,615,210 of NC_029792.2, forward strand.
CGAACAAAACATACGTCACCGTGTAGAGGATGAATGTACGGTCACTTCTATTGGATTAGAATTTTTATGGAGGTCACGGATCTTAAGAATCAAGCTCGGAAGTCTGAATATTAACAAATATTCTCCATTCCTCCCATGCATGGCTTCGATTGTTCTTGAAGGAGAGAGAGAGATAGAGATAGAATATGTGCCTTATATAACAGGTAATTAGTGACTAATTGTCACTTTATTAAAGGAGAAAGGCATGCATCGCGACACATGGTGCATTAAGTGCTGCGTGTTACGATTTTGAGCCGCTGAGTCAGCGAGGTTAATTTTTTAAATATCTTAGAAGGTAATTAAGGTAATTGGGTATGGTAAAAACTCAAATAATTATCTCAAGTGGTGGTATTTAATTAGAAAAAAGATTGGGTAAATTACTAATGTAAATGACATTAGTAAAGCGGAGCTTCTTTTTAAATCTTCCGGACCCAATATCAAGTGATCATCCTTCATCAAATAATTAAATAATAACATAATATTAATACTATTTATTATTCATTTATTTAAAGATTGCTGAAAAACTTATCATAGATGTTACGCAAACAAAACGTAAAAATCGCATATGCGACTCTAACGTGAAAACTAGTATGTTACACACATAAACAAACTCAATTCAAAACAAGCACAGACCAAGTGCACCTTATTTATATCCAGAATGCGCTGAAATTACTTAATGATGATGACACACAAACTCAGTTAAAACAAGTACAGACTAAGTGCACCTTATTTAAATCCATAATATACCAATAATTCGGTGTTATTTCCTGATAAATTCTGTGTAACTCAAAATTTTTCCTCCTTCTTCTTCTTCATTATCATCATCATCATCGTCTTCTTCTTCTTCTTCTCTTATTCATCTTCTCCTTCTTGTTTTACCTTCTCATGATTCTTCTTATTTTCCTCTCTTAACAAAAATGAAAAAGAAAAGTAAACAAAAAAAGAAACACATAATGCTTCAAAATTACTAGGAAGAGGAGGAGAAAAAGAAAAAAAGAAGCTATAAAAGAACGACGATAAAAAAACATGCGAAGAAGAAAAAGAAAGAACGCGAAGAAAAAAGAGAAGAAGAAGAAAGGGGACGAATGCGGAAACGTTTACATTAGTAGGGATAGTTGTAGCATGTATTCATGCTCTCACTAATAAAACTGATTTTTGTTAGATTTGGACAAATTTAATTGGACTTGATTGTCAAAAAAACTTGGATGTATAACAAGACTCATTCTATAATAGGTAAGAAATTGAATTAGTATAATAATATGAATATGACAAA